>NW_015662163.1:2624864-2625358 GCF_001515625.1 Sinocyclocheilus rhinocerous
GGTGGAGTCGCTCTCTGAAAAGAAAGCGATCCGTGAGCGGAGAGAGGCGAGACTGAAGTTCTCACAATGGGAACAAATAGCTCCCGTAAGCGCAGCTTCCGCATGGGATTTCCCCAAGCAGGAAACGCACTCCATGTGGCCATCATCGGCATGCAGGGGAGACCCGCACGAACCGCAGTAACGGCGTGGCATTTACAAAAACGCCAAGCTCTTTTAGTAACTCTTTTAGTATCGCCGGATGGTGGCAGGGGAAATGGACCGGAACTGCTGTGTCGCTGAAGCGGCGGAGAAGCAGGTCAGCCGTGCTGAGAGTTCCCGATTCCAGCTGCGAATGCGTGTCAACGGCGAGCGGCTTCAGATCAGCATAGAGACGTAGAGTCGTCGCTGAAGGAGAAGAAATCTGAGAATCCTGTGGCGAACGCCCGCTTATATAGCCAGATGCCCCGCCCATTCTGGCGGGCTTTGGCAGCTCCGCTGCGTGCAGCTCCGCTGCC
>NW_015662163.1:2627052-2639535 GCF_001515625.1 Sinocyclocheilus rhinocerous
CAGATGCCCCACCCATTCTGGCGGGCTTTGGCTGGCTTTGGCGGGCTTCGTCACCATAGGCTCGTGCAGCTCCACTGCCTAGCCATTGGTTAGTTTTTAATACACTGCACGAACCAATGGCCGTGCAGTTTCACTGCGTGAATGAAAAAAGTCTTCAGTTCAGGAGAAAAAAGGCTTTTTCCCATATGCGTCTAGCAAGACGCAGTACGAGTGTAGTATCTAAAGGGAACTCTTCCAGCACCGTTTAAGAAATGCATGTTATTAATGCATCAAATCATGAGGTGTATTGAGAAGAGGTATGCTATTACATTGCTAAGCATTCGATCTTGTGGTTTTTGCATCACTAGAGATGAGAATATCAGAGAGCCAAGAACAGAACACCCTAGCATCCACATAGAAACATCACAACAGCATCTTAGCAATATGGTAGTAAGCTTTATATTGACAAAGCACCATTTCTATTGAAATTAATGTTTCATGTTAGTCCATGTCTTTTATTTTGACAACATTCCTGTTCACAATTATTATTATTATTATTTATTTTTTATTTTTTTAATCTATATTGAATTTTTTTTATCATTATATTTATATTACTAATTATATTTTTATTTATTTTTAAAAAAATCTTTATTTTAATTACATTGTAATCTGTCATTGCTGATCGCTTTTGGGGAAATGTAACGAGTTACAATATTGTGTATTTCAATTATTTATATGGAAATTAACTTTTTTTCTCTCATGTCAACTGGCTCTCTTCTCCAGAGTGGGAGTGTGATACTTGGCTTGCTGTCAGTTTTTATATTAGAAATGCTATTTTTTGCTGTGAACAAGTGATTTGTGCCAAATTAGTTTGCATACTTTTTTTTTTATTGCAGATCGCAGGAGACATTGTTTCACACACCTCAGGTGTGTGTGTGTTTGTGTGTGTGTCTTTTATGCATCCAAATGTTACAAAAATGTCTTTTTTTGTGGTTTTAATTTGAATAGATTTATGGCATCTGTACCTGTGGGGTCAAGGCTGGAAAAATGGCTACTTTGAGTCTCAAATTCAGTTATTTTTTCCACTAAAAAGAATTATAACAAATGGATTCAACTCACTCAGATTTAGTTTATTTTACCAGCTGTATTTTGCCAATTTAAAACACACTTATTTGGTCAGGTGATTATTGCTTGCAACACGTTACCCCTTTTGTAATTTTCAGCTTCATTACATAATTTGTCTGCTTTCATCATCATAAACTTTGTTGTTTTATTTACTTGTATATGTGTGTTGTGTGTTTGGCAGGCAACCGAGACCTCTTTCTTTCTCAGAGCTCTAAATGTGTCAGAGCAATTCTTACTGCAGTGGCAGGATCTGTAGAGCTTATTGGAGAAGCGATTACAGCCACTGTAGAGACGTCCTCAGCCTCACCCATCAGCACTCTCTAGTGCACTACATGCATCAGAGTGGAGCACCAGACCTGTTATCAGTTCTGTTATCAGACCAGTATCTGTTCACATTATATTTAGTGGTGCTTGCTGAGAATCACAATGAAATAGAAGTAGCGACAAATCTATTCTTACATACCGTGACTTACAATCCTAGGAAATAAAGTAATATAAACTGAGATTTGTTTTTTCATCAGTTTTTGAATAGATGGAGGAATATCTGAATAAAAGCTTGAGGTTGATTGTAAGAAAGGGGTGGAGTTTAAGCGAATAAAAAAAACACTATTAAAGTTTTTTTTTTTTAAGTTTTGTTTGAGTGAAGATTATTAAGGTATTTTTTTTACAAGAAAATACAGTTTCAGTCTTTGTACTTCAAAATGTCACATTTAATTCAATGTGTAATTTTTCTTTGTAAAAGTGAAACTTTTTTCTAACAATTTCTGAGTGAAAATTGTAAAAGGTGTAGTTTCAGTTCAGTTTTGTTTTTAGCAGATCTAAATGTGAGTTTATGGCCAATTTTTAGCAATTTTGTTGTGTGCTTTTGTCGTTTTTTTTATACATATGTATTACTACTATTTAGGTTTTATTTTATTTTGTTTGCGCCACCAGAGAGAAGTCTGTCGTTTCATTGGAAGATTGTGCTATGAAATTTTGACATAAATATGTGGTCAAGAGAAATGTTAAACAATGAGATTAAAACAATGCACAATAAGAAAACATGTAGAAAATAAGGTACATTTTCATTTCATGCTGAGTTTCACCTGTTACACCAGATGTGCGCAAAGTTTAAGACAAAAAAGCAAAATCAAACTTACTGTACTTGAGGGTCGTGGGCCAAAAATAAATACTGCATTATATTATATTAAATGTATTACATTTTAAACCATTTTTATATAATTGAAATAACAGTTTTTTAAATTTTTAAATAGTTGTAATAAATTTAAATGCAAAAATAAAACTGAAAATATTAAAACAAAAATATAAATTAGAAATTATATGCTTTAATGCCATGTTTTTGCCTATTTTTGTCCCCTGCATGGTTTGCCTGGTTGGGCCAAAAAAAAAAACGTATTGCAAAGAGGACAGAAGGCTCAGATCTTGAGACCAGACCTTCTAAAAGCTCTTTTCATTTGAGGCAATGTAGAAATGTCCTGTGTTGGGGGCCCCTGGGGGCCCTTAACATGATTCAGCACTAAAATATCATAGCGACCTGGTGTAGGTTTTTTTTTGACGACTAAAGTTATGACTTCAAGTTTTGCACTAGCAAGCTCTTTTCCCGATTTCCTCAAATGTGAAAATCTAGTTTTAACATGACGACTTGCGTTCATCTTTTTGTTAGCGTCAGCGGCGCAGCGGCTGGGATATGAGCAGTGATATCCTGGGCATATTGGAACCACTTCCAGCTGGCTTGAAAATTAAATTATTCGCAGATGCGCCGACAAGCGCAGCATCGTTTTATTGCCTTCGCAAGTCTCAAGTTGTTGGCGGGTACGACACAGAAAAACTCTCTCCCTGTCACCCTCCAGTCATGAGCGACTCCTCTAATGAGGCTAGCAGGCCAACGAGTGGGCCGAAGCCACTGAAACCTCCAGTTCTAACATATCGATTGGTGTGAGGAGAGCATATCTGGCGCCGACGTCTGACTTCTCACCTCGTCCCAGACTGAGTCCTCATTCAGTCCTTGTAGACATGGCTGCTAGACACACATTCGCACCCACATACTCAACTCACGGCTCTATTCACAGAGGAAGACTAGAGCCAATGTGTGTTTGCAGTGCACACGCAAGCCTGCTAACAGTTTGTGGAAATAGAAATGCTGTGACCGTGAAAATGAATGAAGATAGTCTCTTTAGTCTCTATAAGGAGCATGTTTTACACAGTTTAGCTAATTAGTGGTGCTTGCAAAGGGAAGCGTCATGATTACTATTGCTCATACTTAAAGGAATATTCAGGGTACAATATACGCTAAGCTTAATCGACCGAATATGTAGTATAATGTTGATTACCACAAAAATAATTAAGATGCATCCCTCATTTTCTTAGAAAGAAAGAAAAAAATTACTGTACACTGAGACAATTTACAATGGAAGTGAATGGGGCCAGTGTTTGGAGGATTATGTATAAATGTAAAGCTTACAATTTTATAAAAGCCCTTTATTTACATACATTTTCCTGTTAAAACATTATTTTGGTTTTAAATCTGTTTAAATCGTTGCTACTGTAAATAATTTTTACAGTTGTTTTAGCTTTTGGAATTAGCTTTTGTTTTTATATTTTTTTATATTAGGTTTTTTATTTCTTGTCATTTTTTGTGCTTTAGTCCTTTTTATTTTTTTATTTATTTTTTTAAAGTTTAATTTTAGATTTATTTATAGTTAGTAATTTTAGTGCTTCAACTTAAACCTCTAATTTCTCATCTCTAATTTTTGTTTAGTTTTTCATCTAATTTTATGTTAATATATAATATTTCATTTAAGCTTTATTTCAATAATTTAAGTTTCCTTTTTTTAAGTTTTAGTTAATGATAATAAACTTGCTTTTCGTGGTGGCAAAGTTGCAAAATTGGATATAACATTACAGAAAAGATTTGTAAGTAATTTTTTTCATGTTTTTTTTTTTTCAATTATATTTTAACATTTACAGTTTTACCCCATTCACTTGCCATTGTAAGTACCTGATTTTATTTTACTTTACTTTACTTTACTTTACTTTATTGAAGGACAAGTGGAATATCAATATTATTCCACAAATTTGGTTGAGCTTAACTTGCATTAAACCCTGAATAAGGTTTGTTTAAAGTTAATGGTTCATTGTTGGTGTTGTACAGTATTGCCGTTTTTTTGCTGTTTTTAAAGAGATCATTTCATTTGCTTTCTTTTACCTGCAGAGTTGTTTCATTTATCAACCAGTGTCTCCTACTTCCTTTGTGCAGATTTCCTTGCTGAAACAGAGCCTGGAGATGCAGCTTTCCCAATCCCAGCATTCCCTGCAGCAGCTGCAGGCACAGTTCAGTCAGGAGCGAGAGCACCTGGGACAGCAGCTGCAGGAAATGGAGCTGGAGCATCAGCGCAGGGAGCAGCGGCTGCAGGAAGCCCACTGCTGCGCTATACAGGACATGCAGGAAGCCCGCCAGCACGACCTCAAGGTAACCACAACAAAACATAATCTCCCACCTGTCTCACGCAGAGACTGCACTGACCTGTACACTGTAAAAAATGACCGTGAATTTAACGGTAAAAGACTGTAAAAATGCTACAGTAAAAACCTGTTAAATGGTTAACGGTAAATTCCCCTACTATATACGGTGAAAAACTGTATTGGACATTACATGTATTGGACATTAATTTTACAATTACGGTATTTAACTGTACATTTAAGTTAAAACCGTAAAACCTAATACGTTGCAACCACAGCTGCCGGTTTTTTACCGTAAATTTTACGGAATTTTTTTTACAGTGTATGCACGCTCTTATCCTTTCCTTTCACCTCCTAGCTCTCTGTTATTTGAGTTTTTATGACTCTGTGTTCCACATCCAGCTGGCACAGAACAGCATACGCCATTTACGTTCAGTGGATACTCTCCAAAATGATGAACGAAGGTCTTATGGGTTTGGAACAACATAAGGGTGAATAATTAATGACAGAATTTAGATTTTTGGGTGAACTATCCCTTTAACAAACCATTAACTACGACTTTTGCCTCCATAAACTCCTAATTGGCTGCTTATTAATAGTCAGTAAGGTATTTGTTAAGTTTAGGTATTGGGTAGGATTAGGGATGTAGAATATGGTCATGCAGAATATGTGCTTTATAAGTACTAATAAGCAGCTAATATGTTAATAATAGGCATGCTAATAAGCAAGTTAATAGTGAGAATACTAAAGTGTTAATATTAATAATATTATTAGGTTCTTGTATTGTTATTTTTCATTATTTATTCCCATTTTATATATATATATATATATATATATACACAGTGGGTACCAAAGAGTGAAAAATTTAAGGGGGTCTGAATACTTTCCGTACCCACTGTATATATATACCAAGACACTAAATTAATTTTTTTATTTTATTTTGCATATGTATACACACACACACACACACATCGAGAGAGATATATATAATACATATAATACATTATTATATTTATATATATATATATTAAATATATAAATGTATTTACATATTTATCTGTTATTATACACAGATGTTGACAGTAGGATTATTCCATTGCAAATTTATTTTCTCCGTTTACAACTTGGATTATTCAAATCTGTTGATGCTGGTCTGATTGCAGTTTTTTTAGTGGACTGTTTGTATGGCTTTGAAATGAATGACTTGAGTTGCTTACATCAGCAAGGGTGAGATTATATTGTTACAGTTTCTTTGTACAGTCAGTGGTCACTGGTGTGTGACATGTTTTATTTGCTCACCGAAGCCATTTTTATTGGTATCTGCTGTTTGGCGAGCATCCATTCCCAGTCTTTGTGGATTGTGGATGAGACTTCATAGCGATTGTCAACAGTCTGACTACATGAGACCACATTCACTCCAACTTCCATTTGCTGCTGAAGCTCTTGCCTTGTACAGAGCCAGCCAAGCAGTTGCGGACCGTAATCCTTTCAGCCTATTTGTCCACTGGTGAAATTGACTGTTAGCCCCGTTTGCCCTCACGCGAGGCTCTCTCTCTGTCCCCCAATAGATTTGATGTGGTGAGGCAGATCTGCCACAGATCCAGCCCTGCCCACAGCTCATCTCTCAGGTCCTTCTCCTCCCTCTATCCTGGAATAACCTGCTCACTCTCGGCTCTCCTGTCTGTGGGTTAGTAATGGCTGAGCGCTTGCTGTCACAGGCTGTAATGTCTGCTCTATCCAGTACCTGGCCCCTGACGACTCCAGCAGAGAGAAACTCTCACTCCGACTGGAAATGATTACCTTGAGCTGGGCTGAAGTGGCTCCACACCGCAGGCCTGGAGATGAAGGCTGCGAGCGGGGACGGCGGGAGGAGACCGCTTGAATAACTGCTGATAAGTTGAGATTGACTCAACAAATGCAGCGTCAGTCAGAATCACAGGCTTCAGTTCACTGTTTTAAAAAGTAGTGGATGCAGTCGGGCTGCACAGGCTTGTTGTGATGGCACTAAATGGAAAAGGCTTAGCTCATGAATATTAATTAGGTCATGGACACATCATTTAATATGACCTGTTACTGATTTTTGATTATGATTAGTGAAGAGTAACTAAAATTATATGTAATCATGAGTTTTCAGCTTTTACAGACCCAAGGACCCATTCATAGATTCATAGATAGATAGATAGATGGATGGATGGATAGATAGATAGATAGATAGATAGATAGATAGATAGATAGATAATTTAAGCACGGTGAGATACAAATTTGCAACCTTTTAATTTTTTATTCCGTTGCAGAAAAAAAAAACAGAATTGCAAAATGTAACCTCAGAATTGCAAGAAGAAAGATTTCTCGCTATTCCGAGTTTATATCTTGCAAATCTGAGTTTGTATCTCACAATTCTGACTTTTTCCTCAGAATTGCAAGATATAAACTCAGATTTGTGAGATATGAGCGATAAAATTACAATATTATCTTGCAGAAAAAAACTCAGAGTTGAGAGAAAAACATCAGTATTAAATAAATTTTATTTAATTATATACATTTGCGATTAGCTTTTTAATTAGCTATTCCACTGCTGAAACAAAAAAAAAAAAATAAAACAGAATTGCATGATGTAACCTCATTATTGCAAGAAGAAAGATTTCTCGCTATTCCGAGTTTATATAATAAAAAAAGTTTATATCTCATGATTCTAACTTTTTCCTCAGAACTCTGAGTTATGGGATATAAACTTGCAATTCTGAGAAGAAAATGTGAAATAATGAGATATATAATTCACAGTTGCAAGAAAAAAGTCTGAATTGTGAGATTAAAAGCAGCAATTAACTTTTCATTTTTTATCCCATGGTGGAAATAAGCTTCAATATACTCATCCAAACATATAGCATTTACAATCTATTACTATTTTGAATGATTTGTTTTTCATTTATTCTGAAGCAGCTGCACTGATTTAAGTCTTGTCATACATAGTGTACTACTATAAGAATTACTGTGAAAGTTTGGCAAGTCTAAAAAGAAAGCTGTTTTGTGGTCCTTGAGCTTTTCCAAAGTTGAGTAGTCCTGACTCAAAGCATCATAAAAACTGCTGGAATGAAAACAGATAGTCGGTTTCCAGATCTTTTATGAGGGGGTAAACTGCATTAAGTGCCTACCAAAGCTAAATAAATCTAGTTTGAGAAGACATGAGAGAGACGTTTTATATCCTGCCTCACCTGGCCATAGGGCAGTGGTGAGGCATTGCAGAGCTCTTACACTGGGTTATAGCCACCTTTCACTGGTATTGATCACACAGTTTTCCCCTTACAACCTCTAGTATATTCCTTTGGATATATTCTAAGGGTTTCTGAAACCTACTTTTATTATTCATCCTTTAGGTGTTTGAGATTCATTTTTATTCTAGAGCATACACAGAAATTCTAGAATATTCTGTACTTCCTTGAAAGTAATAAATAATATGTATTTATTTACTTATTTGTGGTTATTAATAGTAATAGCACTGTGGTTAATTTTATACTAGAGCAAACTAAGAAATTCTAGAGAATTGTGTTCTTCCTTGCCAATAAAAACACACAGGCACACCTATAGAGCCATAAGAATTAATTAATTAATTCATTCATTCATTCATTCATTTTTGCTATTATTAATAAGAGGTTTTATTAGTTTTATCAGAAAATTTTATGAATCAATTAATTAAAAAATGTTTTTTAAATTAATTTAAAAATAATTTTTTTTATTAATAATAATCATAATCCATTATTATTATTATGTCTATGTCTATGTCCAAAAACACCCCTTAGCCATGATACAATAATTGTAGTACTGTGATACTTTTAACAGTAAATCATTAATGCAGTGATATTTTAGCATCATTTTTAGTATCTATTATAGTTTTTATTAGTGTTTTGAATTCACTTTTATTTTTATGTTTTCATTGTTTGTAATAAACTGTGTAACTATTTTTTAAATTGTTTGTGCTTATGCCATTTTTATTAGTTTTTGTTTGTTTCTAAATACTGCAGTTTTAATTTATTTTTATTTCAGTTTTATTTTTATTTCAATTTGTAATTTTAGTGTTTCAACTTAAAGGCAACATTTCTAATGTGTTTTCTAAGTTTTTCCTGTGATATTTGTTTTATTTGAACTTCATTTCAATTAACAGAAGTGTTTTAATATAGTTTTAATGTTTTTTAAGGATAGCGACACTGCTATCAATATAAACTGCTATACTTATTTAAAGGGGTCCTATTATGCTCTTTTACAAAGTCTTGATTTTGTTTTGGGGGTGTACTAGAACATGCTCTCATGCTTGGTGGTTCGAAAAATGCATTATTTTTCACATAATTTACATTATTAAAATACCTTTCTCCCCAGTCTGGCACAAACGGCTCGATTAGTTCTGGGTTTTAATGAAGGCCCGCCTTTCGAAAAAAACGAAATGTGTTGTGATTGGTTAGCTGTCCCAGTGCATTGTGATTGGCGAACAGCTTAGACGGCGTTTCAGTACTGCAACGCCCCTTCCTCCGTCTTTTCTTGAAAAGGGATTTTTAAAAAACAAAATATCTCCCTTTGGAGTGGACTTTGAGATTTGTAACTTTCTAGATCTTTTTTATGCCCAAACATACACACTACACACTGACTAAAATTAAAAAAGTGAAAAAGCATAATAGGACCCCTTTAACACTTCAAGCTATCAATATAAAGTGCTATCAATATAACTGTTATCAGTATAAACCTTTGCATTTATAGTGGGTTGTTTTCTGTACTTCAGTGTTTGAGGGGGATTCTCTCTTATTTATCTGAAAACCGTGTGAGTGTTGAATCCTAAAATAACTCACTAATTAATGCACAAGCTTTATTGGCAGGAAAAGAAGCAAAGTGTAATTTTTCCCACCCCAGATTCATTTCCACATAAGGAATGTGACATCATCCTCGTAGCACTTGAGGAGGTGAAAATGGCACTATGACATTAGAGTGGGAAGAAATGTGTGGAATAAACATCACAACTCTGCATTTGTGTGTGTGTGACTGCTGTAGTCATTCAGATTAAAAGCATCCTTCTGTAGATGTTTTTCTCAAGTGTGTGTGTGTGTGTGTGTTGCAGCTCAGGCCGCTGTTGTCTCTGATAGTTGTCTGAATGACGGAAATGACCTGACCTTTTCAGTTTTACCGAGCCATTGGGCTGCTGGAGGAGTCGGCTTACTCTGGAAAAAACATAAACTCGCAGAACTGACACCACAGCCGTTTGATGCATAATGTTTCTTTAGCTAGCAAAAGATGTGTCAGCAACACACTCCACACAATATGGAACTTCAATGATTCATTAGTTAATGAGTATAAGCAAAATTGTCACTGAATATTTCTGGTATCATCAGCCAACATTAATTCTCTGTTTCAAAAATATGTGAGCTGCCTTTCTGGCTACTGCCTAGCTGATAGAAGATACTAGCACACATAAATATTGGGTGAAATGAATGCTGTACTGTAAGTTACCATCTCACGATTTGGAACAGAGCTTGGGAAAAATACTTGTGGCATAGCGTAGATCACATGCTTTCACAAATCCAGCTCAAAACATTTCTTCCTTGCAATCCCACTTTTTCACCACCATAATTTCTTGTCATTTCTCTTTTCTATAGAAGTTTATATATTTTATATAAATAAATAAATAAATATATTGCAAAAGTGTCTATATATATATATATATATATATATATATACTAGGCTATACAATCATGGGGAAGACTGCTGATCTGACAGTTGTCCAGAAGACAATCATTGACACCCTTCACAAGGAGGGTAAGCCACAAACATTCATTGTCAAAGAAGCTGGCTGTTCACAGAGTGCTGTATCCAAGTATGTTAACAGAAAGTTGAGTGGAAGGAAAAGGTGTGGAAGAAAAAGATGCACAACCAACCGAGAGAACCGCAGCCTTATGAGGATTGTCAAGCAAAATCGATTCAAGAATTTGAGTGAACTTCACAAGGAATGGACTGAGGCTGGGGTCAAGGCATCAAGAGCCACCACACACAGACGTGTCAAGGAATTTGGCTACAGTTGTCGTATTCCTCTTGTTAAGCCACTTCTGAACCACAGACAACGTCAGAGGCGTCTTACCTGGGCTAAGGAGAAGAAGAACTGGACTGTTGCCCAGTGGTCCAAAGTCCTTTTTTCAGATGAGAGCAAGTTTTGTATTTCATTTGGAAACCAAGGTCCTAGAGTCTGGAGGAAGGGTGGAGAAGCTCATAGCCCAAGTTGCTTGAAGTCCAGTGTTAAGTTTCCACAGTCTGTGATGATTTGGGGTGCAATGTCATCTGCTGGTGTTGGTCCATTGTGTTTTTTGAAAACCAACGTCACTGCACCCGTTTACCAAGAAGTTTTGGAGCACTTCATGCTTCCTTCTGCTGACCAGCTTTTTGAAGATGCTGATTTCATTTTCCAGCAGGATTTGGCACCTGCCCACACTGTCAAAAGCACCAAAAGTTGGTTAAATTACCATGGTGTTGGTGTGCTTGACTGGCCAGCAAACTCACCAGACCTGAACCCCATAGAGAATCTATGGGGTATTGTCAAGAGGAAAATGAGAAACAAGAGACCAAAAAATGTAGATGAGCTGAAGGCCACTGTCAAAGAAACCTGGGTTTCCATACCACCTCAGCAGTGCCACAAACTGATCACCTCCATGCCATGCCGAGTTGAGGCAGTAATTAAAGCAAAAGGAACCCCTACCATGTATTGAGTACATGTACAGTAAATGAACATATTTTCCAGAAGGCCAACAATTCACTAAAAATGTTTTTTTTATTGGTTTTATTTTATTGGTTTTTGTTAAATGTGAGCCAAAATCATCACAATTAAAAGAACCAAAGACTTAAACTACTTCAGTCTGTGTGCATTGAATTTATTTAATACACGAGTTTCACAATTTGAGTTGAATTACTGAAATAAATGAACTTTTCCACGACATTCTAATTTATTGAGATGCACCTGTATATATATATATACAGTGCCTTGCGAAAGTATTTCATTTTTTATTCACTTTTTATGTTGCTGCCTTATGTAAAACTGCTTTAAATTACTTTTTCCCACATCAATCTACACTCCATACACCATAATGATAAAGAAAAAAAACAGGTTTTAGCATCTTTGCAAATTTATAAAAATAAAAAAAACTTAAATGATTCCATTGCATAAGTATTCATACCCTTATCTGGGACAGTTGAAATTTAGCTCAGGAGCATTCATATTGCTTGTAGATGTTACTACACTTCGAGTGAAGTTAACCTGTGGCAAATTCAGTCGAATGGGTATGATTTGGAGAGGCACACACATCTTAATAGATGTTTAACAGCTGATAATGCTTATCAGAGCAAACTGAGCAATTGATGGAGAAGGGCTTTGGTTAGAGTGGTGACCAAGCAGCTGATGGTCACTCTAGTTGAGCTCCATGATCATTTGTGGAGATAGGAGAAATCTACAGAAGGACAAACATCACTGCAACACTCCACCGATCTGGGCTTTATGGCGGTGTGGCAAGACTCAATCCTCTCCTCAGTGAACACACTTGGAATTTGTAAAACAGCACCTAAAGGACCATCAGACTGTGAGAAACAATATTATCTGGTCTAATGAACCTCAATTCCAAGCATCATGTTTGAAGGAAACCAGGCACTGCTCATCACCTGCAGAGTACCATCCTAAACGTAAAGTGTGCTGGTAGCAGCCTCATGCTGAGGGGCTGTTTTTCAGCGGCAGGGGCGGAGGGACTCGTCAGAGTAGAAGAAAAGCTCAAGTCACCAAAATATTGAGATAATAGCCTCATAATCCAGAGCATTCAGAACCTCCGACTGGGCAGAAGGTTCACCTTCCTACAGGACAATGACCCTAAGCACACAGCAAGAGTGGCTTATAGACAACTCTGT
>NW_015662163.1:2641302-2643857 GCF_001515625.1 Sinocyclocheilus rhinocerous
ATTCCAAGCATCATGTTTGAAGGAAACCAGCTCTGCTCATCACCTGCAGAGTACCATCCCAAAAGTAAAGTGTGCTGGTAGCAGCCTCATGCTGAGGGGCTGTTTTTCAGCGGCAGGGACTGAGGGACTCGTCAGAGTAGAAGAAAAGTTCAATGCACCAAAATATTGAGATAGCCTTAATGAAAACCCAGACCAGGGCATTCAGAACCTCAGACTGGGCAGAAGGTTCACCTTCCAACAGGACAATGAACCTAAACCTAAACACAGCAAGAGTGGCTTATAGACAACTCTGTAAATGTCCCTGAGTGGCTCAGCCACAGCTGGGATTGAACCCAATCAAATATTTCTGCAGAAACCTGAAAATGTGCGCCTGCCCCCATCCAACCTTACAGAGCTTGAGAGGTGAAGAGGTGAGGAGAAGAATGGTAAAGTAAATGTCTGTTTATTTATAGATGTTTTTATTTTTACTTAAACCATGCGGAAAAAATATATATAATTTTTTTTTTCTTTCATTCTTGTTTGTAATCCTCTCAGGACTGTATTGTTTTAAATAAGTCATATTGAACAAATCTCTTCAAGACCATGTGGTATGTTTTTTTGTGTCTCAGTTCATCTCTGTTGATCTTCCCCATCAGTTGTTTTATTTTGATCCCCGCATTAAAACGGCTCAGTTTCCAGCATGGTTCTGCCAACTGGCTTGGTGCAGTCCGTGTTTACTGAAGCGGTTGGTCTAATTTGTGTTCCCTGTCATTCCCTAACCCACTTCCTCTCGCATCCGCACCCCACTCTGCTGGATATCACTGACTCCAAAGTGGCTTTCAGTGGAGGCAGGTGCCCTGCATTACCCCTCATTATGTCAGTGTATCTCCAGCGCTCAAACAGCTCCATTCTCTTAATCTAATTCAGGGTGCTGTAATTTGCATTCCTCTGGCTGGGCGCTAGACGGCAACCATCCAAGATCCTTAACAAGCTTGCGGAGATGCTTAAGTGCCTTCTGATAGAGTAATAATTCCTGTGATTGACAGTTGTTTGAGAAATACGCCACATTTATACCCGTGTTCCTGGCTAAGTGCTGCTTTCTTTTGATGCCTGTTATGCATACTTTTGCAAGTGCACCTGTTGCAATTCTTATTCACCTTGATGAAAAGACCTGCTTAGACTAGTATGAATTTCATGCTGGTCTTTATTTTTATTTATTTATTTTTTTTGTCTGGTTCTGGTCCATTCATACAGAATTCTATAGAATTGGTCCAAAGTCAGAGTTGTAAATGCTGGGGGAAAAAAATTATTTTTCCAAAAAATTTGTATGTATGAAAATTGTATAATATCCAAGGTACACATTTCTAGTAATTGTGCAGTTAATTCTCATATTCAAATTACAAAGAAAATATAAGATAAAGATGTTTTTTGAACATCACCTTTTAAAAGAATCAAAAAGATACTTTTAAAAACAACAATGGAAAAAAATACAAAAATCATTTTTCAAGTTGAAATTTAGGGGTTAGGGTTCGGGAAAGCCACCTCCCAATTGAAAGTACCCAATAAATGATGATTTAAACATTATTAAATATATTTTAAATATTGTTTGTTTCAATACATAATAGAAGGATCTTAGTAAACATCTGAAGATCTGAATACTTAAATACTTTTTAAATGTGTTTTTGGTTGTGGGAATGGCCCATATACAGTATATATATAAGAAGTTAGATTTTATATATAAAATAATATTTTAGTTTATTTTTCTGTTAGCTAACATATTTAACTACAATTCAACATGTCTTCCACTTTTTTTACGTTCTCACGCAGATTTTTTCTTACTGGTTTTGTTGTTTTTCCAAGTGATGTTTTTGTCTTTTGAATTTTGAGCATCTAGTCCTCTATCCAGGTTTATGCTTACCATATATATTTAAATTATTTTTATTTTTTTTGCCAGTTTTACTGCAAGCAGTAGCAAACTGTTTTGTACAAAGGCCCTGAAGGGCAAAGTAAAACATTTCTGAAGTTTCTCCTTGAGTCAAGTTCTTACATTATTTATTTTTCTGTTGTGTGTAGCAGCAAAAATAGGCAAGAAAAAAAATTCAATGATTTTTCCTTTTCTTTGCTTTGATTTTTCATCCCCCTTTGATGTGGGGGATGTGATTGATGTGGGGCCCCATATATACAAGATGTCCTGGAAGGGCAATGCATTATTTTTTTGAAAGAAGCATCAGTATATTTTCATAAGTCAAATATACTGTTTATGTAGATTGTACATTTGTCTGCTCTAATGAGCTGGTGTGTGTGTGTGTGTGTGTGTGTGTTGGTGATGATCTGATGTGTTTGTCTGTGTCTCCTGCAGCTGAATCTCAGGGCCGGCGAAGGGAGCTGCTCCACAGCGAGGTGAGAAGAGAATTTAAATTGTATTTATTTACAGAGTTATATTATATCACACTTCACACTTCTCTAGTAAGTTTCGTCTGTGTGTGAAGACAGTAGCGCAAATCCGTGAATGAATGTTCAGAAGTGAAATAAACTTCAACGGAATAAAGTTGAATGGAATTTAATTGAAATAAAGT
>NW_015662163.1:2644620-2661532 GCF_001515625.1 Sinocyclocheilus rhinocerous
GCATTAAAGTGCGCGAGACGTGAATTTATATTGTATTTCTTTACAGAGGTATATTATGTCACACTTCACACTTCTCTAGTAAGTTTCGTCTGTGTGTGAAGACAGTAGCGCAAATCCGTGAATGAATGTTTCGAAGTGAAATAAACTTCAACGGAATAAAGTTGAATGGATTTGAATTGAATTAAAGTTGAATAAACTTCAACTTTACTGTTCAGTGCACTGATGTCAAACTCATTTTGGATAATAAAGTTTATTGTTAAATTGTTAAATGCCCTGCCTCCATTAAGTATCTCTGTCACATCATTAAAAGTGTTTGATCACCACATTTGTGTGATCATTGCAAAAAATGTGTTTATGTATTTATATTCTGTTTATGTATATACTGTATTCTATATATAGTACCAGCCAAAAGTTTGGACACACAAATGGGAAAGTGTCCAAACTTTTGACTGGTACTGTACTATAATATAAACAAAGAATATCAGCCGATATATCGATATCAGCCTTTTTTTTACTCCCTAAAATCGGTATCGGCCCCCAAAAAACCCATATCGGTCGGGTTCTACAAAAAGCTATCCATTTTGCCACTGCCTAAAGAAACCCAAATTGAAATGCCTGTTTAGACTGAAATGCATTTCCAAAGCTCATTTTAATATGATATCAATATATAATCAGGTTGGATCAATGTGTTTTTTTAATATAAATATTATTATTATTATCCAACTCTTTCTAAAAAGAGTGTACTTGGTTCTCATAAAGTACATAACATTTTGCTTTACTTAATCAAAAAAGAAGAATTATTTTATTCTACAAAAAAATTAAGAACAACATTGGATGGGTTTTTTTACTTTATTATTTTAATTTTATTTTATTTTATTTTATTTTAACTGATATGACCAAACAAGCATCTCTTTTGTATCTTAGGAGTCCAATATTTCAGGAAATTAAAAAGCTTTTGTGTGTGTGTGTCAGTCTCAACTGGAAAATCTGGAAATATGATGTGGCCCAACACTGCATGATTTACAAAGTTCAAATTAAAATGTAATTTATTCAGTTTTATTAAAATTTTATTAAAATTGCTCGGTTATGCTCCAATTTATGCCCAAATGCTCAAACTCACAAAAAAAAGGGGCCATATATCTGGATATATCTCATGATTTGGTTTCATGGAGCTGGGGAAAATAAAACTAAAATAAGAAATAATATAGTAAATCATTTACATTTTGCATCATTTTGTTAAATGGCTTGTTGACTGCACAGTCAAGAGACAATTGGAAATAAAATGGCTTCCTTATTCGTCCTGACTCCTGTGCCATGTTAATAATTTAGCATTTTGTTGGTAATATTAATAAATAGTAATAAATTTTCTTTGTACACCAAGCAGTGTTGGTACTAGATGTTGAATGTAAAACCTCAGAGTCCTGAAGCAAAACCAACAGAGTTCTACAGCTCTAATTATAGCTCAATCTCATTGAAATAAGGTATAATTGGAAGAAACTGGAAAGGAGCATAATGAGGGAGCGCTGACAGGAAATTGCAGATGGAGGAACGAGTGTCACTTCCATTTCCACCTGTGACGTTTATGCTTTAGGGAGAGTTGGAGATGAATGATTTTTAATTCAGCTCCAAACAGCAGATCATCTCCCTGGAATAGTCCTGTTTTTCATTCCCTATGTCTCTCTCTTTCTCTTGTTCTCCTCTCAGCATCCCTGCGTTCAGAGCTGAACCATCTTCACGCATCAGCCATTGAACATATGCGTCAAATCCATCAACAGGAAACAGCGGCTGCCAAACAGGAACTGGAGAACGCTCTGGAGCAGAGCAGAGTAAAGGTAAACTCTATCCACAGCAGGGTTGTTATATTTCACAAGAAGTGTATTATTGTGGTGTCATCGATTTTAGATTTGCTCATACATGTCACATACAAAAAGCAGTAATTGGTTGTTTTGCATTTCAATCAAAAGCCGTCCTCCTCTCTAATTTGGCGGTTTTTTTTTGTTTTTTGTTTAGTTTTTTTACAGAATACACACTACCATTCAAAAATTTGGGGTTTGGTAATATTTCTTAAAATATATTTTAAAGAAATCTCTTATGTTCGCAAAGGCTGCATTTATACAGTAAAAATACTGTAATATTGTGAATTTTTATTACAATTTAAAATTGCTATTTTCTATTTTAATATATTTTAAAATGTAATTTATTTCTGTGATGTAAAGCTGAATTTTCAGCATCTTTACTTCAGTCTTCAGTGTCACATGATCCTTCAGAAATCATTCAAATGTGCTGATTTGCTACTCAAGGGTCATTTAAAAAAAAATTATTATCAATGTTGAAAAACGTTGTGCTGCTTAATACTTTTGTGGAAACTGTGAAACATTTTAGTTTCAGGATTCTTTAATGAACAGAAAGTTCAAAAGAACAGCATTTATTTGAATTATGAATGTTTTGTAATATTATAAATGCCTTTGCTATCACTTTTTAATCAGCTTTTTTAAATCAAATTTAATGCATTCTTTTTTAATAAAAGTATTATTATATATATTTTTTTTACTTTTGAATGGTAGTGTACATGCATTCAGTACACAGATTAAAAATGTGTATTCATGTGTATTCAGTCTTTAGTAATCATTCACATTATAGTACACATTATATTTGATGTCTTTTTAAATTATTATTTAAAGAAATTATCTGCGAGTCAGTATTTTTGCTGTAGCTTCAGTGTATTCCCATCATTCCCCCACTGTCTCCTATACAGTCCCATTGTCTCTTAATGGAGACAGAGACTAACAATAAGTTTAGTTAGTGAATGCTTTTCCAAGAAAGGACAAATCAATAACGTTCTGCCAAGAGTTGGCTGCTATGAAAGAAAAGGACCTTAATAAATCCTCTTGTCATCTGGCTCATGTATAAGACAACAGTTAAACAAAAGAAACGCTGACAGGATTGTTGGTCAAGCAACTGAAAGGTTGTACAATTTGAGTCTTAACCGCAGACCTCAGGGGAAAATATGTCTGTGTAACACACATACACGCAGAATCAAACTGCAAAGTACTTTTGCATCTCAGTAAGGGCCTGTGATTGAAGTAAAATTGCACTTTCTGTGTAATTGCACAATTCATTAGGTTAGCATGTGTCTTATGTAATACTATATTTTATGGACTTTTTGTGGCTTTTAATAAATAGGATACAGGAATACAGGGTTTATATTAATATTGGAAAACTTGGATTTTTAAAAAGTAGTTTTTGGCAAACCGGCACCCCCAGGTGACAATGATCTTCTTTACTTTAGTAGCGCCATATCAATACTAATTAATTCTTAAGCTCATGGGGCTCAAATCTGTCTTGTGAGAACTTGCCTAATGTCCCACAGGTCAAAGGGCAAATTCAGTGTGATCTTTGCTAAAGAGAGGCTGCGAACTCAGAGAAAACAGCATCAGTGTTGTTCAGCTCTCTCAGGAGTTGAAGATTTCTTCCTCTCAGGAGGAAGAAATCTATTTTTGCTAAGCATTTACTAAGCGTTTCCGGCCTCGGTGCGTCATACATCACCCAGGAATAACAAATGAGCATACTCGGGAAAGCTCAGATGCATGGTTTTTGGGTCAAACTGTGAATATTTGTGTCGTGTTTCACAATCAAGCTGCGCGTCTGTCTCGAGGACACGGTTGCCTTTGTTGTGTTCAGTTTTCTGTAATGCCCTCACGTACTCTCAGTAACATCCCTTACATCATAAGGCTGGAAAAAAAGTGTTTAACCTTCCCCCAAGACTCCTGCCGATCCCACTGGTTATGACAGCACAGGCAGATGTGTCATGAAAGAGCCGTGAGAAACATGGCTTTGTGTTTTCTAGTTTAAGTCACAGTAGCAAAAGGTGTAAAAATTGCTTTGTCAGTTAATTTAATGAAAAAAATTGTTTTAATTGTGTAGAATTTAGTTAAATTATTTTATTTTATATTTTTTATTATATTTTATTTTATTATTTTATTTTATTGTTTTATATTATATTTTATTTTATTTATGCACCCTATTTATGCACCAATTAATTTAAGGCTGCAGTGAGATAGATAGATAGATAGATAGATAGATAGATTTTTTAATATTTTAATTTACCTTTTTATTTCACTTTCAGTTTTAGTAATTTTAGTGCATTAAATTTAATTTTTTTAAATGTAGTACTTTTTGTTAAATGATTTAACTGGACTATTTAATTTAATTTTATTTAATTTTATTTAATTTTATTTAATTTTATTTAATTTTATTTAATTTTATTTAATTTTATTTAATTTTATTTAATTTTATTTAATTTTATTTAATTTTATTTAATTTTATTTAATTTTATTTAATTTTATTTAATTTTATTTAATTTTATTTAATTTTATTTAATTTTATTTAATTTTATTTAATTTTATTTAATTTTATTTAATTTAATTTTATTTTATTTTTGCACCAGTGAATTTAAGGCTGCAGTGAAATACCTACTTAAGGTATGGATGGATGGATAGATATGTCATTTTTATTGTTTTTTTTATATATATTTCTATTTAGCTTGTAATTTTTCACTTTTAGTTTTAGTAATTTTAGTACAAAAAACTTATTTGTATCAGTTAGATGCCAAGGCAACATAATTGTCATTTAGATATTATCTAACTTTTTATTTAGAGTTTTCATCTAATATTTATATTTTATTTAAATTACTGAAAATAATTTTTAATAGTTAAATACAACAATAGTCACACTGCCCTAAACCCTTTACCCTCTACTTTACAGATGCGTATTTCTATATTTAATTTAGGTTTGGGGTTTTTCTTTTTTTTCATTTCTTCAATAAGAAATAGCGATTCCATTCCGCATACTGACAGGTGTTAAAGCATGTTTGAAGTCAGGAACAGAGACTCGCTGGTATTCTGTGAGGGTTTCCAAGAATCACTTTCCTCATACCGCATAACAGAAATCTCTCTTTCTCTTCTCCCACACTCTCTCTCCATATTTGTCTTATTGTTAATTTTTTCTCAGTGAGAGTACCGTTTCTATTCCTGGTTTAATGAGCTATGTAAGATTTGCTGGCCAAAGCCGCAATGCAAAGAATTGAGTTTGACTTCTATAGTGATCGGCACGGCTACTTGCACCACAGCGTCTCCTGGTAGACTCTCATATGAATCATAAATGGCTTGAAATCAGCTTTGTCCCCTGGCTGTTAATATTTGAATGTAATAAATTGAGTCTTGCAGGCACATTCCCTTCTTTATTTTAGCAGGTTAGCACCAAGGTCATATTGTCTTTATGACAGCTTTATGAATTGTTTTTTTCATATGCGTTAAAGGTAGAAAACCCGATCATTTCATCCACGTGCTCAATAAGTGATCCAACGGCTCCCAGGGGTCTGGTTCCTCAAACGAGTGCCTGCTTTCACAATACGCACAGTATTTATTAAAGCCTGTGCTGCTGTGCTGTGCTTCTACACCATGAATCTCTCAGCCGATGGATAACCATTAGCACTATCTTACACGGGTCGCCACTTTTTCTGACACCGCTGATTTGCTGTCAGTAATAAACGTGCTTCACCCCGGCTGCTGAGATGACTGTATGAAGACTGAGAGAAAGAGGAACAGAGAAATCAAACACTCCCCAGAAAGGCTCCTGGGTACATAACTCTAACTATTCAGTGCTTTTCTCTGCCACAATAATGGAATGTGATTTGAATTTTCTCACTTTGTGGATGTTTTCAACAAATGTTAATGTATTTGATTCTTTGTAGTTCGTGTAATTAATCAGAATTCCATGTAATTCATTTGATTACAACTTTAAAACTTTTAAAAGTGCTCTTGAGCAAGGCAATTAACAGCTTTTGCTCTGCGAGAACTGACTAAAAAAGCACTAAAAAATATTTGGGTAAAAGCCTGTATCCATTTAAGAGTAATAAATAAATAAAGTAAAAACAAAACGTGTAAATTTGAATTTATATGGCATGTTTTAATATCTCACAGTTTGACTGTATATCTCCAAATATGACTTGTTTCACAACATTTTTTAAGTCTTTATCGTTAATATCTCTCTATTTTCAGCTTTTTGACATGACCTTTTATCTAGTGATAATATTTTACAATATGACCTCTCACAATGTAACAAAAGATTTCACAGTTATGTTATTTCTCATATTGTGACCTTTTATCTCATTAAGTGATGATAATATTTTACAGTATGGCCTTTTTCTCACACAATGTGACTTAATATTACACAATTTAGAATTTGTATCTCTCCAAGTCACTTTAATATCTCACTGTTTGGTCTCTTCTCTTCATTAAGTGATTTCATATCTCACAACATGACCACATTTCTCACAATATTGCTTATCTCAATTATCAAACGTTACTTCTCATAATTACGTCTTTTTTTTATCTCCCAATGTGGCTTAATATCTCATTATTTTGTGTCTTTTTCTGATAATAGTGACTTTTTATATTGTGAAGTGATAATATTTTACAGCTTGAGCATATTTGTCATAATATGACTTAATGTTTCACATTTATAACTATACTTCTTAAAATTGTATTTTTTCTCCTAAATTGACTTAATATCATATAATATTTTACAATATGACATTATTTATTGAGACTTTGGTAACACTTTATTTTAAGGACCAATTCTCAATATTAAGTAGCTTGCATAATATTGCATGTTGGCTGTTTATTAGTACTTATAAAGCACATATTAATGCCCCTGCATATTTTAGATCTCTTAATTGTACCCCGTACCTAAACTTAACAACTACCTTGCTATTCATAAGCAGCAAACTAGGAGTTTATTGGGGGAAAAGTCGTAGTTAATAGTTAGTTAGTAGTGAGTAATTATTGGATCCTAAAATAAAATGTGACCGCGACTTTTTATCGCTCCAAGTGATTTAATATTTCACAGTGTGATTTAAAATCTCCCATTGTGACTTTATTTCTCATAATTGTGATTATTATTTTATAATTGCATTATATATCTCATAATGCGACTTCATTTCTTATGCTAATCTTATGTTTTATTTTAGTTTAAGGTGGAAACAGGTTTCTACAGTATATAAAAATGTGTGTCGGAAAACCTAAATAACTTTAATCATGTATGTGGTTGAATAACTCTTATCTCGCTAGTGCCACCATGAGCTCTCATTCCTGTGCGGCTCTCCCTCGATCGACAAGCTTTTGATCAGCAGCACACTGAAATTCAGCCTCTCTCAGGGCTTTCTGGGTACAATGCCCAGGAGACCTGCTAATCAGCCTCCTCTCATCTGTCTGCATGCCTCCTGGCCTGGGCCAACATTAATGATGCTTATATTATCCTACGCATTGAAGTACTCCTCCAGGGAAACATTTATAGGTGTCTCGGTCTTTGATGGAAAAGGTCAGAGATGTTAACTTCAGCCCTCGCAAATTATACCCTTTCTGCTTCAGGCATAAGAGCTGAAAGATTTCAGCATGCTAGAACGAGGACTTTTAAAGCCGTGTCTCTTCAGGAAAGGGCCACCTGCTGATGTCAGATGACAGTTCCTGTAGGTTTAGCTCTGTCGTGACAGGTGGACGGCTGATGTGACATTCGCTGAAGGTCTATCTGTGGTGAGCTGAGTTTCGATGACCAGGGCTTCAAGAGTTATTTTGACCTGATGCTCGGGCTGCTGTTGAACACGCAAACATTGTGTGAGTGTGTGTGCGTTCTAAGTCTTCAATCAATTATTCAGCTGAAGTTGGTTTCATATGCAGTCAGATTATGAAACGATACCCTGCCATTATCCAGGTGTTTCGACCTCACTGCAGGCAAAAGTAGCCGTTCATGAATAAAAGATACAAATCTAAATTTGAGCATTACAGAAGAAGCTGGTTGTTCCCATAGTGAAAATTTGGGATTGAAAATTTAAATTTTCTGTAATCATATGAAAGCTGAATAAATAAGCTTTCCATTGATGTATGGTTTGTTAGGATAGGACAATATTTGGTCGAGATACAACTATTTGAAAATCTGGAATCTGAGGATGCAAAAAAATCTAAATATTGAGAAAATCGCCTTTAAAGTTGTCCAAATGAAGTTCTTAGCAATGTATATTACTAAACAAAACTGAAGTTTTGCTATATTTACGCTTGGAATTTTACAAAATATCTACTTGGAACATGATCTTTACTTAATATCCTAATGATTTTTTGCATAAAAGAAAAATGTATAATTTTGACCCATACAATGTATTTTTGGCTATTGCTACAAATATACCTGTGCGACTTAAGATTGGTTTTGTGGTCCAGGGTCACATATTGCAGTTGCAGTTTGGTTTTGTTGCTTATGTTAAAGCAGAAACACATTTTGGTAGCCGCCTGTGAAAAACATGTTTTTAACATGTTGCTATGCAGTTGCTAGAATGTTCTGTGGCCGACTGCTTAGACTAGTCTTAAAAGTTAGTCATCGTTCAAGACTGGCCATAACTTTTTTAATTCAGTTACATAAAAAAATATATTGATCAAATTTGAAATTGAAAAGACTGATTCCCACTTGGTTAACTGCTAGGTAATCAAACTAGTAATCAAACTGAAGATACAATCTTACCATAGTGACTATATTTACCCCTTGATGGTTGCTAGTTAGTTACTTACTTATCCAATTGAAAAGAGTCCACCCTCAAGTCTAGATATTGTTTGGATCCCATGAAGTCTGTATTTATTTGATTCGTTCTTATGTTTTATCGTCGAACACACAACCGGCAGTTGTGGTTGCCAGGTCTTCACTGCAAAAATGTGGTTGCAACATTTTAGGGTTCACAGAATCAACTTAAATTTACAGTAAAAACCTGTATTCCATTAACTGATGTTAATGTGAATATACCATCTGTTTTTATAATGCACTGACAACAACCACTTCAGAAACACAGGTGGTGATGAGAAAGCCACAAAATGAATCCACGTTCATCAAAAGTGAGCTGAGGTGCACTGTAAAAATGATTGTGATTTTAACAGTAAAAGACTGTAAAAATGCTACAGTAAAAACCTGTTAATTGGTTATCAGTAACTTTCCATACTATATACGGTGAATAACTGTAATTACATTTAATGTAATTTTACAGTAAAATACTGTTAAAATTACGGTTTTTGGAAGTGAAAAAGAAAAAGTCATTGTATAATTTACATTGAAAAAACATAAATTGACACTCCCAGAATTCCCTGCATGACACTTCATATTTTATGTTTTTTCATTGAAATAACTATGTTTCTTCTTAGTTTTTTCTTATCAGTTGTGTACATTAGGGTTTTATCTTACATCTAATGTTGTTAAATTAATGTTTATTGCATTATTTCAGTTTCATGTGTGTTACCATGATGGTGTTTAGTGTTTGTGTGAATGACACTGTACACCTTTTGTATATAAACAAGTACTTCCCTCTTCAGCTTGTGGAGGAGCTGTTTGTGATGAGCTTTGATTCATCATGTGACTTTCTCATCACTACCTGTTTTTGGTGGTTACCAGTATTACAATGGTTCAAAACAGATATTAGTACTTCAATATGCTGGTTTATTAACATTACATCAGTTAATGAAATTCGTTTTTTTATTGTGAATTTAAGCCTGTAAATACTAATAGATAGAAGGTACAAAAGTACGAAACACTATCATGGTAACATACGAGACATGAAAATAATGCAATAAACATTAAAAAATAAAAAACTTGTGCATAACTGATAAAAAAAAAAACTAAGAAACATAGTTATTTGAATTTGAAAAATTTAAAATGTCTTGCAAGAAATTATGAGAATGTCAATTTGCAGTTTTTCGATGTAAATTATAAGATGACGTTCTTTTTCACTTTCAAAATTGATTTTACTATAAAATTACATGAAATGTCTTGTTAGGTCTATTAAAGATTTTCACTGTATATAAGGGAGTTATGTAATACTATGTTAGTATGTAAGGGACTTTACTGTTAACCATTTAACCAAAGCATTGTTACAGTCTTTTACCAATAAAATGACAATAAAATTACAGTGCAGCTTAAAAAAAAATCCAAGTCTGACTACAAATATATAGTCAGTGTGGAAGTGAGAAGCAGGCCGCTGTGTGCTCCGGTGGTCTGCTGGAGGCACAGTCTTGAGTTGTGTAAATGAAAATGTCACAGGCAGACCCCTGACAGCTCTGCTCCAGCACATTAACATCACACATACATCCAGTGAACGGTCAGGGAATAAAGACCATTTTGTTTTGCCTCAACACACACCTGAGTCCGAGCACATGAGTGTTACAGACTCGTCATTCATGAGCTTACTGAGATAATGCAACAGCAGGAAGAGCAGATGTTTTCTTGACATACTGTTGATATACAGAAGGCTCAGCTACTTTCTTTTAGGGGCCAGATTGTCCATATCTTAGCACACATAACATGTTCAAACGTATTTTTAAAATATACCAAAAAAAAGCCAGTTCAGCCAGTCTTTCAGCCCATACAGAAATGATAATTACCTTGATAATTATATATGGAAAGGTATGGCTACTTTATTGCATTTGATTCTATAACTATGCTGTTTTAACCCTCAAAGACTGAGACAGCCACCCGCGGCTAAAAATAACCATTGTTCTTAAATGTTTAATAACTTTTGAACCGCTAATCCTATCTGAATGCTTTAAAAAAGTGTCGTAAAGCAGAGATTCTCTCTTTTCATTTGTCCTATTTGGATATTCGGAGACTCCGTAGCGTATGTGATTACGTCATCACATTTTGACAACATTGATTCGTCAGAAGAAACCAATGCATTTCGTCCTCTGAGCCAAACAGGTACGATTGTTGATACTTAGTCCCACCCCCGTGCCCAGATTGGTTCAAACTGTCACATATTCAACCAATAAACATAGGTTTTGGTCTTTTAAACCATTGTTTAGCAAGTTTCTTTGGAAATCTGAGCAAACGCAAAGTGAAAGTAAAGTGTGTCGTGCGTGCACGAAAACAAACACACAATAACACATTTGCATGAGAGCACTCTCTGAAAAAGCCCAGAAAAACACAGGACAGAGAACTTTGGCATAAAACAAACCAAAAACAAGGATGAAAAAACGGTACATATCGGATAAAGCACTGGAATTTAGGTATTCGCGCCGCTAGGAGATGTCCCGGTAAAATCAATTCTGACGCAGAGTGCAGCCAGCGAATCGAATCATTTGGCTGTTATATTATGTAAATAATACTTATATAGTTCATAAAGATCATTTGCACTATTTTTTCCTGTTGCACTCTGTATATATTGTTATTATATAACACGGTTTCCATTTTCTTTACTCCCTAAATGTTTTTGGACACATATATATTGTTAGTAAAGTAAATAGACCTGTTTTTCACTGAAAAGCGCCTATAACAATATTGTAATAAATAGCTATAACTTGCTTGGGGAATGTTATTTGTAGAAAAAAAAAATATTTGGAAGTGTAAAACACCCAGATACAACTTTCTAAAGAAAAAAAATCCAAACTTCAGGAGTTTTTGTTTGAGTACACAGTAAAAAAAAACACCCTATTATTGCTTGCGTTTTTCTTAAAATTCTGGAAATTCATTAATTCTTAGAGAAACCAAAGGAAAAATTGGGACTTTAAATTAGCTAGACTGAAACTTCAAGTGCTCCTGTTTATAATGATATATGGCACTTGATGCTCACTGCTAGAATAGGTCTGAAAAAACAAAGAAAAGTACAGGCGTGTCAGGTGCCCCAAAAATGTTCTAGGTCTTTAAGGGTTAATACTGTAATATGGATTATTAAACTAATGGACTGCTCTAAAGAATGACATCATGCAGAGTAGGAGACATGGGCAAAGTAGGAGAAACAGACTGGCATTGATTCAATTCAAAGTTTTACTATTTGTACAGATTTTCTTAGAAATGAGTGTGCTGTTTTTGTGCTTCGTTCTCAAGATGAAACATCTGTTGTGATTTGGAGTTATTAACAAATGCTCTTTCAGGGTAATTCACAGTCTACAATGGCTGTGATATTTTTGTAATTATGTGAGCGCGTATACATTAGAAATCATTTTCACACCGGGGGTACTCACAAATTTGTTTTTAATACAAATGTTTGCTATTTATTACTTTTTCTGCTGACATTGGCGTCCTTTATCACGTAATTCGTCCCGGAGGAAGCCCCTCTGGGCCACAGGTTTTCTTTGCCACACACACTGAAACCGTTATTGAGCTAATTGTTGTGTGAAATGATATTTACAGACATTCAGAGTTGGATGAGCAGATTGTAATTTGATTAAGCAAAAGCCATTAACTGCATTAAAACTGGAAATGGGCTCAGCTGTATTTTCCAGGAGGATTTCTACTTCTTCCCGTGCATGAGGCATTTAAAAGTCAAAGTGTCAGTGGAGTGGAAAATTGCCCATGAGACAAGCGTCGTCTAATTAATCTAACCCAAGCTGTACTGGAGTCTGACGTATACAGTTGTGTACATAATCGTTACAGTAGAGAACAGCCTATGTGGCAATTTCTATGAATACTGTATACTTTGGTGTCCCATTAGAACTATTAGATATGTTTGATAAACTGTTATCTAACAGAATCTTAACATATCCTGAGATCTTTAATGCATCAGATGTGGTGATGCATTAAAGATTTTCTAATGCATCAGATAAAAATGGATTTTTAAACCATTAAAATGGATTTTAGCTTGTCCAACAACTAAAATAATTGTATTTTTTTATTTTATTTTATCATCTGTGTTCTAAATTATACATTTTAAAGATTCAGGCTCTAATTTGTACCCTATTTGGGTATTGTGTGTTGTATATTAAAAGTTAGAAAAGTTAGATGCCATATCATGGAAAACATATTCAGATTTCAGTAACATCAGGGTTATTGTTAGTCATTTTGCATGCAGAAAGGTTAGCCAATGATAACAGATGTCATTTGCATTATAAAATCCTTAACACTCTGGGGTCCAAGGGTGTTTTGGGGCCTTGGAGAAGTTTTGACATGCCTTGAAATGTGTGCTTTTTTCAGTTGCTTATAAACATTTTAATGGCTACAGTTTAATAGCACTATAATCAGCACAAACTTGGCTACAATAATATGTTTCACAGCCTGTTTAATTCTAAAGGTCAGAGAGAGGGCGGAAAATGTGGAAGTAAACTATGAACACGAACTCTTTCTTAAAAAAAAAATTGCATTTATGTAATACTGGTGGTATTTTTTTGTTATTCATTGTTTTATTCAATGGCATACATTTCCTCAGTGTTCTGAGATGTATTTCTGCAAGAGATGTTTCCTCGCCTCATTTCAAAACCAATTTATTTCTAGTACATCGCCAGAAACATTGTACTTTCTTGCCATTTTTAAAAAATCAGTAACTGAACATTTAAGAAAGTTGCTGAAAGTTGTTCCCCAGTAACTTCAGACATGGACACAAGGCCCATTAGCTCCTGACGTCCCTCAAGAGATGAAACTGTAGTGCTAAAACCTCCATGCCAAAAATAATGCTGTAGATCTGCTGGCTGCTCCCGACCGTTATTTATTCATAACTAAACTATTCATATATTTGACGATGTAGTGTATAAGCAAGGCAAACCAGATGGATGTGCCCATCAGTATTAGATCCCAACATAGTCTCAAAGTGCAATGTGAGAAGAGCATCTGTGGGAACTCCATGTGTCTGAATTCAGATGTTTCAGGAAGAGCCTTCGCATCACACAATCCACGCTCTTACGTAACACACGGCATTCTCAAGTAAGGTCAGTCTGGCATTTATTGTGACCGCGGTTTACCTGCGTTCTCGTGTGTTGCAGGAACGTGAGCTTCTGAGTCGCATCTCAGATCTGCAGGAGGAGGTCAGTCGCAGGAAGAAGCACATTGCCAATCTGGACCACGAGATTCACACCCTGAACGAGAACATCAGCACTTTGACCAAGGAGCTGGAACTCAAGGGCAAAGAGGTTTTGAAGATCCGTAGCGAGGCCAATCAGCAGATCAGGTGAGTCTTGGATTGGAGATTGTGCAGTTTTCTTGCATTTAGGCAGTGTAACAAACACTGCTTATTTGCAGATCAATACATTAATTGTCTGCACTAATCTTTCTTATTAGTGCTGATTAATGACTAGTCTGACTAGTGCTGGCTAGAATAAATAATAAACATGATCGATAAAATACGTTTACTTTATACAAAATCAAGTACTTTTGTACTTGAACTCAAGTGAAATAAAATTTGGGTACTTACACTTTTACTGGAGTAATATTTTATTTTGTACTCGATTTGTGTATGTCATCCACCACTGCATTTAGGAAACAGTGAGTAAACATTGCAAAATGAGAAAATTTCACCTCACGTCTGCATGCATGGGGTTGCATGAGGTCATCCCTGTTCAGTAGAGAACATCTGCAATCTTTAAACAACCTCTAATGTGACATTCTCCTCTGGTTTTATGTGACAGGAGTCATTGGTGAGGATGAAAGAGATGGAAATTCAATTATTTTCAACCAGAATGGGGTTTCAAGTGGAAAACAAATTAAGAATAAAAGCAAAAAGGGCACCATGTTCTTGCCTAGAAAGTCCTATCAGGATTTGTCTGTCAGTTTGCCCACAGTCGTCTTGGTGCTGTCTGGCTCTTTTGGACGGTGTTGTGTGTCTTTTGTAGTAGTTTAAAGAAAAGAAAACAGACTTTTAAAAGGGGAAATCAATCGGATTAGAAAACCCGAACTCATTATATTTTTTATTCAGGGGGTGATATTAATATTTCACCCTTGTATTAATAAGTAAAAAAGCCATTTCATTATACAGTACATAGTGGCTGTTTTGAGATAATGTGATTGTTTAGCAACACACATCATAATGCAAGACGGGTGCTGATCTCATTTCACTTTCAATTATGTAACAATGACATATCCAGGTCCTGAGATAAAAGCGGCAAATAAATTGCATCGCCGTTCCCCAGAGGTGTATCATTTACCGAGAGGAGATCCTGCTTTATTGCTCTTTATGTGAAGCCATCACAGCATGTGGCTGAATTGTGTTTCAGATAAAAGCCATATAGCATAGATATTGCAGTATGGAAAATGAGCGTGTCCTAACTAAAAATCTATAGTATGTTGCAGGAAGCGTGTTGTCTTTTGAAAACGGCACAACTCTTGTAACGCAATGCTTTGTGAATGTTATTTACTCAGACAGAACATTTGTATCAGAGCAAAGAAACAAACACTGTGCTGGATGAAAGTTTCATGTAACAGAGGAATCAAAGGAAGTGCTCACTGCACTAATAGATCACAAGTGACCGCACACTTTTGTATAGCGGCCCTGCTTACATTTTTCTTATTCATTTTCTTTATAGAGACTTCAAAACATTCTTTAATAAAGAGCTCTAAGCCATGAATCAAACTAACCAGCTCTGAGCTGAATGACAACATTACAAGTTTTGGAAAAAATAAAATGTTTGAAAAAACGAAAAAAGACAGTGTAGTTTATTTTCTGAGGGAATGGGTTATACTGCAAAATATATTTTCTCAAACTAGTCCTCCAAACAGTTGTAAACACTGTTTAAAAATACATTTGTCTAAGCTTTGTTTTCATAGAACATATCTTAAGTATATTTTCTTACCCCAGTGGCAAATAGTTTTTTTGTTTGTTTTGTTTTAAGCGTAAATGTAACACAGTTGAGTGAGATTTTTTTTTCATAAAACAAGAAGAAAGAATATGTGTATATGTATAGGTTAAGAAAAATAATTTAAGATTTTTAAATTTTACAATACTTTTATTTAGCAATGACATATTAAATTGATCAAAAGTGAAAAGTGAAAAGTTGTTTGGAACTTTCTGTTCATCAAAGCATCCTGAAAAAATGCATCATGCTTTCCACAAAAATGTTTTTTAACATTTATACTGTAATATTGGCAATAAGAAATGTTTGAGCATCAGCATATTAGAATGATTTCTGAAGGATCATGTGACACTGAAGACTGAAAATTCAGCTGTGCATCACAGGAATAAATTACATTTTATATTATATTGAAATTGGAAACAGTAATTTTAAATTGTATTATTTCAAAATATTACTGTTTTTACTGTATTTTCAATCTAATAAATGCAGCCTTGGTGAGCAAGCAAGACTTCTTTCAAAAACAATAATATGAAATCTTTTGAATGGTGGTGCAGATAAATAATAATATATATTTATTTATGCATGCATGCATGCATGTATATTCATCCAGTGAACCAGTATGAATCTCAGTCTAAACTATTTAATGAATCAAAACTATTGATTACATTTCCCGGTTTAGAAGTATAACATACAATATATTTAATATACAACATAATATATGCAAATATAATTTTGTATCACGTATGTTTCATTTATTTCCATCTCAAAATCTATTTATCTGTTTATGAAATGTCCTTCAAGCCTACAGCTGTAGTGCTGTGGGGTTACAGAGAGCTTTGTAGAGTCATTGAGAGTGACGTGTGTGTGTGTTTGTGTTCACAGAGCTCATGAGCAGGACCTGTTTAAGAAACACGAACGTGAGATGGCCGAGCTGAATGCTCTCCACCACAGAGAAGCACAAAACATGCTGTCAGACTTCAACAAGGCCCAGGAACTGCTGAAGGACAAGATCTCCGCCCTGCAGATCCTGTGAGTCCGTATGCAATATACAGTAGGGCTGGGTAAAAAATATCGATATCTCGATATTAATCCATTATCATTTTTGCGGAACGATATCGATTATTAAATCCCAAGAATCGATTAGTCTAGCCTGTTTTCAGTTATTGGACGGAACATTGAAGGGCACTTCCCATCTAATAAATCGCAATAAGCATTGTGCTTTGGTACTTTTAATATGAAACAAAGTCTCAGATTTCACATTCTGTCCATTGTATTGCAGTATTCAAACAATAAATGCTGTTTTGGCGCTGTTTAATGTGGAGTGACAAATCGCT
>NW_015662163.1:2661794-2666656 GCF_001515625.1 Sinocyclocheilus rhinocerous
CTAAATATATGCACCATATAACATATTCATTATAAATGTTACTGTTCTTCAATGTTTCATTTATGTTTGAATAAATCCAAGTTTTTATGACAGACACCATTATGTTTATATTTAAAAAAACGAATTGAAGTAGAAATATTATTATGTAATTGTAACTTTATTATTTTAAAAACTTCATTAAGTGTAATTTGAACAAATAAGTCCATTATAACCTTCAATATTACGCCTGTTTTACACATACTCCATCTGCAGTGCGTATGCGGTCCGTGTGCGTTACATATGCGGTGCAGAAGCAGCACGGACTCATTGTGCTTTCACACAGGACGCGTTTGCGGTCCGCTCTGTGGCTCTGATCCGTGGCTGTTTAACACAAACACAACATTTATCCATTATTTTGATTTCAAATACAAACTTAGTTAGCCTATACTGAAAGTGCTTTTTCAGCATTGTGATCCTCTTTTATCACAGTACAGTTACACAATCTTTCATAGACATATTCACGTTTAAACTCAATTAATATAAACAGCGTATTAAATGCATTTGGCTTCTAGATTTTATATATTAAAGGTGCAATAGGTGATTGTCTTTAGAAACATTTTTTGTTATGCTGGTTGAAAGTCTCTTCACATCCCGATAGCAATCATTAAAGGCAGAGTAAGCGATTTCTGGTAGCCAATGTTGATATTTGAAATCACCAAAACAAACACGCCCCTACCCCAAAAGGGTCTTGCCACTATTTTGATAGCTCCGCCCCACATATACGTACGCAACCCAGGCAACGATTAGTTCTGTGAAACAAAGCAAAACCAATGTTACACCGTGTCTACGGACGTGAGCGGCGCGGCGCAACAAATCCCCGACAGAAAACTGCTGCCGGGTTCTATTTATGACGTGCTGACACAAATTTCAAATGGTTTTCAACGGTCGTTTGATCGCGTCCCAATAGACTTTAATTATATCTATTTATTGTGAAATTACTAAATTTCCGTGTCAATCCATGTTCATTTTTACCGCGAACAAAGCGTTGTCACTTTAATTCAGCGCGTGCAGCACAGCAAAAATAGACTCGGTGTGTAAACGATCGCTGCACTGCTGCACCTGGAACACACTGACGGACCGCAACCGCAGTGTGAAAGCTCTAATCAGTTAACATGGGTGCGTAAAAAAACCCGCAACGCACACGCACTGCAAGACGGAGTATGTGTGAAACAGGCGTTATAGTAATGTAGTGCCAACTGACTATCATGTATATTTTACAGCAAAATTTGGCATGTACTGTACCTGATATATATCCAAAATAATCGATATCGAATCGAATCACTAGCTTGTGAATGAATCGAATCGAATCGTGAAATTTGTGTCAAAACCCAGCCCTAATATACAGTATACGTATTTTGGAGGATGAAGGTTCAGTAACTTCTGTTTTGACTGGTTGTTTACATGCATTTGGTGACAGAGGCTATGAAACAGCTTGAGTTCTAACAAAAGGACACCAGACTGTGCTGTAGACTCAGAGGGGTTGGTGGAGAGGGAACAGATTAGGACAGTCTTTCTGAAGAGATGCTGGGAGGGAGACAGAGAAGATATCTAGATATATATCTAGCGAGAACTCAGAGCAGAACAGACGACCCTGTCAAAGCAGCTCAGATAAGAGTAGCAGATGCCTTTAGCTACGAAACATGCTGTTTATGTGTATTTTTCGTGTTTGGATTAGGGTTATTTTGTGCTCTGACAAGGGACATTGTTCATATGCTGCGTGTAAATAATGCTCTTCTCCATCATTTAATGAATTATTGCTGCTATGATTACTGTAAAATGTGTTTTAAACACTTTTGTTTGTGCCGTTATTGTGCAATGTTAGTTTGCACTAAAAATGACAGTGATTTGATTTAAATATTTATGCGACATTATTACACTGAAAACAATTTTCACTGAGAAATTTCTAGTAAATTCACAAATAATTACAAATAAATGGCAAGTAATACATTGAATTAAATGACATTTTAATTACTGACTGAAACGCTTTAAAGACTGAAATAGTGTTTTCTTTTAAAACATACATGTATAGATTACATACTTGTAATCTATTGAAAAATCTACTTGAAAATAGATTACAAGTAATCTTTACTTTTACTTTTACTTTTACTTTTAGTCATTTAGCAGACGCTTTTATCCAAAGCGACTTACAAATAAGAAAAAGTAATTAAAACTAAAAGCTAAAACTCTATAAATACTATATATATACACACATTTAAGAAGATAAAAGAAATTAAATAAAAATGACAAATGCATACAACAACACTTCAAAACTAAAACATTTAAATTTAAATTTAGCATTTAAAATACGTTTTTGGATGTGTGCGGACCTTCTCTTTTGCACATGCAACGTTTCACTAGTTTGCTCCCTTGATGCCTGCCCTCAGTGCTCTCTAAATCAAAGCGCACGACACTGACAAGGTACGCGATACAGTACAAGACCAAACCTAATCTAATCTATTTACAACTTGGGAAAATCATTTTTACAGTGTATTTGAGCATTGTAAAAAGTGTCTAGTTAAATGGGATTATGGGGGGTTTATGAAAAAAAAAAGATGTTTTTTTTGAATATTATTGCACTAGATGTGTGAATAATTTATTTAAGTTGAATACATGTAAATTGGGACACTTTTTGTCATAGAGATGAATGGGGAAAATGTCCCAGTTTATTTGTTTTCACCCAAATTTTTGCTTAAAATGGTCACTTTTATATATCCTACAGCTACAGACTTTGAATGATAAACATGTTTAGATGAATTTGAGACAGCCGTACATAAACAGGAGGTGTTTGTAGGTGTATATGCGTGCGTGTGTATATAAATATAGAAAGCTGGCAGGGTTGTAGAAGAGCTCTTTGACTGTAGATATTGCTGTCAGAGGTGACCTAATTTAGGTTTACTTGAACGAGAACACCAACACATCCAGCTATTGAACAGCTTGTCATATAAAAATAGTTCATCTGACTGCCTGAATCCGCTCAGTATTCACAACTGAGAATGATAATGAATAATTTAGATTCTGGAAGTGTGTTTCATGACATGGAAAGGCCCCACGGCCCACAAAATACCAGGGAAAGATAGAGTTGCGTTTAACAAAGTGCAAAATATCTGAGGTTCATTTAAATCCTAGTGTTTTTAATGAATCATTTATCAAATCCATCTGTGGAAACGATTCTTTTGTGTGTTCATGAGACAAAGGGTATGAAGGACTGATCTTAAAGGAATTGTTCACCCAAAAATGAAGATTCTATCATTTATTAATTCCCTTTGTAGTTCCAGATTTGTATGACTTACTTTCTTCACTAAAATAAAAGGGTAGATATTCATGCAACTCTTTTTAAGATCCAAAAATGACCAAAAACGTACCATAAAAGTAGTCCATGTTCTGTATTCCAGGTATTCTGAAATCATATGATAACTTTGTGTGACATTTAAACCAATTTAAGGCATTATTCAATGACAAATGTCTTTAGTTGTCTTGTGTCTGGCAGCTGATCTTGATGCAACGAGTTTGTTCATACTGAAGCACAAATGAGTAAATATCGGTCTGTTTTTCATAATCAGAACCCTTAAATACTTTATAATTCTCATTCCTAGTGGTTTTGATTCCTCTTATTGATTACTCAGTCTCTTAAGAGTTCCATTAACGATTCTTTTGGTACTTTTTAAGGAAAACAAAATTCATTTTCACTGCCAAAATTAGATCATTTGAATAATAAGTGAGTTCATTTTTATTAGTCAATTTACAGGCTTAATTGACTAAAAGGAACCAGCCATTTGTTCAGGAATTGTACAACACAGTCGTACTATATAGTTATTTTATGACTTCAGAAAACTTGGTTATGTGGTGCACAAGTCATTTAGGCCCATTTTTATGCTATTTTCATTGTGTATTTTTGTCTTTTTCGTCATTTTTGGATCTTGACAGCTCCATTCACTTACATTGTGTGGGAAAGATAACCTGTTGTGTTCCACAAAAGAATTACTCATACAGGTTTTTGAATGACATGAGAGTGCGTAAATGATTTCAGGGTGAGCTATTTTGAACATTTGCCTCATGTGAGTATTTTTAGTGTGAGAAGCAGTCAGTTTGTGACTGAACAGAATGAGGTCTCGTGTGAAGCAGTCACAACTTGTATCCCTCAGCATTTTTTAAGCGTGCCATCTCCAGGTGTCCCTGAGGAGTAGTGATACACAGCCAGCTAATTAAACATAACACAATTCTATTGAAATGACAGTCCTGTCCTCTGTGCAATTAATTATTATGACAGCTGAGCTTCCCCAAACCGAGTCCTCCAACCAGTTTTAAATTTCAACCTATTTAAGTCTCATGAATATTTCATGTGTGCGGTGATCCTCGTGTGCGGAGCATGGGCTGCTCTACTGTAACCGCTCGAGTGCACTCTGCAGGCTGCATGCGCTGTTTTGCTGCTGTCACTTTAAATGGATAAATAGGCTTGATGAGAATGGTGTTTATTTACTCAGAAAGGCCCATTCAGTGAACTGCTATTATGAATCTGTTTAAAGGGGTCATTTCTTATTTATAGTTTTAGCTTTTACATGAGGTCAACTAATAATTATTTATTTTTTCCATAAGAAGTCATAATTTTGTTTTTCATGACTTTTCCAGATTGATGGATGGACACAGACAGAGAGAAATAGATGATAGATAGATAGATAGATAGATAGATAGATAGATAGACGGATGGCTGGGTGGATGGATGGATGGATGGATGGATGGGTGGATGGATGGGTGGATGGATAAACAGAGTAGATAGATAGATAGATAGATGGATGGATGGATGGATGGATGGATAAACAGACAGA
>NW_015662163.1:2667164-2668019 GCF_001515625.1 Sinocyclocheilus rhinocerous
GCAGCCCAACAACGAGACCGCAGAGTCCCAAGGTAGGTGGATGCCGGAGGAAGCCCACGGGTTCCTGAACGCACAGAGAGGTGCGGGAAATCAAACAGGCAGCTACGAGCACTGGAGCCTGGACGAGACAAGACAGGACTTGGTAGTAATACTAATACTGACAGTCAGAGCAAGGGAATAATCACAACAATCTGACACAAGACAGAGAAACACGAGGAGCTATAAGGGGAAGCTAATGAGATGACCAGAACCAGGTGTGAAACAAGAGGCGAGCAGATAACAAGGAGGGCGGGGGAAACAATCATGCTGACATATGCGCACATGGCGAGCTGTCAAAACAACCACGCAAAACACAAACACAGAGACAACAAGAAACAGGTGATCAGCCCCGAGACCCGACAGCATGTGCTGTTTTGCTGCTGTCACTTTAAATGGATAAATAGGCTTGATGAGAATGGTGTTTATTTACTCAGAAAGGCCCATTCAGTGAACTGCTATTATGAATCTGTTTAAAGGGGTAATTTCTTATTTATAGTTTTAGCTTTTACATGAGGTCAACTAATAATTATTTATTTTTTCCATAAGAAGTCATAATTTTGTTTTCCATGACTTTTCCAGATTGATGGATGGACACAGACAGAGAGAAATAGATAGATAGATAGATAGATAGATAGATAGATAGATAGATAAACAGAGCAGATAGATAGATAGATAGATAGATAGATAGATAGATAAACAGAGCAGATAGATGGATAGATGGATAAATGGATGTATAAGTGGATGGATGGATGGATAAACAGAGCGGATAGATAGATAGATAGATAGATAGATAGATAGATAGATAGATAGATAGAT
>NW_015662163.1:2668678-2677006 GCF_001515625.1 Sinocyclocheilus rhinocerous
AGATGGATGGATGGATAAACAGAGCAGATAGATAGATAGATAGATAGATGGATAGATGGATAAATGGATGTATAAGTGGATCGATAAGTGGATGGATGGATGGATGGATGGATGGACAGATAGATGGATGTCCTTGTTTAGAAGATAAGTTGTCTGATATGGACACATTCAAATTTTGTTCTTGAGGCGGGAGAGTGTAATTCTGAGAGGGCAGTGCCCATCCGGCCCCAGGTTAATGACCTATTTAGTCTGAATAGATAAACATGCCCTTAGTAGTTAAAACTGCAGTGTTGTCCTCTGTTAGCAGCAGTTTAAAACTATTCATGAAACAGCCTCTGTTTCATTATTACCAGCAGTTGTGAAGACCTTAGGGAAGGTTTTCATATGAAAACAGCCATCAATCTTAACACTGTATACCTCTGGGGAAGCGTCACATTGCATGCTCATTAAAGATTCATCACACATTTAGAAGCATCCTTCAAAGATGCAGAAACAGTGGAGATATTGATCCTCGATGACACCGATCATCAAAGAATTCCTGTAGATGAAAGAACGATTGAGCAACGGCTATTCAAAGGTGCTGATGATTTTAACTACCACACTAATACAATGTGAAGTAGAGAAAATAAAAGGCAGATGCCAATATCATAACAGTGATATTACCAGTGGTGTTTAATTCATTCTGTGTTCAAAGCACAAAGCCATCAGCTTTGCTTTCTAACTAAGCTAAAGTGTCAGAATAGTCAAATTTCACTCTCAGTAATGAGTCACAAGCCCAAACAGATGACAGACTGATTGTAAACAGAGTGGCGAGAGGGTTGATAGCTCAATTTCTAAACCATGTGACTCATATTGCTGCCTAGACAGCATCCTAATCATGGAAACTTTAAGTGAACAATTTGAAGTGTTCTACATAGTTAGCAACTCCACTGCCTACACAAATAGTGCTTTGCATGCTACTTCAATTGATTTCAAAATTGTTATCATTAGCATGTTGCTAAGCTAACGCAGCAATGCTTTAATGAACATGAAAACACAAAAAAATCTCAAAAAAAAAAAGTTCAATTCTTGATCATTTTCATTAACTGGTTGATATGCAAGTTCATTTGTATTCTACATTTCTTTCCTTAGATAAACATGCCCTTAGTAGTTAAAACTGCAGTGTTGTCCTCTGTTAGCAGCAGTTTAAAACTATTCATGAAACTGCCTCTGTTTCATTATTACCAGCAGTTGTGAAGACCTTAGGGAAGGTTTTCATATGAAAACAGCCATCAGTCTTAACACTGTATACCTCTGGGGAAGCGTCACATTGCATGCTCATTAAAGATTCATCACACATTTAGAAGCATCCTTCAAAGATGCAGAAACAGTGGAGATATTGATCCTCGATGACACCGATCATCAAAGAATTCCTGTAGATGAAAGAACGATTGAGCAACGGCTATTCAAAGGTGCTGATGATTTTAACTACCACACTAATACAATGTGAAGTAGAGAAAATAAAAGGCAGATGCCAATATCATAACAGTGATATTACCAGTGGTGTTTAATTCATTCTGTGTTCAAAGCACAAAGCCATCAGCTTTGCTTTCTAACTAAGCTAAAGTGTCAGAATAGTCAAATTTCACTCTCAGTAATGAGTCACAAGCCCAAACAGATGACAGACTGATTGTAAACAGAGTGGCGAGAGGGTTGATAGCTCAATTTCTAAACCATGTGACTCATATTGCTGCCTAGACAGCATCCTAATCATGGAAACTTTAAGTGAACAATTTGAAGTGTTCTACATAGTTAGCAACTCCACTGCCTACACAAATAGTGCTTTGCATGCTACTTCAATTGATTTCAAAATTGTTATCATTAGCATGTTGCTAAGCTAACGCAGCAATGCTTTAATGAACATGAAAACACAAAAAAATCTCAAAAAAAAAAAGTTCAATTCTTGATCATTTTCATTAACTGGTTGATATGCAAGTTCATTTGTATTCTACATTTCTTTCCTCATCCACCATCTTGGACTGGGGAAAACAATGCTAAATGCTAATAATAAAAAATAATGTTAAATGTTAATAATAAAGACATTAAGATCCACTGATGTAAAGGTCGTAGAGTTTGTACAATCTCATCCTAAATAAAATGTCTTTGCTCTTCAGGTTGGAGGGAACAGAAGACAAATTCCGGAACAGAGAGAGCAGGCCTGAAGATCTGCAGACAATAGCCGAACTGAAGGATATGGTGGCCGAGAGAGAATCTTTGGTCAAGAAACTGGTGGTAAGAGCATTTTAAGAAGTGTGACATGCTCATTCACAATATCTCAGGTTTATTGTGAAATTTCTCAGCTGTGAATGCTGTTACACAAGACGAGGTATCCCACGGGTGCTCGGTCCTGCTGAGATTAGCAGAGTCTCGCAAGACTGGAGGGATAGATCTATTTCAGGACAGACAACCCTGCTGAAAAGACCAGCTTAATCCTGCTCTAGACACAGTGACAACTGCTTTTCTATGAAAGTCACCCCTTAAAACAATGGTGGTTTACGAAAAGACTTTCTTTGCTCATAAAATAGCTGTGTTAGATGTTTGGCATCTATGTTTCTTGTATCTTTCAGATTCAGACCACAATAAAATTGCACTAGCACCTGCTAAAATTACACCAGCTAAGCTGTTTTGTTTTAACAGTGAATTTACCTGATGCATTGAAACCATTTAATCAGTGACGCATACAAATGATTACAAGTAAAGTTGAATTACTTAACCAAAGCTGAAATGAAAATAACATATGGTTTGATACTGACGATTATATAACTTTTGTAGTTATGTGGATATGTATGAAAGCTTATTTCTGCCACAGGATGGATGGATAAATAAATAAATAAAGGTAATTGTGACTCTTTTTTTCTCATAATTCAGACTGAATTGCAAGATGACACAGTCACAATTACCTATAAACTCAGAACTGCATGATTTAAACTCATACTTATGAAATAAATTTGCAATTGTGAAAATAAAAAGTCAGAGTTGTGAGATAAAAATATTACCTTTTTTATTTTTTATTCCATGGTGGGGAAAAAAGTCAGAATTGTGAGTTCTGACTTTTTTTTTCTCAGAAGAAGCCAGAATTGTTAGATAAATAGTCAAAATTACCTCATTTGTTTTATTTATTTAAAGGCAAATCTGGCTTCCATAGATATGTGATATTTAATGAATGTAAGGAAAGAAAAATAAACATTATGAATGTCAAATGGGATTAAAATAATGTCAGTTTAGCTTCATTTGGTCACTTATAATGACAGTTTATTATTATTATTTTGAGGAACATAAGTGGTGGTGGGAACTCAAAAATATCCTGTTTTAATTCAAATGTAGCCTATGTTTTTATATTGCTTATATTTAAATGTATACATTTAGATTTTAAATTCACATTGTGTCATGGCTATTTTTGTGATTTTGTTAAAATATTTTTTCGAGTTATGATACAATTTCTTACTGTATGGACTTGTAAAATGCACATAGAAAAATAAAATAAAAATATATATATTAAACAATTTCACATGAAATAGTATTTTTAGTAGAAGCTTACATTAATTTTTGTTCATATATTTAATCTGGCAAAACACTTAACTAGCAGATGTTTGTGTTGAGTCACGTGTTCTGGAGACAAAAGGTGCTCTTATGTCAGTGTTGTTATATTGTCCATGAATATCATGAGAGATCTACTTTTCCTTCCAGGATGACAAAAAGTTTTACCAGCTGGAGCTTGTCAACAGAGAGACCAACTTCAACAAAATATTCAACACAAATCCTAATGTTGGTGTCATTAACCCTCTTGTCAAGGTAAGAGTTCTTCTTTGTACTCTGCTGTGTCCTTGTGTGTGGAGCTGGTAGTTGGTTAGTTTAAGATGTAGTTGCTGTTCCAAAACCTAGTGATCTGCTTAAAAAAAAAAAAAGCTTGGCAGAACACAAAGAAATAGAACGAAATGCATGTTCATATGTGTATACATCGTCTTTACGTTGTGTCTAATATATAGACAGTAGACAGCGAGGCAGCTCACTAAGTTTTGGAAATGACAGCAGTGAATGAGGCTTGATAGTTCATCTTGAATGTAATTTCTTACACTGTATTCTAGCCAGGCATGACACAAAAAAGCAAAAAGTGATAAATTACTTGAGTATATTGCTAATTGGAGTTCCCAACCAGCTGCACAGATATCATGACAGTCACTTGGTTCCAATTTTTTGATAAAAATCCTTTTCTACAACTGTATATTAAACATCATATATGCTCTGTTTACTGTGAAAATTACTTTAGTAGATGTGTTGTGCCTGGTTAGGGTGGAGTGTTGCTGGGGTGCAATCAAAGGCAATACAACTGACATGCCGGACTGTTCATTGGAAACACTGTTCACTGGGAGCATGTTAGAGCTCACACACACACACACACACTCAACACACACACACACAACACACACACACACACAGACACACACACACACACACACACACACACACAAACAAACAAACAAACAAACAAACAAACGCACAAACACACACACTATTAAAGGGATTGTTCTCCCAGAAATGAATATTCTGACATAATTTACTCACCCTCATGTCATTCCAAACCTGCATGGAAACAGAAAAATGTATTATATTATACTGGATAGTTTCTTCCATGCAACTGCAGTGAACAGGGACAGAAGCTTTCAAGCATAAAAGGGACAAAAAAATCCACATGAAAGTATCATAAAAGTAGTGCATACAATTTGCAATTCTCTTGAAGCTGTATGATATATTTTCTTATTCTTATCGGTGAATGAAATGTTATTTTTATTTAATTTTTGTAGTCTGAAAACTTGTTTGACATGAAATACTACCATACCACCTATGCAGAAACTATTGTATTCATAATTTTATGCTAAAATAGTATTTATTAGTATTTTAATATTTTCACTTAGGTTTTCATTTTATATTTCATTCTATTTTTTATTTACATTTAAGTTCAAGTATTAGCAATTTTGTTGTTTGTTATTTTTTTAGGTTTTTTTTGTTGTCTTTTTTGTATTTTTTTTATATTTCTATTTAGCTTTTGTTTCAGTTTCAGTTTTAGCAGTTTTAGTACTTAAATTAGTACTTAAATGTATTTATTTAATTTATTTGCCAAGGCAACATTTCTAATTTTCACATTTTTGTTTAGGTTTTTACGTATTCCATCTTATATTTGTAGTTTATTTTATTTCAGATTTATTTTAATTAAAAAACATTTTTTATAGTTTTAGATTTTATTTTGGATATTCTCAGTGAATCAATGAATGCGAATGATTAATTTTTGAAAAAATAACTGTTTTTCTGATCTTCAAAGTAATCGTATAAGCTCAGAATACTATTTTTATGAACTTTTCATGGTCCATTTGCATCCATTTTGAAGCGTAAAAACCTCGCAATTGCATACAAAAGAGCCCGTATAAGATTCAAAGTCATACAGGTTCAAAACAACGCTATGGTGAGTAAATGATGACCGGAGTTTCATTTTTGAGTGACTCCCTTTAACTTCCTGTTTTTCCAGAGCTTGAGAGAAAATGATGTTTGTTCCATACGTCACAGCAGTTCCTGACCCAGTCTCAACAATGTCATTCTGTTTGACCAGATATTTCACCGTTGCCCTCATCTGTGTTCTATAACTTCCAAGTGTCGGTGATTACATGTGTATTTATGTGTGTGTGTGTTCACGTGTGACTGTCATTGTCTCTCGTTGCTCCGCGTTCTCTTCCTGTTTAGACATCCAGTTCTTCTTTGCTCTCCAAGCCATTCTTCTTTCAGTCTGAAATTTTCAACAGCCTCTTCCTCTGACACATCTCTTTCGACTCATTTTGATTTGATTGGCTGAGAGCGACTGATGCTTCCTCTGCTGAGTGTTGCGAGCTTGACTTTCAGGGTGGGCGTTTGTTAGGAAGCAATCATTAGGAGAACCTCTCAAAAATGGAGCGTCAAGCTCTCCCAACTTCCTTTTTGTTTGCTTTTCTTGTTGTCCTATGTAGCAAAAGCGAAAGAACGACAAATCAGCCACCCGATTCAGCAGCTCGGCCAATCTTAGGGCCAATGTGGAGGCTTCCGGGACAGGGAGCGGCCAGCCCCAGCCCAACCGCCTCGAACCCATCCCCAACTCCCCCATTCACCAGCTGGAGCCTAACACGAGCAAACCCCTGCCCCCACCAACCCCTCTCACCGAACCCAAGAAATTGACGAGGTGAGGCGCACCTCATCACGGCAGACGTCTCGCTCTCTGCACCACGGGCCAGCGGACAAACACACCAGCACACTGAAAACCGATAGCCCACTTTTCTAGAGACAGCTGTTGTATCCCTTTTATGTGCTGAGGAAATGCACACCTAAACTTCTGATGGTTTGCTTTGTGTTTGCATCTCCCAGGCTCCTCTCTGCCTAACAGAGAGTGTGAAATCTGGAATTACGGCTCCGAAGAAACAAGTAATTAACTCAAATAATGAGTGCGTCGCCCTGGTCCCAGACTTGGGCCGTATTACAATTCGCATTTGGATTGGTGCTATTTGAAGGATGTGCTGCGTTTCGCGGGGAAAATGTAGGAGAATTTAATTTGCCACGCCAAAAAGTTGGCAAAAAATCATTCACATTGATTTTTAATTTTATTTTCATAGTTGGTACGCTTGTTCGGAATGGTATGCTATCATACTAAACACATAATAAAAATATATTTTGTATGCATGATATACTATATATTCCAAAATGTGCGGTATACAACAGTTTGCTAGGCGGGGTTCTGTATCCCATAATGCAATGGTCTTGGTTTAACCTTTCAATTTCCATGACGATTGAGCATCCCTTTTCTTTCCTTTTTACGGCATTTTACACTAAATGTAATTTTATTTTTTATTTATATACTAATATAGTATTTATTAGGGATGCACCGATAGTATTTTTTCTGGCCGATACAATACCGATTTTAACAAACAACTGTTGGCCGATACCGATACCGATATTGGTCAATTGCATAATGCAGGGCTTAAAAACAAACAAAAAAAAGATTGGTTCACTCCGAGCAGAATCGGTATGTGAACGTTTCTGTTCCTGCGTTCCTCTGTGAAACCGGTTTGAGTAGAAAACATACTGGTTAATAACGTTGTTTTTTAAACTTTTTCTTTGCTAATAATAATAATAATAATAAAATACAGTGTTTTATTTACTCAAAAAGACAAAAAATCATGAAGAGAGTCTTGATCTCGCTTAGTCATAGCCAATACAGCATCATCTTTTCTAGATTTAGCAAAGACCAAGTGTATTAAACATAGGAAAAAACTGTCAACGCATTAAAAACATTAAAGTATTTTTTTTCAAGATATTTAAATATGTTTCAGCATGGATAAAAAAAACTCTACTCCTAAGCGTTTTGAGAGGGGAAAAAAACAGCCTAAATTAATAGGCTGTAGGTTGCATTTTATTATTACATTCAGAAATAATGTAGGCTAAAATACCAGTAAATTAAAGCAAAATTACAAACACGATTAGGCTATTTTAGTTCCCTTCTCTCCACAACAAATCCTCTAAAGTTGTGCTAAATATAAGCGTCAAGCCAAAACGAATTCATTTAAAAACAAAACTGAAGCCTACCTCTCATTCTGCAGGAATCCAAATGTTTCCATATTCGCGAAGTATCTGGATGCTAACCTATTTATTAAACTATAGGCTTTGTTCTTCACTCGCATTATCGACGTAAAACATCATCCTTCACATATAGGCTATGTCAGCAGTGTGGCGCTGGTCACACTGAATGGCACAGACTGTACTACGGACTATTTAAATTGAGCTGTGTAAATTTTAATGTTTTTTAACTGTATTTTATTTTGATAATGAACAGGCTGCGATGTCAAATTAGCAAAAATTTGTTGTATGTGCGTGTGAGGCACCGATGCGATCACTGCATTGTTTTACCAACTGTTATGGGTAGGCTAATTTATGGTCATAACAATGCTGGTTGGTCATACAGATAGAAGCAAAACATCATTCAAAACTGTAAAGCTTTTGCAAAATAAAGAACACGGCTTTCTGCCGTCTCGTTCCCCCCCCCGTGAACTTCGGCGTGCATTATTATCTGAAACTCAGCACAATTTTTTTCTTTCGTTTTGTTAATCTGTTAATGATTTAAGTGAAATATATTTTGTCTATAGGCCTATATATTCCTTTTTATGTAGCCAATATAGTTTTATTCTGTTTTCTCCGTTCACAGAAACGCTGCAGGTGCGTGATGTGACCTTGTGTGAATCCGTGTTCTACACTGGTTTCAAACAAAAAGCTGCATAT
>NW_015662163.1:2677627-2680450 GCF_001515625.1 Sinocyclocheilus rhinocerous
GCCTATATATTCCTTTTTATGTAGCCTATATACTGTAGTTTTATTCTGTTTTCTCCGTTCACAGAAACGCTGCAGGTGCGTGATGTGACCTTGTGTGAATCCGTGTTCTACACTGATTTCAAACAAAAAGCTGCATATAATTTGCCATTCATTTTCACTTAAATGTAGGCCTAATGCTTGGCGGTTCGTGACATATCCTCGGATAAACTCTAACGCCGGTGCATTGCCATTGTGACTGATGAATTTACAGCTGAGTGTGGGCATTTCACTCGTTGGATGCATCAGCGTCACGTTTGCATAGGCCGTACTATGCTGTCTGACAAACTATATTTTGTACAGATTTTTATTTTGTTTTGGCAAGTATTTAATTATTTTGCCCAGAGAAAAACGTTGGATTATGCAACAGACATGCAACTCGTAGTCTCCATGCAGTTAATTAATAAACCATCGGTACCGGCCCTTTTCATGCAATTTTTTAAATGAAAAATCGGCCGATACATCGGTTCATCCCTAGTATTTATTCATATTAAGAATTATTTTATTTTATTTCAGAATTAGTTTTAGTAATTTTAGTACTTCAACTTATTACAGTTAGTTGCAAACGTAACATTTCTAATTTTGTTTACTTTCTAATAATTTAATTTCTCATTTCTAATGTAATATTTAATTTTATTTAAGCCTTATTTCAATAAAAAAAATATTGGTTTTAGTTTTATTTCATTTGTCAAGAACCACTGTACCAAATTATGTATTTACATCAAAAAAGTTTTTATTCATTTCTGAGATGCTTTTTGCATACTGCTTGTTTAATTAAACATGCAGTATAATGCAGTCATGCTAGCAATGTAGCATACTACTTTCTGAAACATTCTCACTGCATATTGCATCCTGTTTCATACTGTTTTCAAACAGTAGCAAGCATTATACTGTGTACTTCACAGTATGCAAGAAGCTAGTATTCCATTCCGAGCACAGCCAGTGCATCCACATCAGGCAAATAAAAGGGATACTTGAGCTTTTTCCTAACACTGATGTACATGTATGCTTAATGTTACTTTCTGAAGTCCCATACATGAGCTTTGGAAATGGCATTGGAATGCAAATGGGAGCATGTGTCCCCCACCGTTGCAGTGCATGCTGGGAGTTGGTGTCTGTCTCTGTGTTGTGTTTTCTGTTCGTGATGGAAGTTATAAGACTCATCTGTCACGTGATGTCTTTTATTGTTCTTGAACACCACATTGTATCAGAGAGAATTAATATTTTAATTTAACATTTGAAAAAAAAAATATTCATTTTCCATAATGTACTGTCTTGCATCTGTGTGAACATGTAAATTACACATGTTTTAGGTTTTATACTCTTTAAATACACTATTTTCACTCTTTTTCAACAATAAACCTTTGCCTATGGCTCTGCGTTTGCAGTCGGCATGTTTTGAGCGGTGGCTGTATCATGCATGTTTTGCTGTCACTGTTGTGGCTGCTCTTGACCCAGGAAGTATAATCTCGTCTGAAGCACCATTACGTGTGTTTCCTTACATGCTGGTTTGAATGTAAATGAGGTGCAAGTGACGCATCAAGGTAGACCTGTGTGGAGTTGTCCTCTTTTGTCATGAGACACTCATGTGGCTCTCACACACAGTCTGTCTGGTTCAGTTCATGTCAGGGTGAACTTGGTCCACTTAACTTAACAACTGAACTAGAGTCACTTTTTAATATTCAAGTGGGGTCCTTTCTCATATTCAAAAATCTGTTGCCATTTTAAAAGAATTATGATTTCACACAGTATTCTTGCACTTGAGCTTTGGGGTCTCAAAATACATTTAAAAGTGCTCTTTGTAATTTGACACTCGAGTTTTGTGGCTTTTAGTCAATATGTGTTTGCTTCGAGGCCATTTATATGCTAATGTACTCCTAAAAGTTGACAAAATTCACTTTTAGAAGATATGCACATTTAAAATGTACAGTCTGGGAAAATGGAGAAAAATATTGATTTTTACACATGTATGTCCAGTCAAATGCTCTCTAAAATGAGAATTAGATTATTATTTAAAATATTTTATCAAAAATTGGCTTTTTGATCTACCTAAAGTCCTGTTTTAATAGGAAATATGTCAACGCCAATTTCAGTTTGTTTGTTTTTTTAAACAGCTAGATGCATCACAATGGTCAAAGACGTTCATCAAGCACATTTACATAAACAAATGATTATTTATAAGTGCTACATGTTATTTGGCACTTGAGTTTTGTGGCTTTTATTCAATATACGTTTGCTTTCAGGCCATTTAAATGCTAATGTAATCCTAAAAGTTGACAGAATTCGCTTTTAGTAGATATGCACATTTAAAATGTAAAGTCTGGAAAAATGGAGGGAAAAAAATATTGATTTTACACATTTATATCTGGTCAGATGCTCTCTAGAATGAGAATTACGTTATTAAACGTACCCAAAGTCCTGCTTAATATAAATGTTAGTGTTTTTTTTTAAACAGTTGGATGCATCACAATGGTCAAAGACATCCATCTAGCACGTTTACGTAAACCAATGATTTTTAAAAATGCTATTTGTAATTTAACACCTGAGTTTTGTGGCTTTTAGTTGACGTGTTTGCTTTCAGGCCATTTATATGCTAATGTGCTCCTAAATGTTAAAGGGGTGGTTCATTGCGATTTCACTTTTTTAATGTTAGTTAGCTGTTTGAGCATAAACAATATCTGCAAAGTTACGAAGCTGAAAGTTCAATGCAAATGGAGATATTGTCTTTTAAAATTCTGGCAGTTTAATGCCTACAAAAACGGCTGGTAGGGACTACAACGAGTTACT
>NW_015662163.1:2683383-2724428 GCF_001515625.1 Sinocyclocheilus rhinocerous
TGAGACAACAACAAACAAAAAACATAGGCCTACCATTAAAGGCCGTGCTTGCCCAGGTTCTGCACGATCCTCTTCAATAATATCCTCTGTTTCTCAATCGGGCTCAAACTGATAAGCGATATTAACGACGCCTTTGTTTACAATACAACCGGAGCACATGCCGCTATGCTGAGGGGCGGGACGTTTAGACGCGTGCTAGAGGCGGTTTAGCCAATCACAACACACTGGGCTAGCTAACCAATCAGAGCCCATCGCCTATTTCTGAGGGAGGGGCTTCATAAAAGAAGGAAATTGATCAGCGCGTTTCTCAGAGAAGGGACAGAGCGGTGTGGAATAAAGGTAAATTATGTGAAAAATAATGCGTTTTTAAAAAAATGAAGCATTAACACATGTTAGACTGCACCCCATAAACACAATCAAGCCTAGAAAACAACCACTGAACCACCCCTTTAACAAAATTGATCTTTCGTTGGGAGTTTGATTGACAGGCGATGTAACCAATCATAACCCTGAATCTGCCATTCTGTCTGACATACAAACCAGACAAGAGAGTAGATTAACGTCGGTGGACTTGAACTTCAAAAATGGTGTGTGTTGACTTCTTTCTGCAGTTGAAACAAGATACCTTCTGATGTTCATTCATGTTTATTTCGTGCTATAACTAGTAAAGAGGAAAAGATGATCGCTTCATGTGCCGCTTGAACTGAGGTGCTATAATGATCTGTCACGACCACATTAAAGAGCTGCAAATGGTTTTTGTTTTAATTTATTTAAAAAATGACAACATTTGAAAGCTGAGACTTTGTTTCATACCAAAAGTGATCTGCTCTGTCTTGTCTGTCGGCATGCTGTCAGTGTCTCTTTCCGTAGCGATATATTTTTCAGTGCGTGAGAACATGATATGAGAGTGCCATAGCTTGTCGGACATAGCAACAGTAACAAAGGGGGGCGGGTCTTTGCGAATGGTCAATTCATTGTTAACAGATATGACATTAATATACAGTCTGAGAAAATAGAGAAAAAATATTGATTTTTACACATTTTTGTCCGGTCATATGCTCTCAAAAATGATAAAAAAAAATTTCCTGTTTTAATTGGGTCTTTAAAAATGTGATGCTCACGGAGTGATAAATAACTGCTAGATGTGTTACAACTGTCAAACAAATCTGTCTAGCACTTTTACATAAACCAATGATTGAAAAATAGTGCAAGAATGCTGTGTGAACAACCATCAGAAAGCATAAAAAATTCTATAATTCACCATATTTTTGCGTAGATGCTAATTTGCTTTAAATAAGTCAAATGAGCTCTATTTCAGGTGTGCTGATTTGAAGGTGTTTAACTTTCATTATCCCGCGTCTCAGTGCAGGTAGAAGTTGCGTTAGTGCTGAACGGGCTGATGTAAATGCTCGATTGAGCTGCAGCTCAGGCATCAGAGATCAAAGCACATTGATTTCATTGGAGATATAAGAGAATAGAGATGAGATTTCCAACCAAGAATACAAGTTTGAGTACACAAGAACGGATCGACTGAAGATATCAGTGCTGATCATTGCCTTGTCTGGTGGCTGACTCAACTTTTCAAACTTTCACATTAGTGTAATACATGACAGATTTATCAGTCTATGGTCTGTGCATTAGATGGAACAATAACATAACATCAGATGCATACATTCTCAGTAAAAAAGGTACAAAAGTTGTCACTATAAGTACCCTTTCAAAAGGTAAACCTTTGTACCTTATTTACCCCTAAAGGGTGCATATTAGTACCTTAAATGTACCTATTAGTAGCTTAAGTGTACATATTAGTACTTAAATAGTAGATATTAGTAACACTAACACTTCAGTAACAGCTTTTGTACCTTTTTTTTCCGGAGAGTGTATTGTACACATTAATGTCTCAAAACATCAAATCTGATTAACTGGCTTTAAGTGGTTTTCTTTAAGTCAGGGGCTACAGGTTTGATATTTATGATTCCAATTAAGTTCCTGAATTTGAATTGTGTGAACAGGATACAGAATTGCAATTCAAATTTTAATGTAAGGATATTCAAATGAGCTGAAGTTCAAAGAAGTCCATTTGGCTGTGACTTTAAAGATTGAATGTTCTTGTTTGAAAAAATTGAAAATAACAATAAAAAAAGACATGAGGTTGATAGATAGATAGATAGATAGATAGATAGATAGATTAGATTGAAGAGCTCCATCCATCTCTCTTTCCTTCTTTTCTCTATCTCAGACTTCCAGACGTTAAACTCTTCTTGAGAAGCAGGAAGGAGGCATCAGCCAGCCGTCATCATACTGCAAACGTTCTGAGTCAGTGGTAGAAGCCCAGATGTCAGTCAGTCAGTCAGTAAGCATTTCAACCATACAGCTGAGCTACCTGAAAAAAAACCTTGCAGCTTATAGAAATTCCTTCCTCGGAATAAACAATGACATTTTCTGCAGTAGCGTAGAGGCACGTTTGTGCTCAGTCTTTTAAAGAGCAGAGTTGTGAGGGACAAATAAAAAGTGTTTCTATAAACGTTGACCTGAGGGCTAAATTAATCAGGATTGAAAGCGGGTTCTGCTCCAGAAGACCTTGGAAAGAGCTGGAGGTTGACTACATCACTGACGCACACAGCACATTTCACCTTGAGAGAAACTCAATTCTAGTTTATGAGCTTCCTGGGAAGATTACATGAAAGAAACTCAAATGAAGATTTAACAAAGAATTTGTTAAAGAAACAGTCTATCTATCTATCTATCTATCTATCTATAGATTTATTTATTTTGCTAAATATAATAACAGTAATATTGTGAAATTGCATTTAAGTTAAATTTAGAATTTTATGATAATATACCTGTTTTCTGTAATATATATTACAATGTAATTAAGAAGAACAGCAGTTATTCAAAATAGAAATCTCTTGTAACATTATAAATGTCTTTACTGTCATTTTTGATCAATTTAATGCTTTCTTGCTGAACAAAAGAATTAATTAAAACAATCTTACTGACCTGAACTTTTCAACAGTCTGAGGAGAAAAACTTGTTTCTTTAGCAAATAATGAATATTTTCTTTTTTATACTACGATACTACGATAATTTGTACCATATTTATAAATATTTACATGATACATGGTACCTTTTTGCAAGTGTAATGGACTATTGATATCACTCTGTTCCTGGGATCTCATAAAAAACACTTAAAACACACACACACAAGAAAAGAAAGGAAAAGAAAAGAAAAGAAAAACACATGAACAGGACAATCAACTGGTTGCTACGCTTTGAAGTTTTCACTACTAAGAGAAGCTGTAGTTTAGCTCAGACTACAGTTAGCAGTGGTTTTGTAATTCTCTCCATGTCTCTGACTGTATTTCTTTCTGTTTTTCTTCTGTCTCCGTCTCTCTCTGTTTGTTTTTCTCCTCAGCCCTCCTGAAGGAGAAGAATCACCCGTCACCTCTCCAGACCCCCAGAGACAAGAGTGGTTCGCTCAGTATTTCTCCTTCTGACTTTTGCGATTAAAGAGCATGTCGACCAAACCAGACAAAAAAGTGATATATTATTTAACGACACATCCTTTCATTTGTTCTTTTTTTTTCTCCCCTCTGTGAATGGGTTTGTTGTTTTTACAGTGATGATAGGTATGTTTGACGTTTCATTTACTGCCGTTTCTATAGAGTGATGCATACGCTGCTAATTACTATTACTAAATTACTATTACTAAATTACTAAAACAACAACAGTATTGTCTCCTCTGGGGTATGTTTGACGTTTCATTTACTGCCGTTTCTATAGAGTGATGCATACGCTGCTAATTACTATTTGTTAAAAGAGAAAAAACAACAACAGTATTGTCTCCTCTGTATCTAATTTTAGAATGCCACCGTAATGACTTTGTTACAGCTGCATTATCAATTTTGGTAGGATTAAACTGTTTGTATGGATGTCTCAACACAGATATAATGATGTCTCACTAATTTTAAAATAAATGCATATTTTATATTTATATTACTGGTGTATGCGTAAGAATAAATAATTATTGTGACATTTAATGAAGTGTGTCTGTTATGTGAGTCAACTTTTACCATTCAAGGAACCAAAAGCAAAGAACATTTGATTTAAAATGCCTGTATTTTCATATACATCAACACATATTGCTCTGAAACAAGGAAAAATAAACACTTTTATTGTCATTTGACTTTTTCTTTATATAAGAACAATAACCCTAATAATGACAAATCGATAATTGGAGATTAGAGGTGAGTTTATTGGTTTCTTGTTTTATATATATATATATATATATATGTGTGTGTGTGCGTGTGTGTGTGTGTGTGTGTAAAAACGTTATGATCTGCAGAATGGAACATATGAGTAAACAAAGGCTGTTATTAAAATAAAAAAAATAATTATTTTATTTTATTTTTTTGCATACATTTGAATGTATAGTAATAATTTAAATATCTAATTATTTTTGCAGTACCATTTCATTTATTTAAATATTTAAAAGTTATGTATATAAGTTAATTAGAATTTAAGTAAATACTTTTTTGTTTAAGATAATCAAAAAACATTTAAAAAAAAAGTATACATTCATCTTATTCATACATCTTATTACAGCTTCCTTTTTACAAGAGTCAGAAATCAAATACATAGTTTTAAGTCTTCAAGGAAAATGCAAAAGAGAGGTTTACGCTTACAAAATTAACATCTATGTGTAAAATATTTAGCCAGGAAAAAATAGTGTTCAATATAAAAAAACGGGACTTTTATACTGGCGGTCAAAGGGCGGATGCGACAACGTCATCGACCTCCACATGGCACGTTTTCCGTTCACTGGGTTCTACCAAGTCCAGAAACGGGGGAGCTAGTATTTATCACATACCCAATAATTTATCTGCGCTAAAATATACACAAAAATAACAAAGTAAACAAAGCATAAGACAGTAATACTACTTTTATAGTATTATGCATGGCTTAGAATTAGTTATCTTTTGCTGGAATTCAAAGTTTGTTTACACGTGCTCCCTTACAGTGCAGAAAAATTAGGAATAAAGCGCCAAATCTGAAAACACGGACAGGAAGAAACACTCATATGTGAATGTTGTTAATGTAGGCTATATAACTACCTCTCATACAAAGTAAACAAAGCATAAGACAATAATACTACTTTTATAGTATTATGCATGGCTTAGAATGAGTTATCTTTTGCTGGAATTCAAAGTTTGTTTACACGTGCTCCCCTACAGTGCAGAAAGATTAGGAATAAAGCGCCAAATCTGAAAACACGGACAGGAAGAAACACTCATATGTGAATGTTGTTAATGTAGGCTATATAACTACCTCTCATCCACCCAGGTATGTCAAATACAGAACTGTAGGGAAGGGAATATTAATAGGGCATTTTGTTGTACTTGTAGGTTAATATTGTTTGCACAATTTTGCTCAAGAGAGTAATGAGCGCAAAAGAAATGGTTTGAACGCTTGCTGAATGCGTGTTATATCAAGACCACGTGAGCTGTCAAACAGCCGTGTCCTAAAACTTTCTTCTACGGTAGTTCTTGTATAATTATTATTCATGCAATTTTATGAGCTCAAATTAATTAAGAGAATGCATGAAACATTTGTGGTTTCATAAAATACTTTGTCAAGTGCAAAAAAAAAAAAAAGATTAAATGGGTTTTAAAAAAGGTGATAAAAAGTGTAAGGGTTATCATTATCTCTATAATGATTTATTTCTTCATTATATGTATTATATTTACTTGTTTTAATTGTGAGAGAAGTAATCTAATTTCGCTCTACTTGCATAATGTTTGAATCATGTCTTTTAAGTATTTTCAAAACGTAAAAATGTTGAGTAAATGTAATAGAAATTAAAATAGAAAACATCATGTAACTTTTTTAATTAATTTAATTCATACTTTTGTTTTGAATGAACATGAACTACAGATCAGTTAAGCATTATATAATTATTCATGATGTTCCCATCTTTATGAAAAACCTTGAAATATTTGGGATAAATTGTGTGAGGAAGTTTTCTAGTCAATATATCTTTCTAAAGTTGATTCATTCAATTACTTTTACAAAACCGGCTTGTCTAGTAATCACAAATGACTTGAAAGGTCATACATTTGTCAAAAGGTGTGGAAACCATGAATCAATCACTTAAAATAATTCAAGGTAACATTTTCCGTTATAAATTAATTTAAAATACATTAAAAACACTCTCCGTTTACTATGTGAGTGACGTGACATGTGGCCAAGTATGGCTCTGCATTTATCCCATCGAAAGTGCACACACACAGCAGTGAACACACACACACCGTGAACACACACCCGGAGCAGTGGGCAGCCATTTTTTGCTGCGGTGCCCGGGGAGCAGTTGGGGGTTCGGTGCCTTGCTCAAGGGCACCTCAGTCGTGGTATTGAAGGTGGGAGAGAGCACTGTACATTCACTCCCCCCACCTACAATCCCTGCCGGTACAAGACTCGAACCTGCAACCTTTGGGTTACGAGTCCGACTCTCTAACCATTAGGCCGCGACTTCCCCTTATGATACAATGAGTATGTAAGGTTTTGAAAAGATGAACTGCGATTTATGTACAGACCATCATCCACTGCTCTCTTGCAGAATACTTCATGTCTGAGTGATCCGGTTCAGTCTTCAGATGAACGTGATGCTCAGTCAGGATCAGGTGTCCTTCATAGGACTGGCGTTTGAGACTTATGTGATGGAGCACCACAAGAATGACATCCTCCAGATCTTCCAGGAGGCCAGTGAAGATGCTCACTATCCTGTTGTAGTGAATGCCATGACCTTATTCGAGGACAATATGGAGGTTGGAGAGTGTTTCAATGCGTTCCCCAGCCAGGTGCTGCCTGTATTTGACAATGCCCTGCACAGAGTAGCCCAGACCATATCTCAGTCTTCTTCCTCACCGCAGGAGAGTTTCAAACTCAAACACAATCTGCATGTTCGTATATCAGGTAAGCATGTATAAGAGCGTCCACTCTTTTACACTGACACCTGTATCAGGACTCAACAACCAATGATATGGTTTCAATTTGTGCAACTTCCAGACCAGCCTGACACAACAACCAATAACATAAACTTGGGGAGTCTTTGAAAAACCTGTTTGGGAAATAATTTTTTCTATTAGCTAGTGGTGCAGAAATTACACACTTAATCGTCAAATTATTTTGGGAAAAATACAAGGGGAAAAAAGTACAACATATTCCAAATCAACATTAAAAGAGGAGAAAATAGAGTAGAATAATAATAGGAAAAATAATCAGTAACACTTTACAATGACTATAATAACATTTTTATTATTCAGTTTTGTAAATGTATTATATTAATTTGTTTTAATTGTAAATAAAGTCATTTCTACTGTCAACTAATCTTGTTGAATCACATCTTTCATTAATTAGTTAAAAAAGATTTTTTCATTTATATATATAATTGCTGCCTTATAAAAATGCTTCTAAATTATCATGTATGTGTATATATATAAACTTTAGAAAATTGAGTTTTTAATAAATGTTAAATATATATAATGATTATATAATATTTAATTATTAAAGTTTATAATACCTCTTATTTATTATTTTCTAATCTAAACTAATCTCATTTGTACAATAAAGTTTGAATCAAATCTTTCATTTTAAAGTATCAAAACATAATTACAGGATTATTTCCTTATGTAAAATATCATTGTAGTCGATATACAACTATATACATATTTATAACTTTTAAATTTCAAAAACAGATCATTCAGATCAGTTAAGCATTATATAGTGTTTGGCATTAACCTGTTAGTGAAAAATATGTTACATTTATATTTTCATAAACTTAAACTTTTTTGTAACATAATTTTTTATAACTTTTTTCACTTCTACAATAATCTGCCAAGTGTCTTCTTTAAAAAGGGACCAACCTTAAGTCTATGCTCGAAGCATTCAAAATCTACAACAATTTAAGTTGGAAATGTCATTTTCAGGTCTATGCTCAAAAAGTGGAACCGACAGTTAACAGGTTAAAGTGTTACCGACTTGTCTGTCCAGGTACTGAGAGTAATGCTGTATGTATACTTCAGGATGTCTAGACTAGAGTATGTGCTATAAATATTGCAGCTCTAGCAAATGAAACTATTAGGCCTGTTTGTGCACAACAGTAAACAATTCCTCTATTTCCAATATGACATGTACCTCCCCGTGATCTCAAGTGGCTTGTGTATGGCTGACTGTTCTCTTTGTGTAACTGGTAGATCTGTGCTGCCATAAAGCCGCAGAGTGCCTCTGACTGCCTGTTTCATTTGCTCTTGAAGGCTTGCAGCCTATTAGTTTGTCAATGCAACACAGAGGCTGTTTCTCTCTACAGGCAATTAGACCCCAGCACACCGTGGCAGACAGCTCGTTTGTCCTGCCGCGAACCGTTATCTGTTATCAAGGTCGCTTCCTCTGATCTAGTGTCATATAACCTGCAGGATATGCTGATGTGTTTTTCTCTGTAACAACAGTCTCGTTACGCGTCGGGATGTTGGCTCGCTGTGAGAGGGAGCTGGAGGGAGATCAGATGAGGCTTTGTGTTGCTGGTCAGGTGTGAGTGCAAACACTGCATGATGTAACAACAAGAGGAGCAAGGGCTCTGCAGGAAGGGTATTGATCCGGATCTGAGGAGAGAGAGAGAGAGAGAGGGAGAGAGGGAGAGGACGTCAATGTGAGAGGTCAGACAGACACATGGGCTGTCAGAGGAAAGAACAGCTGAATGAGGCTTTAAAGGAATATTTCATGAAAATTCTCTCAGTATTTACTCGCCCTCATGTCGCTTCGAACTGCATGCTGTTATATGTTCTGTGGAACGTAAAAGGAGAATTTTTGAAGAAAAAATATGCAGAACTATGTGGTGTGAATGAATGAGACTTGTTGAGGAAACATTTCAAAGTGGTCAGACTAATAATTTACAATCAGACTTGTGCTTGGTGGCAGGGTTATTATCTTTAACTAAAAATAAAATACCTTTGTTGTACATTGAAGTAAAGCTGAAATAAAATATAAAATGGGAAATAGGACGTGGCCTTGGCAACTAACTGAAATAAGTTACATGAAAATTACTAAATGGAAATAAATAAAAACTGAACTAAAACAAAACATAAAATGAAATACTAAAATATAAAAAATAATGACAGTAATAAATAAAAAATACAAAAAATTAAACGAAAATTAAAATGAAAACAGAAAATATGAAAATAAATGCTATTTTAAAATAATAGTAATATAAGTAAGCACTATTAGTAAATATTATTACTATTATTAGTAATCCTAATGTTATTAGTAGTAATTATAACTATTAGTAAAAACTATTAGGAAGTAATAATTACAAATATTATTAGTATTATTAGTAATCCTACTATTATTAGTAGTAACTATAAATATTAGTAAATATTATCTGAAAAAACTATTAGTAAATATAAAATGTTAGTTAATATTTTACCAATAAATTAGCAATGTTACAACTAACATTACTAAACGCTAAAAGTACTAAAATGGACATAAATAAAAGCTAAATCTAAAATAAAAATAATTTAAAACTAAATACTAATATGTATAAAATGACAGCAATAATAAAAAAAATAGCAGCACAAAGAAAACCGAAAATATGAAAATAAATTATTCAAAAATATTTAAATATTGTAAGTAAATAGTAATTTCTAATCTCAACTAATATTATTGAATATCTTTCATTAAGTAGTTTCAAAACATAATTATTACATTTATATATAATTATTATTGCCTTATATGAAATGCGTATAAATTATGTAGTAATTGATAAATATTATTATATAATTATTATGTAGTATATAATTTATATGTTTATTTAATTATTAAAGTTATTTGTCAAACTTTCATTATTTAGAATTTAAGTGAATATTTTTTCCCTATTTATTAATTTCTAAACCTGCTAATCTTGTACAATAAAGCTTGAATCTTTTATTAAGTATTTACAAATTATACATATATATAATATGTATAATATAATATATAGAATTATTACCTTATAAAATAAATGATAAAAAAGAAAACCAAAAATATGAAAATAAATGCTATTTTAAAATATTTTTCAAAGAATATAAATAATACAAAAAATATAACATAAATGATTAAATGACTCTAATTTCATAATAATTTATATTCAGAGACTTTAGGTGAGACCGCTTTGACTTAAGCTAGTAAGCAACCACATAGCAATGCACTAAAAACTGTTCAAAACTCCTAACTAGCAATCACATAGCAACACCCTGGCATTGGGTTGTGGACTTTTGTATGGGCGAGGAGCACCACTCATGTAAATGAACCCATGTAAATGTTACCCGTCTCTAGATGGATGTAGCCAAGACTCTGACTGCTGTAGGGAGTGTGTCAGCAATAATCAGCTGACTGACCTTTCCTGTTCCCTTGATGTTTTATCCCGTTTGTGGACAAAGGAGAGTTATAAATAGCCCGAGTGCAGACTCCACTCATAGATCCAGCATGCTGTGAATATGAAAGGGGTCTGAAAATAGGACACACAGCCATAAAAAGCACACAGATCGTTGGCCATATCACGATGAACAAGCACGTCATGTGTCAGTGACACATGTGTCACATTTTTCAGTGATTATACAAGTACAAACTTTGAATACTGTTTGTGCTGCAAAAATTTAAATCAGAGATGCTGTTCCATTTAAAAAAAAAAAAAAATAGCTGATTCTAGCTACGGAAATAGTTCTCTCAGGAATTTTGTTTTGTGCTTTTAAAAAACTTTGTGTTCTTGTCTAATGAGGCAATATATTTGGGAAACACAATGGCCAAAATCCTTAAAATCAGTGCAGTTTTCACAAAGGTGCTTTTAATCAAAATCCTGATCATGAAAATTTCATGAATATTCAGTGTTTTGCCCAGCCCTAATCTTCTTATCTAAAAACAGCAGACTGACATAGAATGCAAGAGTGTGAAGATTGTTTTAGATGAGGTGTAGGCTTGTGTTTGATCCCTGAGGTATGTGGGATGGTCGTATTTCATTGTGGCGAAGCCAAGTGCTTTTCTCTCACGTCCTGCAGGAGATGATTGCCGTCACCTGTAATTACACGCTCTTCATCTGTAACCCTGCAGACGTGACTCATCCGAATAAACAGACTTTACTGAAACCCATTTTCTCCATAGCCACTGCAGTCTGTGTCTGTGGTTAGAGGGGAAAGAAGAAGTGAATGCAGTTTTATTGCCTAAGTAACTTTGACGTTTTTGATTCTTTCTTTTATGTTTTTCTATGATGCAACCATGCCGGCCCAGGTCATATTCAAATATTGAACACGCTCTGAGTTGATTCATTATGCAAGACAGTGCAAGAGACTGTAACTCTGCTTTTGAACTTTTAATGAATGAACATGCAGTGCCATCTAGCAGTAGGAGACAGAATTTCTCAAATAGGAGCCCTAGAATGCTGTGGTGGAATAACACTGACACCTGGGGCCCGTTCTTCGTACGTCGCTTATTACATCCGAGATTAAATGTCACATCCAAGATGATATAATCGCGCTAATAAGGTTAATTTGAAATAGTCAACAAAAAAGTCAATATTTGCTCACCCTCATGCTGTTCCAATTCAATATATGACTTTCTTTCATTACTACATGTTTTTAGGTTTACCTATGTGTCCCGAGCTGACCAGAGATCACATTCCTAAAGCTAGAGACGTGGGCCACTTCCTGTCCGTCACGGGCACGGTCATCCGCACCAGTGTGACTAAAGTGCTGGAGTATGAGAGAGACTACATGTGCAATAAATGCAGGAACGTGTTCTCCGTGCAGGCCTCTTTTGAGCAGTTTTACACCTTCACTCCACCCACCAGCTGCCCCAATGAGGAAGGATGTAATTCTTTCAAATTCACCTGCCTGTCAGGAAGTGACGCCCCTCCGGCCGCCTGCAAGGACTACCAGGAGATCAAAATCCAAGAGCAGGTGAGAAGTACAGTCACCCTGGAGCAACCTGGTGCTAAAGAAATAGTTCAGTTCGGCTTACTTCTTCCAAGATGGGGTTTGGCAGATGACGACTTTGAAACTTCCATAGTGTTTTTTAGGGATGCACCGATACCGATACTGGTATCGGTATCGGGCCCGATACTGGCCTCCTGTACTCGTACTCGTTAAAATGCCCCGATACCAAACGCCGATACCACAGCATGTGATAAGCGCCATATTCAAACAAAGAAACACTGACAACAGACAGCAGAAAGGAGTTATGGATGTCTACTACGAAGTATATGTATGCAATGAATATAACGTTAAACATTCAGTATTAACGCCTGTATAGCTGATGTGCGCGAGCTGATTAACAAAGCACGCTGAGTGGATTGAGCGCGCGGCGGCGCAGATGCTTTGGTTTCTGTACCCAATATTTAAAAAATGTACAAATGCAATAAAAATATCGGTATCGGGCGAGTACTGGAAAAAGTGGTATCGGTGCATCCCTAGTGTTTTTGTGTGTTTTGTGCATCACACATTCAACCAACGGTCTGTGGGCGTGATGTCCATGGCTGAGACTTTATGCCATGGGTTTAAAAAAAAAAAAAAAAAAGACATAAGGAAAATTATATTAAAAGTATATCAATTAACATAACATGCACTTTTACAAGTTGTTTGAACTGAAATGTGTGTTGGCAGTGTGTGTACACAACCACCCTATAATGATAAAGTTTTAAAATCCCCTTTCTCAATCCAGGCCGTTCTGAGATTCCTGTCAGAATGACGTAGTTCTGCACAGGCCCCTCCCACGATAGTTGATTGACAATGCCGTCTTACCTTAGACCCGCCCTGAGTGAGCTGTCCACCATTGTGTCGACTCTGGTGCAGGGGAGACAAGAATGTCTCCGATTAAGCGATTGAGGTGTTTTGTTGTTGGATGTAATAATGAACATAGCAGTCGTCATTTACTCGCGACATCTGAGCCGCTGAAGACGCACAAGATTAACGTTACTTTCGTTTTAGAAGGGAATGCGTCGATCCCCGATCTGCCTAAATATGTTTGTTCGCGCGAATCATTCGTGATCCAGCTTCATCTACAGAAGGAGTGAGTATAAAGGTTTTTTATGAATCTTTGCAAATCGCGGCTGAAGTTTACAGTCTGCTCGTCACCCCACGGAAGAGAGGGGCGGGGTCAGCAGAGCTCATTAGCATTTAAAGCAACATGGACTAAAACAGCTTGCGGAAAACAGCTGATTTTGACAGGGTAAAAAGGGTGTTTTTTACACTACCATTGAGACATTTTAACCATATAAAGTATGTTATAGATCTTTCATTAAGACCCTAAAGAATCATATCAACTTGTGGAAAATGGGCATCTGATGACCCCTTTAAAATAAAATAATATAATTATTAGTAATATAATATAATAATATAATTTAATTATATTTGATAAAATATAATTAAAATAAAACTAAACTCATTTTAAGTAAAATAATACGTAAATGTAATGTAAAAGCATCTACAAAAAAATTAAGAAAAAAGTATGTAAACTTCTTGACCAGTGCACCTTCACCAACAGGTACAGAAACTGTCAGTGGGCAGTATCCCTCGATCTATGCTCATCATCCTGGAGGATGATCTTGTGGACAGCTGCAAATCAGGTAAATGCTGTCCAGTCTGTATTTTATACATATATTTACTCGCTTAAATAATTTGACGGTGCAGGACTGATATCTGTATCACTCAATTACTCTGCCCAGTCCTGCACACCGTTAAAGTCTGCGTGAACCGGAAGTTGCTGCTGACTTTATTTCAGTGTAGTGAAGTATTTCCAGCTGAAATGAAATATTGAATAGAGGGCGTGGTTTAATTTTTGCACTCCTCCTCTCTGTCTCTCACTCATAGCAACCTAACGGTTGGAGGGGTGTGTTTAAGGATATTCTGCCCAAGCTGTCAAACTGACGTCATCAGAAGGAATGCCATTCCAGAGTGGAAGCAAATGTTCAGATTTTGATAAAAGATTACCAAGACAAAAAAAATGTTTTCAGCAGATAAATAATATAATAATAAAGTAAATAAAGTCAATTTTGATTTCATGGTGACTTTAATACTGTGTTGTACAAGACTGGCTTTATTAAGATTTTTTCATGAATGAAATCCGACATAAACTTCCTGTTGTTTTCAGTCATGTGCTTCAGTGCAATAACAATAACATTGTAAATAATCAGATTTGTTGTAGAATTTATTTATTTTAGATATGTTAAAAAAAAATTTAATTATATAAAATAAAAATTATATATATTTATATTATATAAGCATTTTTTGCATCATATTATGTGCAATTTGTAATCTTTTTTTTACTTCTATAATAATAGTAACATTCCTCAGGGCAACATCATGTGTCTTTTTCCCCTCATAATTTTCTCGCAGGCGATGACATCACAGTGTATGGAGTTGTGTGTCAGCGCTGGAAGCCGATGTTTCTGGATTGCCGCTGTGATGTGGAGATTGTGCTGAAAGCAAACTATATCGAGGTCAACAATGAGCAGTCCACCACAGCACTGGTGCTGGAAGACATTCAGAAGGAGTTTTGTTTTGGAGACGCTGTGTGTTTCATTGTGAAAGCGAAACTACTTTGTTTGGCCTTCCAAAAGAGGACACAACTAGACATCAGTGGTTAAGTTGTATTTACAACACTGTTCCAGAACAGTTCAAACCAAATATTCAGATGTGTGCAGCGCATTTTTACGGAGGACAAGGACTGTTTCCTGAGAGAGTAGACTACAATGCCAGTGTTCTGACAAATAATGCTGACTCACAGCCTGTAAGTACGTTTTCATATTTAAAGAATTTGCCACTGATGATGGTTGTGCCGATAGACGATAGCAAGACGATTTTTATTATTATTATCAGGCTAGTAATACTATCTAATTAATATTAGGGCTTATTTGTTAAGAAACAATAATGTGCAGTATGTGGAAAATAATGTGTTGTTTTAACCTTAAACCGCATAAACACATTTCATTACACCAAATACACAAAATAATGTTCTTTTTTAGCAACGTCATATAACCCCTTTAATACCATGTCTTCTCTGCATTTAAAAGATTTTTCTTATTGCTATACAAACTCAATTATAATCCCTGTAGAGGAAGTTCAGTTAATTTGGTGCATGAAACCGTGTTGTAATCTGTTGCCAGTGGTGTTTTCTGAGACACTATCACTGTTAGGTTACTATTGCTCATAGGGTTATTGGGTTAGGGATTTGAACAAATCCCTAACTGCAAGTATTAAACTTTGGCATGTAACTCATTCTGTATCGTTTGTGTTGCGAACATGAATAATACCTCAATCATGTGGCTTTTTGAGCAAAAGTGTTTTATTACTTTTCTAAACAGTCAAATGCATGATTTTCTCATTGATGTTAGAAAAAGTGGGGGGGAAACAAAGAGAACCACCTAGTAATGGCCTAGAACACCCTAGCAGCCAATCATAAAGTAAAACAGCTCATGGGATTCAGTGTGGGTTTATGAATCATAAAATCTGTCTTTCTTATTCTTTCTTTCTGTCTCTCTTTCTCTTGACATTCTGAAGGCAGGAATGAGATCTTGATGAGTCTTTGCCCTCAGGTGTTCGGCATGTACGTTGTCAAGCTGGCTGTTGCTATGGTTTTGGCAGGTGGGGTACAGAGAATAGATGTGTCTGGAACCAAGGTGAGAGGTATGCGTTCACATTCCACATAATGGGCAGTCTGACATTTAGACTTACCGTGATACAAAGTTCAGAGGTGTGCTTGAAAAGTGTACTGCTCTTGTGAATAGTTCTGACTCAAAGCATGCGCTCTGTTTAGGAGAGTCTCATCTGTTGCTCGTGGGCGATCCAGGCACTGGGAAGTCACAGTTTCTGAAGTACGCGGCTAAGATTACACCACGCTCTGTGCTTACTGCAGGAATCGGATCTACTAATGCAGGTTCCACGCGTTCTTCTGAACCTCACATCACCTTCTCATTAACGTTCACAATCAGCGCTCTAGGGGAATGTTCTTAATAGCATAACGGTATACTTTGCTTAAAGGGATAGTTCACTAAAAATTAAAATGGTCATCATTTACTCACCCTCATGTTGTTCCAGACCTGTATGAGTTTCTTTCTTCTGTTGTTTTTTCACTACTATGGAAGTCAATGGCTACCAGCAAATGTTGGCTACCAACATTGCTCAAAACATCTTTCATTTTCATCATAAGAAAGAAAGAAACTCATAGGTTTGAATCAACACGAGGGTATGTAAATGATGACAGAATTTTCATTTTTGAACTGTGGTATTTATACTGTGAACAACAGTATGCAGAATTTCTGTATGCACATTCAAGATGTGCAGTATACAACCAGAGCTAATATACTTTTATAAATAAGTTTAAATTATTACATTAAATCAAACAAATGTGATAGTAAAGACATTTATAATATTACAGAAGCTTTCTATTTCAAGTAAATGTTATTTTGAACTCTCTGAAGACTCATGAAAAAATTAACATGGTTTCCACAAAAACAATGATAATAAGAATACATTTTTGTTGAATACCAAATCAGCGTATTAGAATGATTTCTGAAAAAATCATGTGAAGACTGGAGACAATCACTGAAGACTGGAGCTGCTGAAAATTCAGCTTTGCATCACAGGAATAAATTGCATTTTAAAATATATTAAAGTAAATATAGCTGTTTTCAATTGCAATTATATTTCACATATTTTAGTGTATTTTTGATCAAATAAATGCAGCCTAGGTGGGCATAAAATTTTTTTTTTTTAAATATTTAAAAAATTGTGCCTACTCAAAACTTAGTGGTAGAGTATTTATGTAAATTAATATAAATAGTATAATTCTTCCTACTCAAACCCCTAAAATTTGAAGAAATAAAAGCTAAATAGAGCCAGAACCAAACTTTGTGTAGTACTGAGGTGGTGTGCAGTGTCTGATGTTTTTTTGTTTTTTTTGTCCACATCCTGTGAAGTTAAATATTGTTGTATACTTCAGATTGCTGCATACACATACTATTTTTGGCACATACTAGGCACTATTCACTTCTACTGTGCAATGAGCATTTAGTGCTGTTGCATCATTGTTTGTATCATTGTGAAATGCTGGTCAGGTCTGACAGTGGCGGCTGTTAAGGACTCTGGACAGTGGCATCTGGAGGCAGGAGCCCTCGTTCTCTCTGATGGAGGTCTGTGCTGCATCGATGAATTCAACAGCATCAAAGAACATGACCGCACCAGCATCCACGAGGCCATGGAGCAACAAACCATCAGTGTGGCCAAAGCCGGGTGAGTGCTTGGGGAAATAATGTCTTCTTGCATTTTTTTTAATTAACCAAAAGCTTGTGAGCATCACATTAAATGTCCCATGTTCCTCTTTTTTAGAATGGTGTGCAAACTGGACACAAGGACCACCATCCTGGCAGCTACAAACCCAAAGGGGCAGTATGACCCTAATGTCTCAGTTTCTGTGAACGTGGCCCTCGCCAGCCCCCTCCTGAGCCGCTTTGACCTCGTACTGGTTCTGCTGGATACTAAAAACCCAGAATGGGACAAAATAATCTCCTCCTTTATCCTGCAGAATAAAGGTTTGTCCCAAAGAAGAATCTTTTGTTTTGTGATATCAGGGTTTTTCAAAGTAGGTGCATATTATATTATTTTACATTTAAATTACATTACATTATATTATTTTGTGTTATACTATGAAGGGCAAAAGAGGAAATAAATATATGATATCTGAATATATATTTAGTCCAGAGAAAAATCTTTTGTTTTGTAATATCAGGAGTTTTCAAAGTAGTATTATATTATATATTATATTATATTATATTATGAAGGTTGAAAGAAGAAATAAATATATGAAATCTGAATATATATTTGGAAATCCTGAATATAAAGTTATAATTCTAAACATATAAACATAATTCCAAATATATATTTAGAACTATATATTTGGATGCACAATTTAAATTTTCAGGCTTATAACCATATATTTGGATTTACATAGCATTTTATGTAATTTATATAATTGTATAAAATATTTTAATTATTTTATTTATTAAAAGTAATATATTATATATTATTTTCCATAATATTCTTTGTAGAAATTCAAATATTTCCAATATAATATGTTACACATATCTATGATAATACTTTTTAAATAATTTTTTTGGGCCTTATACCTGCCTTTGCATTTCTAGGCCATCCCTACAAAATTTCCTTTTTTTTCCCCCCCTTCCTTTGAATCATGTCCTGGTTCCATGAATATATTTTTTGGCACATTTTTAACTTTATACCTGGCTCATATAGTGCATGTTTTTGTTGTACATGACATACAAAAAATTTAGTTTGTGAGGTGTCATCTGATGTGTTATTGGATCAGACGCTAATCAAGACTCTTAAGCCTTGTATAACACAGGAAGCAAACACCATCCTGAGCCGCTACTATCAGCTGCAGAGACAGAGCGACAGCCGTAACGCCGCCCGGACGACCATCCGCATGCTGGAGAGTCTCAGCCGCCTCGCCGAGGGTCAGATGCTCACATGCAGCATAATATCTGACGCCCATCTCATCAGAGTTGATGCTCATCTCTCTTTGTGTTTCAGCTCATGCCAGGCTGATGTTCAGAGAGACGGTGACAGTAGAGGACGCTGTTGTTGTGGTGTCTGTTATGGAGTGCTCCATGCAGGTTTGTTTATTACTACTTCATCATCCGGAAGCTATATTAAATTGTTGAGGACTGGATAAGCATATTTTTATGTTTGCTTCAGGGAGGCGCTCTACTTGGAAATGTGAATGCTCTACACACCTCTTTCCCTGACGACCCCTGTGAACAGTATAAAACACAGTGTGAGATTGTGCTTGAGAGACTGGGATTGACTGATATCCTACAGAAAGAACTGCAAAGACTTTCAAGGTAAAACTGAAATTATCAATTTAAAATACAATTTTATTTAATTTGTACTATAAATAAAAAGTATTATCAAATACAAAAGAGAATTGTATTAATATGTAATATTCATGGCATAATATGTATATGTTTAAATATAAAATAGTATTTAATATAATAATATAAATTATACTTATTATTTCGATTAATATGTAGTAAATATAAATATATTATAATAGTAAAATTAAGTTAATTTAATTTGTATTCATTTTAAATGTAATAATAATAATAATAATAATAATAAATTGATAGTAATAATACCATATATATATATACAGTATATATATAATTTTACCAGTTAGTATTATTAGTTTTTGTTTTAAAATACAGTTTTATACAATTGTATTTAATTAGTAATATGAATCAAACATTATCAAAAATAAAATGTATTATGTAATTTTGTAACCTGATTTTAATATATTCACTTCTATTAATAGTAAAATATAAAATGTCATTATTAAAATATGTATATATACGTTTTAATATGGAAACCCATTTCCGCCACTGAATAAAAAAAGTTTTTTTTCCTCGCAGTTGTGAGTTTACATCTCGCAATTCTGACTTTTTTTTCTCACAATTGCGAGTTTATATCTCGAAATTCTGAGAAAAAAGTCAGAATTGCGAGTTTGAATCTTGCAATTGTAACAAAAAAGTCAGAATTGTGAGATAAAAAGCAATTACCTTTTTTATTTTTTATTCAGTGGCGGAAACGGGCTTCCATATTTTACAGCACATAGAAAACTTGCCTAAAATTCAAAGCCCTTCAAAGATCTGAGATTCCTCCTAAGAACATCTTTTGTGCTCGTCTTTAGGCTAAATAGCAGAAGACCGGACTTCCCTAAAGGGACCGAACCACGTAGTGACCACACCAGCGAGCGTCCAACTGGTCAGAATCACAGTAATGGTGAGGTGACCACTGATTCAGACCCCAGCCTGGACTGGTTCCACTCCTTATCCAGCTCCGTCGTTCACACCTCCCCCGTCATTACCTCCACACAGAACGCCGCCACCACCACACTGGGCGGCACGGCGGTGTTACCTAGCAACAGCCGTTCCATACGCCGCAAGGGTTCTGCGTGGGAGAAGGATGAGGATCCATCCGTGGTTGAGGCTGTTGCGGAAAAGGGCTTCAAAAAGCTCAGAGCCAAACGGTTGAAAGAGATGAAAGCATCCCTCCTGCTGAGCGAGGAACGAGTTTTAGGAGAGACAGGCGACGATTTAGAGGAGATATTCTCCCACAGTACACCCAAAACGGGGAAGAAACCCTCAAAAAGAAAAAACACAACCATCAGTCCTCCTGACATCAGAGCCGAGAGCGGAGAGGATTTACGCAGCAAACTCACAAACTTCACATTCAAGCCCAGAGAGAGAATGACTCATGCCGATCAGTCGGTTGCGAAAGCGAGTGCCAAAGTGGCGGTGCATGAGGGAGCGAAACCTACCGCACCTCAGATGCCAGAAACACGGGCCGAAAGTGGGAATCGGTCAAGCTCACGTCGTCCAGCAGAGGGCAGCAGAGCTAATGAGAAACCCCAGCTAGGAACTAACAATAAAACCAAAGACGTTTCCTCTCAGGTCTTGAATGATGTGAGCACAGCTCAGAAAGGGACGTCTGAGGACACTGAACATCAACAACAGCTGCTGTCCAGACTCAACAGCCACTCTCCAGGTGAGAATAATGGCAACACTAATAAACACCCACAATCCCCACCAAGGACAGACCACCCAAAGGTGAAGGTGGCCAGTTCAACTCTGGCCAAACTTTCTAGATTCTCTTTTACGGGCTCATCTGAGGAAAACACTGGTGATAAAACAGTCCCAGCTACACACGGCAGTACAAACAAAGTGCCAGCAAACCCGCTTTCTGAAGACCAGGAGAACACAAGCACACAGACCAGGAAAAATATAACCACAGATGCGAAGGCCACCACTATGCAGACAGGCAACATGAGGACAGAGCCCTCCGACAGACAGGAAGAAGCCGGAGAGAACGCTACAAAGAAGAGGAGATGTTTTGAGTTGGGCTCCGGAGGCCCCGCAGGACTCCTCAAAGGTTTATCACTGTTTGGCTCGTCTGTCATAGACGATGAAGATCTAGATGCTGACTGGATCTGATGCAGCAGGAGACGTTTGTCATGTGTATTAGCAGTATATGTATTTTTTGTGTTTATTTGTTCATTTAAATGCAGTGTGATGTGTTTTAATGGCTAAACAGATTCTGATGTCACAGTAAAAAGAGTCAATTTGCACTTTTGTTTTCGTTTAGTAAATATCAGTTACATTTTTATGTCTGGTTTTGTTTTCTCAGTAACTCAGTTTATATAGTTACATTCATATGTATATACCCCATGCAGTTTTTTACATGCAAGGTTACATACCCCTCAGTTTTTTTTTTAAAGTTGTTTAAGTTATGTTTGTTTTTAAATGGTTTTATGGAAGCCCGTTTCCGCCACTGAATACAAAATAAAAAAAGGTAGTTGCGACTTTTTATCTCATAATTTTGACTTTTGTTTCTCATAATTTTTACATCTCGCAATTCTGACTTTTTCTCTCAGAATTGCGGGTTGGCTTTTTTTCCCTCAGAATTGCGTGATATAAACTTGCAATTGCAAGTTATAAAGCCAAAGTTGCGATATATAAAGTTGCGCCATATAAACTCACAATTCTGACTTTTTTCTCAGAATTTTGAGAAATAAACTTGCAGTTGCGAGTTTTAACTCCAATTCTGAGGGGGGAAAAGACTGATATTTTCTCAGAATTGCAAGTTTTTACGTTTGCATGTTAAGTCAAAATTGTGAGATATAAAGTCAGAATTGTGTAAAATCGTAATTGCGAGAAAAACCCCCTCAGAATTGCGTGTTTATATTACGCAATTTAGACTTTATAACAATTTGGACTTTTTTTTGCAATTGCAATTTTTACATCTCCCAATTCTGACACTTTTTCTCAGAATTGCATGATATAAACTTGCAATTCTGAGAAAAAAGTCAGAATTACAAGTTTATATCTTACAATTCTGACTTTATAACTCATAATTGTGAGTTTGTCACACAATTCTGAGAAAAAAAGTCAGAATTTGGAGATTTTAAATCGCAAATGAGAGAAAAAAAAGTCAGAATTGAGAGATAAAAAGTAGCAGTTACTTTTTTATCTTTATTTAGTGGTGGAAATGGGCTTCAACTAAAAAAACAACAACAAATAATACTAAATAAAAGGCCAAATGCTATTTTCAGCATTGCTCTTGTTTTAAATGATAAACATCTCACTTGTTTTGCAAGAGATTCTTAAACATTTGAGCCAGGGGCGGACTTACCAATTAGGCAAAGGTAGGCGACCGCCTTGGGCCCCCAAAAGCCAAGGGCCCCCTAAAATGCTTTTCATATAGGATATGCGCATTAAGCGCTGACACGCGAACGGTTGCTGCTTATGGTGTTTGTTACCACGACAACCGTCCGAGTCACTTTCATGAGATCGGGTTAGCCTACAACAATTAATTTGTTGACTATTTCACAAATGGGAATACAATGAATTCATTACAATGTTTACATTCAAGCTACCCGTAAAATTTATAGTGAAAAGTACTTTAAAAGCGTCTGAAATGCAATAAAGTAATTTTAAAGCTGTTTTTAAAGCATTTGCTGCATGGATAAAAAAATAGGCTAATAAATAATTCACATATCATACAAAATTGCGTTGCAGCAAATCCTTTAAATTTTAAGGTATTCAGAACAGAGCAACATCAAAATCAGAAAATATAAGCAGCTATAGGCTACAGTTATGTATAGGGCCCCATTCCTATATTTTGCCTGGGGCCCCCAATTCACTAAATCCGCCCCTGATTTGAGCAGAACTGCACATTAAAAAGCACCATTCTACACTAGCATCTCCCCCCTAGTCCACTTACACTGATAATCAAGGTTATGTACCAAAACCTTAAGTTTAATTTTACAAGACAATTTTTCTTTCTTCCTCTGACCCTTAGAATCAAACATACTGTTTTTGCTACGTCACCTTTAAGATTTCTATAGTTAAATCACCTCTGTTATGATTGCTGAATACCGAAAAGGTTGTAAACAACTGGGCGGTCATGTTCATTTCCACATGGTTCTGACCTCATAACCATGATGATTATGAATGACCCTTTTTTGCAGCTTATTTTTGAAAATGGTTTGTGTGTACAAGGGAGCTCTAAATTAGTCTTTAGTTAAAAAAAAAAAAAAAAAAAAAATCCTTTTCTCGCTTTAAGTAAACAGCCAATTCTAAACGTATAGTAAAACAGTGCAAGATAATGGAGCCAGTTAATTTAACAACCTAATAGAGCATGTTTAAGCGATTTGTTGTTCAACAATAGTGTACTCGCCCAGCAAAAATAAAGCCAGGCTAAAGGTGCCTTTCAGCCCATGCAAAGCCAAATAACCATTAAAACAGATGCTTTAATGCTTAGTGGATGCTGTAAGAGATGTTTTCAGGCTTGGAACAATTTACCCCTTGGGAGCAATAAATGACACCATGGTGAAGAGGTGTTGTCTATTGTCATAACGAATTGCATTCCATTGGGAGTTTAGGGATGAAGGTACTGCAGTAGGTGATAATAGGATCATACAGGATCTGCTGCTGTCCCCAAGGTCAAAATCGTGGATTAAGATGGTTAAGTCAAGCACATTTCACTTGTTTGTCATTCAAACCTCTTTAACAGCAAGCAATTCCACCTACTTTGTTTATTGCTGTTTTAAAAGGAAATTCGTCTTCTTTTTAGGCTCTTGTCTATAAGGTTATCGGTGTGTGTGAGAATGTATATGTATTTGTATACACCTAGTAATGCTGTATTTGTTCTTGAAATAAGGACATGCTTTTATTGATGCATGTGTTAATATGTGACTATAATAAGCTTCTGTTTTGTCTTGAAGCAGTTGTAAGATCATTTCCATTGACTGGCTGAGTTACTAGTGAAGTCTAACCTTCTGTTGGAGAGGGTCAAGGTCTGTACAGCTTCAGTATTCGTCTCAGAGGAGAACTGCGGTAAAGGGAGGCTGAAGGTAAGATGAGACGTTAATGGATCCTAAACTTCCTGCAGATGGATCACTGGCCTTATCAATAATGAAGCGTTATTGATTTAATGTCTCTGAATGTGCCACCAAGGATACCCAAACTCACCATTACATCATTCATTTGGCATCTTACAGCGTTTTAGAGGATTGAATTTGGGACTTTGTCATTTTAAAGCTTTTTCGCAGCAAATTTGAATCATTTTAGTCTGGACTCTATGGTGAGGTCTGATAGATAGATATCTACAGTTTGTATAGTTACAAGTTTTCGTATTCCTTAACATTTTTTACAATTCTTTTTTTTTTTTTCAATTCTTCAAATTTTTGTTACATTTTTTAAAGGTTGTTATATATAACTATATAAACAATAGATAGATGCCAACATATAGCAACATATAACATATGCAATTTTACATATTCACATTTTTTTATTTTACAGAATTTCACGTCTCTTACAAAATTACATTTACAAGTTGCATTGACGTTTTTCTAAGGTTTTATCTATTTATTATCAGTCAAAAAGAAGTTACTGTTTAAATGTAGCCTAACTATATAACTAATAGATATATAGTTTATATAGTTACATACAAGTTAACACACACAAACACGCACACGTTTAAATACACTTACAAAAGTTGAGTTTAGTTTTTTCAAAAGGTTTTTATCAATTTATCATCAAAATTACAAGTTTACAGTTTTTATCGGACTAACTTAAAATGTATCAAAAGTTTCTGTTTATATGTACCTATAGAGATGGATGGATGGATGGATGTTTTAACTTTGTTAACCCACATAAATGCCACTTGTTTTAGCAGAGAATGTAATGCAGTTGTCCAGAGAACTTAATGCGATTGTAATTGAAAATTCTAGTCAAAAGCCTTTTGGTCTTTAGGTCAGAAGGCGTAAAGCTTTCAGTTTCCCCATCAGATTGTTTTGACAATTTTGAAAGCCTTGCATGTGTCATGTCAGAACCATATGCCGGAGTGGTTTTGGTGTCTTGAGTGAACATTTGAGCCACTGCACATCTAAAGGAGCACCTTTCGTTAAACTCTATTCTGTTCTATTCAGCAGAGTTGGAGTTTTGTTTGGCAGGACCTGGGATTTTCCTTTTAGGCTTGAGCTATAACACTCTTCTTTTAGGGTAAGCATGGAAATCTTTGAGAAACAGTCATTTATGCTGCAAGCTGTAATTCCATAAAGCTTAATAAAGAAGAAAGTGAGTTGTTTGGTTCAGGTAATACAGGCATTATGCTCTTCTTCTGTTGCACAGGATCATATGAACTGGACAGAACAGAACGTGTTGCTCTGACAGTTGGGGTGTAGCTCGATTACATAAACCCAGAGGTGTAATATGAATGTTGTTTTTGCAACTCTTCACCTGGAACGCTTCAGGGGAAAAAAACATCAATCACTGCGAATAGCAGGTTTATGGAAGTTGTCATGGAGCAAACTCTATCTGCTTTAGAAAAAGCTAGTTTGCTCTATTTTTGTGATAAATAGAAGTATGTTTTTGACATGACAGGCATGCATTTGACACATTAAATGTGTGTAAAGTTGGGCAACACATCCTCTTCTGCATGGTCAGCCATCGCCTGCTAACTGGAAAGAAAATTGCTGATCAAGAAACACTGACTAACACGTTAGCAAGTTTGTGAAATTTGCAACATCCTTCTGAGTGTCTCAACAGTGTTAGGAAAAATGAACTCATAAATGAAAGTTCTGTTATTAGTTACTAACAGCATAAAACTGTGTTTTCCAAACGTTTTGAAGAATCTTTATACAGTTTATAGCTGCAAAAATAGCAAATTTGTCCAATTTTTTTTTTTTAGTTTGTCACTCTTCTTGGTTACCAAGAGCTGTAAAGCAATTCTTGATAAAGGTATGCCTTTGAGATCCAATGAAAGAAAATCTGGGGCCCTATGAATTGAGTGATGCAGAAAACGTGGAACTGTTTTCCAAACGTTTTGAAGAATCTTTATACAGTTTATAGCTGCAAAAATAGCAAATTTGTCAAATTTTTTTTTTTAGTTTGTCACTCTTCTTGGTTACCAAGAGCTGTAAAGCAATTCTTGATAAAGGTATTCCTTTGAGCTCCAATGAAAGAAAATCTGGGGCCCTATGAATTCAGTGATGCAGAAAACGTGGATGGAATCACGGAATCCAGTCATAAAAAAACGGAATTTACTGTTTAAGGCGGAATTTGCCATATTTTGGATGAATAAATTAAAAGTAGGTCAGTACACTTAAATCAGAACACGATATGGACTACTCTCTGTGAATATTAAGCCACAAAAAGATGATTTAAATATGAATCCTGCATGTTCTGCGTGTTTCTGTGAGAATGAATTGCGCAGACGCACTGTTTTGTTTACTACACACATGCTCGCGGAGTTTTTAGCCGCCTCAATATATGAGCACATGAACCTGATCTCCAGAACTGCTCTGAGAGTCACTTCATGAGCATTTTACCGTGTTTTGTGAGAAAAACTATAGTCATATCATATACAAACAGAAACCTAAAGGTCTTCACAGCAATCCGTTAAAATAAAAGTTTGGTTTAACATGAAGAAACTGTGACAGAAATATATTACTTAATGTAATTATAGTACTATTACTGACAATAAAATTATAATTAAAACATTAGTTTTAAGGAAATATTACCTGAAGAAATGTAAACAAATCAATTATTTAGAGATGCTTTTGATTAAACTTTTATGAAAACATTAAAATGGAATCCAGAAAATTAATGTCAAACAGAATTTGATAAAAATAAAAGTAAATTTGGGGGGGGAAAAAAGTTTTGCAGGGCCTTAAAATATAATTTTTGTTAAACTTTTAATAAATTTGGGAAAAAATAAAACCGAATTTGGGAAAAAATAAAACTGATTTCAAAGGGCGCTAAAAATCGAATGGGTTTTGAACACCATAAGAGTGAGTAAATGATATAGAATTGTCATTTTTGTGCGAACTATTCAAGGTATACATGCTTTCAAGCTTTCTTTTAGTGCAAGATAATTCACTTTGTGAGGCAAATGTTCTGCGAGAGAATCAAAGTCTGCTCTAGTTCCACAAACACTTCATAAAGGTCCCTCTGACCTAGACCAGTATTGTTCTTTGACTATGGTTTCTAGCGTGGCTGTTGAGACCGGATGCCTCCTGCTGTGATCTGTTTAACAAGAGTCCCACTAGAGTGCCTCTGGAAAACTACAAAGTCAGAAGTCCTGACCTTTGCAGTTCAAACAGAAGCTGATGGGCATCAAACAAAGACCAACAGTTTTTATTTTGATTTTGATTCCACCCAAGAACCAAATGATTGTGAGTTGATTGATCGTTTTAATGACACTTGAAAGCAAGACATTTTGCCACATCTATTCAAAAGTGTCTGTGATGCGTTTCATGTGATCTCATTGGCCGACAGAGTTCCCCACAAGGTAACGTATGCTTAGCAAACACCACTTCCTCCCGCTACTTCTGCATAATTTCCCATGTCGACCAACAACTGTAAGTTTTGAATTTGTACAACTATATTTTTCGTTTTAACTGAACTGTTTGTAAGTTTCTCCTTTCCAGGCCAAGTAATATGGGGCATTGCTATTTTTGTTGGCACTTAAACTGATTTAAATTTGAAAATAGGCTTTGAGACTCTTAGTAATGAATGCGGTTCACCTTTCATGCTGCACATTTGAAGACAAAGATCATATTATAGGAATGAGAATTCAAGAATCATGTTATTCGGAATATGCGATTGGTTGACGCATATTTTTCTATTGAATTCTGGTTAATATGTGTATTTTTAAGAAGCAAAGACCTTTGTTTAGAGCGTCCAGGTATTGTAAGCAGGAAGTCGAATATATGAAGCAAATATATTTTAAATATGAAATGTATAGTACACCAAATACTGGCCAGTCATACTTTGGCCTGGTACTGTTTCTATGGACGGCATATGCATGTGCAGGTCCACTGTGTTTAAATGCAGCCGCTGGTTTCCTGGCAGCGAGACAGGAAGTGGGGGCTGGGTGCAGTCTGCACTAGTCCGATAGCATGCACAAAAACACTGATTCTTGTTGCCCTGGTTTGTACGTCCCACTCGCTCCAAACCTCAGGGAATTATTAATGTGGTTCTCTCCCAAACCAGCCCCCGATCGGTGGCAAAATACAGGAGTGAAGTTGTCAGTGTCAACACTGGTGGCGTGGTGAACAGCTCTCTCTCAGTCCTCTGAGGAAATGTGTTGTTTGGGTCGAGTAGCAACAGCCTTCATTCATCTTCACGAGGGTCAAAGACCTTTGTTCTGTAAAAACACGATCGCTGGTTAGAAAAATGAGATTGCTGTTTATGGAAAATATTGTAGAAATGTTATCTCACTCTGCGCCAGTGTTGATTTTAATCGTTGGCAATTGATTCTGTAATATTGTATTGTTTCAAGTACAACATATTTCCACAAATGCTGCTGGCATGGACCATTTATCTACAAAATGGGGAAAAAATGTTTTTTTAAAATTAATATATATACATTTTTTAATGCTTGGTAGTTGTCAGAGCATTGATGTGTGGTTCCTAAGGTGTTCTGGGTGGTTGGTAGGTTTTTACTTACCAACGCAAGTCAAAAAGGTCCACCTTCAAATCTCTGATATTTTGCTTTCTAGAATATTCGGGTCCCATTGCCCTGGTACGTCCCACTCGCTCCAAACCGCAGGGAATTATTAATGTGGTTCTCTCCCAAACCAGCCCCCGATCGGTGGCAAAATACAGGAGTGAAGTTGTCAGTGTCAACACTGGTGGCGTGGTGAACAGCTCTCTCTCTCTCCTCTGAGAGGAAATGTGTTGTTTGGGTCGAGTAGCAACAGCCTTCATTCATCTTCACGAGGGTCAAAGACCTTTGTTCTGTAAAAACACGATCGCTGGTTAGAAAAATGAGATTGCTGTTTATGGAAAATATTGTAGAAATGTTATCTCACTCTGCGCCAGTGTTGATTTTAATCGGTGGCAATTGATTCTGTAATATTGTATTGTTTCAAGTACAACATATTTCCACAAATGCTGCTGGCATGGACCATTTATCTACAAAATGGGGAAAAAATGTTTTTTTAAAATTAATATATATACATTTTTTAATGCTTGGTAGTTGTCAGAGCATTGATGTGTGGTTCCTAAGGTGTTCTGGGTGGTTGGTAGGTTTTTACTTACCAACGCAAGTCAAAAAGGTCCACCTTCAAATCTCTGATATTTTGCTTTCTAGAATATTCGGGTCCCACTTTCAGTGTTTTTTTGTTTGTTTTTTTGTTTTTTAAATCAGGTCACTCGTGCCAAATTGACACTGCAAAGGTGACACAGAGACACTTCTGAAGTGGCGTTTAGCTGTCTTTACACAGACTGATTAATACTGCTCAGAGGTGGCATGAATGCATTTACACAGCAAAGATAACCATATGAGAGCAGGCATAATTTAGTCTGGCTTTTATGCGACATTATGTCTTTACACAGAATTTTAAGCAGGCACAGAGCAGCCTTAACTCAGCTGTGTAAAATGCCTTTAGGAAAGTAATAGCACACCTCTCCTCAATAAGTTGCATGAGCTAAGTTATCATTTATGTCTGTAGCAAAACAGCCTGGGAGAAGTTATGTGCTGAAGTTTGATGAGCAGTAGTAATAGTAGTGATGCTTTCCTTAGCAGAGATTTGTTCAGTGCATTTTGGCACTATCACACACCATGGCTGTTCACAAATGGAGTGTGAGCGCTCTTTGTGTTATGAAGTGTAGCTGCTCTGTGTGTGAAGTGAGTGGGCCAGAACTGTGGCTCAGAGCTTCTGTTGTTGTGGAGACAGGCCTCAGTGTCATCCAGTACCAAGACTCCTGCTCGGTGTCTTTGTTCACTTCCTCAATACGGTTTCCATATACACAGGTGGCCGTTTAGCAAGACCCAGCATGTAGCAGAAGCCTTTTTCAAAGTGCAGTCTTAGCCTCAATGAACACTGTCATTATTTACTCACTCCTTTGTCGTTCCAAACTTGTATGACTTTCTCTCATCCATAGAGCACAAAAGAAGGATTTTGCAGAATAGTACTGGTTGCTGTTTTCTACAGTGGCCCAGTAGTGCACAACACAACGAAATCTCCACAACACAACGAAATTGCCACAACATATAGGGCTAATTTTGTTGTGTTGTGGTTTGTTTTCATTGTGTTGTGACTTGTTTCCATTGTGTTGCAGCTAATTTAATTGTGTTGTGGCTTGTTTCCATTGTGTTGTGCTAATTTGCGTTGTGTTGCGACTTGTTTCCGCTGTGTTTTGCGGGTTGTTTCCATTGTGTTGTGCTAATTTTGTTGTGTTGTAGCTTGTTCCCGTTGTGTTGTGCTAATTAACGTTGGGTTGTGACTTGTTTCCGCTGTGTTGCGGCTTGTTTCCATTGTGTTGTGCTAATTTTGTTGTGTTGTGGCTTGTTTCCATTGTGTTGTGGAGATTTCGTTGGGTTCTGCACTACTGGGCCAACGTAGATTTCCACACAAGTGCAGTGAAATTGGGTTGAAGCTTTCAAGCTTCAAAAAGATGTGCTGCGGAACTTTTGAATTGGATCTTTTCAATGAATCGGTTGATCCAGTTCACAATCTAAAAGATTTTGTTCACGAGACTTATTTTTATTTAATTTTATTTTAATCATGCAAAGTCAAATGAACTACATTCATAATATTTTTGTATATAAAAAAGCTTTAATTAATGCTTTTGCTTTTTGAAGCAGTTCCCAATTAATGTAATTGTGTGGAAATAAGTGAACAGTACAAGTCTTCAGAATTTTGTCTTCCACATTCATAAAGGTTTAGAACAATATGAGGGTGAGTATATAATATAGTATATAAATTTAAGGTGAACTATTCCTTTATGAAACATTACATTTTAAATGAAGTGCAGGTCAGGTGCAGTCCTTTCCTGTGCTGACAGAACTGATTTGTCAAATTGGCGACATGGAACTGTATGCATAATAAATCTGATAAATATGCCCTGAGGACAGGAGCTTATGCAACTATTGTGGTGGTATGCCCTGGGTAAAGCTTTTTGAAATTAATTTGAGCCTGGTCCTTGTATCATTTTATATAATATTGATCTAGTTATCAAAGGCTTATCATAATGGCTCATCACAATGGTTTGCACCTTGAAAAACATTGTTTGTATTGAATGTAACTTGCTTTTGTATTTGTTTCCTATCATTAAATAACTCCAGCCCAAATGAAATTTTGTCCAGAAAAAAAAAAAGTATAAAGAATAGTAAAAACTTTTAAAAGCACTACTAGTATTTTTTCGTCAGAGAAGCTGTTGGATTTGAAATTGTCAGTGTTGTCAGAATGGGGTAATTGCAGTTGGATGCATGTTCATAATTGTGAGATTATGCGCAATTGCACCAGGATAATACAGTTATTATGCAGTCCTGTTTTTTCTCGCCTGCCTGAGACTGATTTTTTTTCTGTTGATATAGACCCAATTAAGCAGACAACTGACCGTTGTTTGTCTTCCTTTTCTGTTGTGTGCAGTTTGACATGCTTTGATTAAAATTTTATGTGTACAAAACACATCTCAAATTTTAGTTATTGCATGTGGATATTGTGAAAAATCAGAACAGCGATCCTTATGTTTTGTACATTCGTATGTTGCACAAGAGACAAAAACAGGGTTTCCTGCAGTCTTAAACAAGACATGAAAAACTCTCAATTAGTTCTCCTATGAGACTCTTGTAAACTGAAGGTCTCAGTGTAATGAGACAGCAGAGTAAATAGATGCAAACGCTACAAAGGAATGTTGAGAAAGGAATGGCCCATTTGGGCAGCTTGGACAATCACCCTGTCTGTCAAACAGGTGTGAAGTGGAAACAGTCTCAAACACCCTGAAATATAAATAGTTCTGCTGTGTTTCCCTGTGAAAGAATGTGCCATCTGAATAGGGGTGAGTGTGTTTGTTGATTTGAACCATGGGTACATTTAATTTTATCCCCTCAAGACCTTGGCAACAAATACCAGTCTATATTGGTATATAGCATTTTATAGTAACTTTAAATCATTAAAAAGATCATATTTAAAAGATCCATTAAAATGATCAGTTTTAAATAAGAGTATTAATATTTGAAAATAAACTTTACATCATATTAATAACAATTGTATTTGCTTATATAAGTATATATACATAAGTATTTGCTTATATTTATGTATATCAGCTCCATTCATACTGTATGGGAGATCGGGGCTAGTTATTGTATCACTTTTTAGTCCAGTACTTTATATTTCATGTTCATAAGTCAGTTTAACATATACATGCATATACATTTAAGTCTTTAAGAAAAAAAAATTCTTCACTAATACATCACATTATAAAAGTTACATTAAATGAGAGATGTTGTCACAATGGGAGCCTGCCTTAAAAAAGCCTATTGTAGAATTTTAAGCAAAATTTACATTTTCAATTTGGAACCACAATTCAAAAAAGAAAGAAAGGTACGAAAAGAATGCAGAGGGATCCAACCATTATTTTGGCCAACAAATAGTAATAAATAAATATACGAAAGTTTAGAACTACTTGCTCTGGGGAGAGGTATATATATTTTTGTATTATAAAAGGTCATAAGTTATAAAAATAAGTAATTTCAGAAAACTTTTTTCCTTTTATTTATCTATTTAAAAATATTGGTTTTATTTTCAACTGTACAGTTTGTTTTTTCCTGGCAATTCAGTTTTTAAAAGATATATTTTATTTCAAATGTACAAACTGTACAATTGAAAACAAAATGTTTTGTGAGTGCTGGCGCGTTTGAAAATTTTCAGACTTATTTCAGAGGAATTCTTGGCCATTAAAGGGTTAAGACACTTTTCACCCGTGTGCCAACTAGCCCCGGTCTTTTCTTCATATATTTACAGTAGAGAGTGTGGCTTTGAGTGGGAGGAGCCAGTGTCGCTCGCTCTCGGACTGTGATTGCGTTTCTCCGCGGATCTCTGGAGGGAGCTGCAGGCAGTGAGATGATCACATCCTCGCGATGCAGCTGCCAGCGAGTCATACAGCGAATGCTAGTTCATAACTCCGGTTCAAATCTGCGACATACGCGCCAGCCTTGCAGGACTACCGCGTAGCGACATCTAAACGCGTTGATTTCAGATTGTATCCGCAGGTTCTTCCAGTAATTGCTGGCTATGGAATGCGGTTTCACTTAAATACCCCCCCATCCTCTTCTTAGTGGGGTCGCGCATTTTGTCTCGGCTCGTTGTGTCGGGTCTATCGGTTCAGTGTGTGAAACCGAGCGCCATGTGGGCCAGGAACGATTTTGAAGACGGATTCGACGCTTATAAAATAGGTAAGAGCCTAGCGCGTGTGTAATGACACTCTAAGCCAGATATGCTCATAGGAACAGCCATATTTGATCGCGTGTAACGGAGCGTGTATTGTTGTTCCGCGCTCTCAGGCTGTGATATATTAGATACGCGATGTTCCGTTATGAGCGTTGTGTTGTTATTGAATTGTGATGGTTTGTCACCTTCAGCTTTGTCTTTGAGTCAGATATGGACACAAGTGTTCTTTCTCTTTAATAGGGGGGTCTTTTTAATACATGCAGTCCTGTGGCACACAGATGGCATATTATAGGCCTATATGTATATATATATATAGAGAGAGAGAGAGAGGTATACAATGTTTTCCCCTAAAATAAACAATAATCTGCTTTAGAAAACCAAAAATATTGTTTAACTTACTTATCTAGAATATTTATTTTGTTTGATGTTTGCAGCTACTATTAATGTTAGATGTATAATAAGAAAAAAATTGAATTTTATTTAATTATTTATAAATGTGTTATAATATTGCATTAAAATATATATACATTTTGTGATTTACATAATTGTATTTTTTCTCTCAAATATTGAAGTATAAATTGCTTACATGTGTCTTTAGTCCAATCTTTCTTATACTTTATTTTTTTATTTTTCTTAAATTTTTTAAACAAATTATACAGTGGTGACCGTAAAATCCAAACAAACACGTGTTCAGTATTTAGTGGCTTGTGTTTTTACATTTTGTGTGTTTGAAAGTTGTCTAAATATTGAACAGTGATTCAACAAATTCTGACTAGTCTCTCTGCCAGTGTTTTTAATAATTCATATCGCGTTGCATAACTGTTGGTGGTCTAGAAGTTGCTGGAGCCTCATCAACAACAAGCCCTGTGTTTACCCGGGATATTTACAGATCTGCTACTTTGTCACGATGGCTAATGTGGATCACTTTCATATGAACTGGTATGAACTTGAGGTTTTCCACCCAGGAATTATGGAGACCTAATTTTGGTTCTGACCTTGGTGATTTCAGCTGGAGCTTGGCTTCTGCTGGTCTTGTACTCTTGTAGGTTTGAGATTCATATAAAGCATCTGAAGTATTTTTTGGTTTTCTGTTTATTGCTGTTTCAGGGAAAAATGCTTCAAACTCAGTTTGTGAGTTATCTCAGGTGTATGGCACAAAAAAAATGCGTGTGTTAGGAGTATAGAATTTGCTGACTGTACCCGAAAGGAAAAGGATGATGTTTATACTTTCCACAGTTTTAATAACAAGTTAATGATCAGCTCAAAAAATATATCTGTTGTAGTTTTTCATCACAACGTTGAATTATGAATCAGTATTAAGATTTTTTTTCTCCACTATTTGGAAGCAAATCAAAATGTTCAGAGATGTTGGCAAGAGAGTTTATATATTCCACTTTTTTCCTGCCAGGCATTGCGGGGGACAGCCTAAATGGTGGTGTCTAAATGGATTACACCTCAGAATAGATTAGGCCAGCAGATATTGGGGACGAGCCCTCTAGGGCAAATCTGACCATTTGGTTCACTGAACTTCACCTTGTTTTAGTGGTTTAGTAGTTTTTGGCCCAAAAAATGTTAGAGGTGATGTTTGTATATGTATAATTCTAATATTTTTCTAAACCACATTAAAAGTTTTGTTTAGTTTGTGTTTACCGTTCAAAAGTTAGAGGTCCGTAAGATTTTTAAAGGTTTTTAAAAAAGTCTTCGCCTACTCATTTGTTTTACAGTAAAAACACCTATATTGTGAAATATTGTTACAATTTGAAATACAAAATTCTATTTTAATATATCTTAAAATGTAATTTATTCCTGTGATGTTAAAGCTGAATTTTCAGCAGCCATTGCTCCAGTAATATAACATTCTAATTTGATAATTTTGTGTTTAAGAAACATCTCTTATTATTATTAATGTTGAAAACGGTATTCTTTAATGAATAATAGGTTCAAAAGAACAGCATTTATTTGAAATGGAAATCTTTTGTAACATTACAAATGTCTTTGCTGCCACTTTAGATCAATTTAATGTGTCCGTGCAAAATAAAAGTATTAATTTATTTTAAAAGTAAATAAATAAATAAAATTGTACTTACCCCAGGCATCTTAATGGCAGTGTATATATATATATATATATATGTGCGTGTATAAAACACTAAAACAAAACTATTGATTTTAATAACTATTAATAATCAAACAAATATTATTAATATTAACAATATTAATATGAGTCATAAATGAGTCAAGCTCAAAAACCTTAAGTACATAATTGTACTTTCTTTTTCAGATTTCCATGACATTTGGTTTACTTGGCAGCTCTTTAAATTTGTATTTATTTTTTTATTAATGATTCTGAATAAGAACCGGTTGTTGATTCTCAACCCTATGTTTGTTCACATTCATCTCATTTCATTGACATTATGTGTTTGTAATGTCTATCTGAGATTTGCAGCCCTCAGAGTTGCTTTTGTCGTGTCCAGTTGCACTTCTGTGTCATTTTGAATGCTCACTTAACTAAACGACTTTCATTGTGAATAAACAAAGTAGTTTAAATGCTGATACAGTTTGAAATCATGTGTTTGTTGGACATGACATCCCTCTGTTTGTCTCCTAGGTTCGAGCACGTCCTCTCCTGGATGGGTCCCTGGCTGCGACTCGGCATGGCAAGCTTCGTCTTCCGCCGCTGGCATTAGCAGCCGCGGGCGCCGTCACAGCGCTGCCTCGGACAGTGGCGATACCGGCATCGGAACCTCGTGTTCTGACAGCGTAGAAGGTATGAGACGTTTATGAACAAACCACATGTGGCTCGGCTGACCAGCTTTAATCTGTTTTGTGAGGTGTGAAACGTGTTATTGATCGGCTGTTTGTAATTCATGCCTGGTTTTCGCAGTCAGACATTTTCTAGCAAGCTCATTACAAAATCAGCCCGAAGTCATGACCCGTCTCCTCATGCTTCGCTTTAGTCAGACAAAACCTCAAACAGGATCGGCTCTAGTTTCACCGTGACCAACAAATACAGAGATTTTAATGCTTTAGCGAGGTCAAACCATGGCTTTCTTCCTGTTATTTGTTGACCACTTTGATTTTTGAGAAGTTACCCTGAGCAAGCAACGGATTGTAAAAGCCTCTAGAAATAGGTCACGCTTCAATGTCTCTTAAATATATACCGTATTGGCCCGAATATAAGACGACCCTGATTATAAGACGTTCCCCCTTTTTCCAGATGTACCTTTTGGAAAAAGGCTTTTTAAAAAACAAATGCCAATGAGTGCAATGGCTTATGGGTAGAGATTATAAGATGATGAGTAACGTTAAATCCATTAGTTTTCTCACTCTGATTCTGTCAGAAAATGATGCCATGATGCATGTTTACTGGTGCCTCAAGCTGATCCTTCACTTTTTTTAATTAATTGTTATTATTATTATTTTTTATTTAACATGTTAGACAGTATAGGAATTATAAGGCCAACCATATGCATAATTTTCTCTAAATTATTCTAAACCAAGAGTTTAGTGACTGATATGGATGCCTGCATTTGGAACGAAAAGAAAGTGAGAGCAATATATACTATATTTAAAATTGACTCTTTTATTTTATTATATTTTACACTGTAGTTTATTATTTTGATGGCAAAGCTGAATATTAGTGCAAGAGAAGAGAATGAGGGGAAAGCCTTTTTTCTGTCCAGGAATTTGTTATTTTGTCTTTGCAATGAGAAATGATAGTAAAAAATAAGGTTGACTTAAATTTCTTGTTTGATTTTTACTGACATTAGTATTAATGTTAGTCTAGGTAAAGCACTGTAAGATTTCATCGAAGATAAAAATGTTATTAGACTATTTAGTTGTAAAATTGGCAGTCTTGGATTGGGTATTCTAACGTCTCACCAATTGTGTGTGTAATAAATCTTAGCCTGGAGTTTTGGCAGTAACCTAAATGGGATGTACCTACGGTTAATGTAATGCTTTCAAGGTTGGGGAGATGAAAATTATGGACTAAAGGCTATTTGGGTTTTAGTTGTAATGGTGATTAAAGGATGATTGTCAGAACAAGCACACCAGTTTGTATCTGCCTATATTTCTTGCATAGGAACTCTGATATGGTCATACATATTTCAGTGTATATAACTACCAACAGCTTAGCAGCTATTATCAGCAAGGCAGCTCAGTCAGTACATTTGCTGTAGAACGCTTCATGCATTATGCAGGAGAATTCAGGCAGTTCCTTTACAATTACATTCACAACAAACTCATGGAATACATTTACAAACACAAATTGAATGTCACTTAAGTTTAGCAGTAGTGGTCGACCGATATTGTTTTTTTTGACAGCCGATGCAGATGCCGACATCTTGGAAAGCAGGGTGGCCGATGACCGATATAAAACCGATATCATTTTATTTATTTTAATTAATATTTAAGAGTTTGAAATCATTTGAAAATGGATTAAAAAATAAATGTGTTAAATAAACATACTTATACTTTAGATGACAAAGTATTTTACACAAATAAATAAATATTTAATAAAAAAGTAAACACTGTAACCAACAGGGCACTCAGTATTCTGGGAAGTTTGTGTGCATTGGGAATCATATTTTTTCAAATAAAGCCAAGGTAACACTCATTTTACATACAGCACACAGTGGAAATGACATGAATATGGCGGTGGGCAAATGCATAAAGCGCAAGCATAATTTGAAATCATGAGTTTAAAGTTAGTCGATCGCGTGTCTCCAGTGAAGCTGAACTCTCCACCTGTCCGCATTCAATTGGCACGGACCGACAGTCATGCAGAGAACACACGATCATGCAGGATACAAATGCACACTTCACAAGATCTCACAACTGGATCCGACTAAGTTTGCAAGGTTTGTGAAATTAAATGTTCATTAGCCATTCAAAGATTTGTTTAAATGATATAAATGCGTATTTGCTGAATGCTGACGGCAAACAAGAAAGTATTATAATGTTTGCCTTTCTATTACTAATAATATAAAAGCAATCGTTATAATACTTTTTGTATACATTTAAATTCCTTTGTTTATCCATTCTATCTGATTATTAGACAGACTTCTATCCGTATTAGACAGAACTGTTATGACAACAGCGAACAAGAAGGAGAATGTAAGCGCTGTCTTCTCAGGCGCAGCCGCTCTCAGTACCGTCAAAATAAAAGTCCCGCCTCGAAAGCATCGGCCAAACAGGAAAACTTAACGCCTGATGCCGATATTTGAAAAATGTCAAATATTGGCCGATATATCGGCCTTGGCGATATATCGGTCGACCACTATTTAGCAGCACTAATAAGCTTTATTTACTAGATGCTGGTGGTCAGCAGTGTTGGGGGACACTGCTGACCATACAATTAACGCAAGTTACGTAATCAGATTACTTTTTTGAAGTAACTAGTAAAGTAACGCATTACTTTTTTTAATTTAGAAGGAAATATCTGAGTTAGGCTACTTTTTCAAATGAGTAACGCCACTTTTGGCGCTTTTCCACTGCGTGGTACGACTCGGCTCGGTTTGCATTTCCACTGCAGTTTAGTACCGCTTTAGAGTGGGCGGGATTATTCACATGTGGTTATAGTTGCGCCGCCTCTACTGCCGCGACACCTGAAAAAAATTTTCATTCCGCGTCGCCCCATCAAGCTCTCGCTGGATCCCCTCCTCTGCTATCAACGAGAGGAATGTCTGTACTTCCTCAACAGACAATGAAACTTTTTCATTTTTCAAAAAAGACTATTTTGGTTGTTAAAAAAAGGTGCGCTCGTTCAAAACAGTTGCGTTCGATCCTTCGCTGACTGTGCTGATTTAAATCTAGCGGTTCTGTTGTGTTTGTGGTGCAAGTTCAGTGTCACAGGTAGTGACGATTCTCTCCGGCCAATCCGTGATCAGCAGAGTTTACACGTCACGTTTTGGTAACGGTACGGTTCACTTGGAACCTCAACCGAGGTGGTACTAAAAAATGTTCCAGGTACCAGGTACTGTACCCAGTGGAAAACCCCCCAAAAGTAAAGTTGTGTGTGCTGTGTGAACCTGTTACTGTAGTTCTAGACTAAATATGAACATGCATTTACTCTCACTGCACAAAAAAAGATTCTGTATTCCTCAAAATCAGTAAAAACAGTCAAATGCAAACTCAGAATATTACACAAATCTGCAATAGTTAAATATGTTAAATAACACTATGTCATTACATTACATATGTTAAATAACAAATAATATCATTTATGTATTTAATCACATTTTATTAACCAATATATTTTCTACTGATCTTCGATGATCCAATTCAACCATACTAATGAGCAAAAATGACACATTTGTGTTTCATTTTTGTTATTTCTGAATAGTGTTGAACTTTCTTCTCCTGCATCATATTCTTCATGCAATTTGTTTGAGCAGCGCCCTCTACCGTACAGACGTGAATTTACATTTCCTTCAGCCTGAGGCATATTCATATCACTTCTGGTGTGAAAGGGCTTTTACATTTGTAAAAGAAGAAATTTTTTATTAAAAATAAACAAGCAAGCCCTGCCCAGATTTAAAAAGTTACTCAAAAGCAACGTAACGCATTACTAACGTAATTAGTTACTTTTTTTAGGGAGTAACGCAATATTGTAATAAACTGAGCAATTCCAAGAGGGTCCTCACACCTTGGTGCTCGGGCCCTAATTAGGGCTGCATGATATATCGTTTCAGCATCGATATCGCGATGTGCACATCCGCGATAGTCACATCGTGGGATGTGCGATGTTTAGTATACTGATCGTTATATTTATACTAATTGTTTTCTTTAAACACACCGGACGTGACACGAGCCACGCCACAACAGCTAAAGTCTGTATACACTGGACGCGAAAAGCGACAGTTGCAAATCATTTGAACTTTGTGTCAGTTCGTCATAAATAAAACACGGCAGCAATTTTACTGTCGGGGATTTGTCGTGTCGCGCCATGCCGCATCTAGTGTAGACAGCGTCACTGATTATAATGGGTTCTATAGTATTTTGTCGCGTCGCACCGTGCCGCTCGCCTCTGGTGTAGACGCGGTGAGAGCCACGCAGATGCACGTGAGCACTGAATTCTGTTCACAACTATGTCAAAATGCATGTCTCTGCAAGTATCCTTAAAAACACAGTTGCTTAGGTAAACAAGTGAGAAAGAAAATGGACGTGTAATAGTATATTGGTTCACAGCAGTTTAAAGGGGTCATATGATGCGATTTCAATTTTTCCTTTCTCTTTGGAGTGTTACAAGCTCTTGGTGCATAAAGAAGATCTGTAAAGTTGCAAAGACTAAAGTCTCAAATCCAAAGAGATATTCTTTATAAAAGTTAAGAGTCAACCACGCCTACCTAAAACGGCTCGTTCTAACCCGCCCCCTACGCACACATGTCTACGTCACGATATGGGAAGATTTGCATAACGCCGCCCAAATGTTCACGCAAAGAAAGAAGGCGTAAATTTTATTCTCGCTGTAGTATTGTTGTTGCCGCCGCCGCCGCCATGTCGTGAAGGCGCTGTGTTTCGTTGTGAAAGCGAAACTACTTTGGTTGGCCTTCCAAAAATATCCGCTTCATCATGCCTGGAGCTGATCCGTGCTGGTCGTTGAGGAAATACATCAACTTCATGCTGTCGATCGCCGGATCGGCTTTCACCGTAGACGAAGCGGAGTCCAGCCCCGGAGTCGTCACATGTGGTTGCCACAAGCCCACCGG
>NW_015662163.1:2725196-2745394 GCF_001515625.1 Sinocyclocheilus rhinocerous
GCATCACAATATGGTAAGGGGCGTAACATTTCCGTCACATGCTTGAGGTATTCGGCCAATCACAACGCACTGGATAGCTGTCCAATCAGAGCACACCTCGCTTTTTCAGACCGATGAGCTTTGTAAAAATCGACGCGTTTCAGAAAGGCGGTGCATAGTAGAGAAACAATAATGTACAGTATGTGGAAAATAATGTGTTTTTTTAACCTTAAACCGTATAAACACATTTCATTACACCAAACACACAAAATAATGTTCTTTTTAGCAGCATCATATGACCCCTTTAATGTTCCTGTTAGTTAGTTTCTGTGTCATGAATGTTAATCAAAAAACATTTTAAAAAATCACTTTTGTAGCTTTAGCTTTGTAACTTTTGAGTTTTAATTAGGGTTGGAGCTGTACTCTGCAGGGCTGCGGCTCTCCAGGACCGGAGTTCGCCACCGCTGCTCTATCATGTTGTGGTCACTAGACCAATTTTGCAGTCCCTCCTTCAATAGAAATCTATGCGGTTTTGTTCGCCCCTGTTCTATAATCATAATTGATGCCTAGGGCTATGATGGATTTGTGCTATGGTATATCATGTCTTTTCCAGTGTGAGCTCCCAGCTGGAGGCGCACCATTCTGCCCTACATTTCAGCAGCCAATAGCCAACATCTGTCACCATCCTCACCCTACTTCCTGTCCCACTGCTGTCTAAAGGGAGTTGACGTTTGCCTGGTTCAGTGCCCTAGGAAGACAAAATCAAGCCCGTCTTGCCGTCGGGCAGACCGCGGTCATGCTCGTATTGATCACAGCTCGCTGCTTTAATTGATCTCTTTATCATTAGCGCAGTAAATACGCCTCCGCTCAGGGCTCAAGTCAAGGTCAAGCCACAGCCTGTTCATGCATTCTGTTGCGATTCTGGCTTTTGCGAAAACGTGTGATTTCATCGAAATGCCCCAAATGGTACAAGAGTGAGTCCAAACCGGCTCAGTCAAGCATGATCTCAAGACTTTGTCTCAGTACCGATCTAGATGCAGGCAGCCAGCATGAGTTGGCTCCAGAAGTAGGGCAGATCTGCTATGGAAACATCTGTAATCGCTGTGTAGGATGAGAGCCGTGATATCACCGCATGGGGGAGAAAAGAACTATGACCACCCCTGCACTGCTAGACGTGATGACTAATCTGCACAACTTCATCTTCAAAGCTGAATTTTAATGACTCATTCATAAGTTTCCATTGCATGTTTATTAAATATTTTCAGCTAATCTGATGATGCTATCAATAATAATTCCACAGATATCCCCCACAAATAAATAACTAAAGAAAAAGTGTTTTGGCATGATAATCGCTTAAAATATAAGCAAAGGTTTGAGCTAATTTGAGTAATTTTTGCACCACTAGTGTTAACAAATGGAATTGCGAAAATAATGATTGTTCTCGTATAGGTTTCCTGAACACTCCCTTCATTTTTCAATGGCTGGTCAAACAGATGAGTCTGTGTTGCTGTGTTGGTCTGGTCAGGATGCTCAAACAAACAGAGCAATGCTAATCAACCAAGAAATGTCTAATTAATAGTTGTATTTACATAATGCAATTACATTACATACATTTTCATTAAATACAACCAAATTGCTGCTTGTCGAGCCTGTAAACAGGGAAAGTTAGTTATTGTTTGTGGTTTACTTTTGTGCTAATAAGTACTGATTTCTTCTTTTAGTAACATAACTAATTTAATACAAAGTAATACTGTTTCACTGCAGTGAGACCAATGAGATTTTGCAGACAATGCACCGTCGAGCTGTGCAGAGCGAAGGAAATCTGATAAAGAAAGGCTTACGAATGATTCTCCAAAATAAGCCTCTTTGTTGTAATCTGGCCATGTTGTACTGTGCTCAAGGATGGTTTTATGCAGGGTCTACCCTGAAGTCCTTCTCTCCTGAATCTTTCTTTCATGAAGAATTCTAATGCAGGCTCACTGACTGTAATCTACATGAAAAAGAATACTATTCTGGGAGACTCTGTAAAACCGCTATATCTAGTTTTCAGCTTACAATTGGCTTATTTCTTTTTCACTCTATAAAACACTGAAACAGTCTGGTACATTTAGCCATAATGTACAGCCATCAGCACCCTATAATTTAATAGCTACTGTCCCATTTCCTTTTTTTTTCTGGGATGATTTAAGCGGTCTAGATAAGTTTTTCCCGACTTTTTCTGAAGTTTTAGAAATACAGAATTGATTTTATACAAATATAATATATGTTGAGTTTGATAAGTTTGAAACTCGCCTGTTATGTTTGGGAGTCACTGATCTAGTTTCTCTTTTTTGCATGTCTATAACAATGCAATTGCAGATTGCTAGTCAAAGGCCTTAGCTTTTTCTGTGTTTTTATACTGGGGGTGTGCTCTTCTCATGTGGATTTCATTATTAGCAGACGGCCTCATTACGGTTCGTTAGAAAGTGCCATATATCTGTGAGCCTGGGGACATGTCCTGCATCGAGGACATCCTGTCATATTGTACTCAGTCACTTTGAGCACATCAGATGCAGAGTCACCAGGCCTCAAGCCAACTGGCATAAAAAAAAAGGCTAATGAATTCAATACATTTAGATTTAGATACAATTTATAGGGAGATTTGGTTTTCTGACTGGTGAAATAGCCTGTTTAATGTTGAATAAAATTAGGGATCGATTTACAGCATAACAGTATAATATAAATTATTGGTGGACATTAGTGATTTTATTTGTATATTTCGTTTTTATTCATCAGTTGATATGAGACATATTGGTATTGGAAGTTTAATTGTGAATTTAGATTCTGTATTTGTTGTCATCTATCTTCAAAAACATTCATAATTTTATTCCGTTAATTGTAATCTATAAAATATTTAAACTTGTAACTGTTAATAATATTTTTAATTATAATGTTGTTAAGCCTGTGCATTGAAATCTATTGATGTTATTTTACAAAGAAAACCCTAAAGTTTTTTCCTTTGATCTATGAAGAAGTTGTATATGAAGTAATTGTATCAATCTAATGAAGTAATTGTAACCTGTCTGCAGGAAATTGCTAAGTCTAAAGGTTGCTTGATGGTTATCAGTTGTCATCTTGCCCTTTGGCCCCTGATGGACTCATGACAGAGCAACTTTTCCTTGTAAGACATCTTCATTCTCAAAAACCTGTCCTGCCAAAGTGTCAGGCTTTCCTGTGACACGTGTTTAACCTTGAGAAAAGTGCCAGAGACGTGTCCTCTTGCAGATTAATTTACCTACTTTCATCCACCTTGAGGATCAGAATTCCCTCTCTCCAAATGAGCTGCCAATGGCTGACCTAGAAGAAGGCACAGGAAATTCCTTTCGTTTGGAACCAGGACGCCTCATGACCTGAGTCACTAATTATACCTTTCCATGGGCAGCAGTAGCAGTTTTGTAATTACCCCTGGGGGGGCTCGGGGCTCGTGGCTCCTTTCGGGGACTCCGTTCAACTCTTGCATGGGATTGATGTTAAGAGAATGACATAGTTAATCTTAATTCATCAAGAATCATGTTCATTGCCCCACTTGTCATACTTCTGAACTGAGCGTTGTTTTTGCCAGGTACTCATGGTGCATGCATTTCCATGGAGCACTTGCGCAATGTAGTTCAGGACGGTAAAGGTGTCATCTTGCTGTGTGAGGATCAGCTGTGTCGAAAGGAAACCTGAGTCGCATGACTTATCAGCCGAGAATAAACACAGAGGTGCCCTAAGACTTGCTGGGAAAGATGCCTTGGATGCCACTGAAGCATCCATAAATACACGAGGAGCAAGTGACATGCAGACCGGTGTATTTGTGCCGCTGTGCTTTTGCATGTTTTTTTAACCTTTTGACAGCACTATGTCACACATCAGTGCTTATTTGTAGGAGAGAAGCCATTGTATGTGTATTTAATGACAAAATATGTGTCTGTATTCAGATTACACCAGATGTGGGGTGGGTTTAGCCTAAAATCCCATTTAAGATGTAGCTCTGTTCCATTTATAGTTTCTATGTAGCAAATGTGCACTATATATTTCATAAATATTGTAATAAAAACATAATACACAATTTTATGTAAAATAAAGCTAAAAAATATGTTTACTTTTGAATATGAATAGTTTTTGAAGTAATTATTCAGTTATTCGTGCTTTAAAAAAATTTTTTTAAACCAAAAGTGTCAAAATTAAATAAAAATCACAGTTTAGGTATAGATCTATTCTATTTATAATTTCTTTACAGAAAATGTGCATTATGTATTGCATAAAATAATTAGTGCTGTCAAACGATTAATCGCGATTAATCGTTTGACAGCACTAACAATAATGAATTATTTTTTCATAACAATATTTATGTTATAAAAAGCTTGAAAAAATATTATTATTATTGTTCAAGAATAGTTATTAGTTTTTAAGTGATTATTCAGTTATTCGTGATTTGAATAGTGCTATTTTAAACCAAAAGTCTTTCAAAACGTAATTAAGTTCACATTTTTAGGTGTAGCTCTTTTACATATATAGTTTCTGTATTGCAAATATGCATTCTACATTTCATATATTTATTTATTTATGCTTTTTCAAAATAATTATTAAGTATATTTTTTGGACTTTGAGAAGATCCCTATAAATATGGTTGCTTTATTTTCAGGTTTCACATGGGTTTTAGTTTGTTTGTGGTTAGATGAAGATTGAAGATTGTATATCATAGTTACATTGACAGGTAGTCATTTTTTGACAAAAAAAAAAAGAGAGATCTTTATCTGTTTCCAAAACTGGTAAATAATCTTATAAGTTGCTACAGTTTAAAAAAAACTAGTATCAATCCAGTGGTATTAACTAAATCTCTCTCTTCAAATCTTCACCGAACATCTCAGTCCCAAGAGAATTCTGAGTCAAAATGTTACCCTCTATTATATTTGGGCTAGATTAGCTCCTGGCATTGTCTGATTAGCCAGTTGGGACTAGCGTATTAGCATTTGACTGAGAGTTGGGTAATGCAGTTAGCATGATTAAGGGGGGTATTGTTTGCTCATGGCCTTCTGTCTTGTACCCCATAACCCCACCCCGAAACATATTTCATATGCCAGCTGCTCCCAACCCATCGCGCTAATGATGGCTTAGACACTGAATTTGACACAACACTGCATTAACATTCTCTTCTTAGTTTACATGAGAGCCAAAACCGTTTTCCTCAAGTAACTGCTAGATTTTTGGGTGTGTTTGCAAATGTAATAAAGATATGAAGTATTTCTTCAATGAATATCTAATGAGGTATATGGTAGGCTTATTAAATTTCCTAATTGCTCATATCAGCTCATGCATATATGCAAGACGAATTTGTTAATTTGCCTTGCAGATATGTCCTGTGCATTGCTTCATGGCGATTAGCCTAATAGCATTTCCTCCCAAAGCCAAAAACAATCACTTTTTTATATCAGTAACAGTCCAGCCAAATGTACTGCTACCCAAAAAGCCTTACCCTAAAGCCTGTGGTATACTTTCTGCGTGTACAATCCGGACGCGGACATCGCGGACGCGGACTACTTGCAATTATACTACCGAAACTGTCCGCTCCGCGGACGTGTTCCATACATGCGTAGTAGATCGGCTTTGACAATAAACAAAAACGGCAACAAAAAATTGCCCAGAGTTATTGCACATCTGGCTGTCTTTATATTGTTTTATCGACGGATTGTACAGGTTCGAGTAGCAACGGGCTTCTTCACACAGCCTGCGCATGCGCAGTAGCCTACTGACCGCGCGTACTTGTCCGCGCGGTCACAAAAAATGGGAGGCACGCGGATGTCCGCTCAGAGCCTCCGCGCACACTCTCCGATGCCGATTTTTACGTCACGCGCACCATAGCGGACACTAGCGGACTAGCGCACACGGAAAGTATAACACAGGCTTAAGAGTCCTCAACCTCTTTAAGCATATCAGAAAGTATTCTACTTTTCAGTTTTGACTTGCCACACTTTGAATAGCTTGGACTTCTTTGAGTGGTCTTGGTAAAACTGTTTGTTTACTTATTTATTTATTGTTAACGCTAGACCTATAATACAATATAATATCATATAAAACAAATATTAAAGATTTTATTTAAATATATAAATAATTGCATATGTTTATTTATTTATTTTATTTAAATACATACATGACAGACATATACAAATTAAAAAAAAAAATATTCTTTATATATATATATATATATATATATATATATATACACACACTTTTTTAATAAAAAATACATAATGTATACACATACAAATGTAAAATATATATTTTAAAATATACAATTTAATATAAAAATATAAATGAATTAAAATATAAAATACACACACATATATATATTTCAGTTATAAGAAATCATTATTCATCATCTCATTTGAAAAAAGATTTTTTTTTTTCTAATTTAAATAAAAACATTATAATTGGAATAATTGACAATGACTGAATTATTGATAATTAATGCACAACCTAGGTGGTAATATGGCCACGATGCGAAATGTCCTTGCAAAAACTACAATTTCTTAATTAACGCCTAACAATCTACATATTTAAGAAAGCTTGTAGACTTGTATGACTTAAGTCCTTTTGGGTCGTTTTTTTATTGTAATGTGTGATGATGCCTCTTGTGAAGCCCCCTACCTGATTTCCAGAATGACTTTTCTCTGGCATCTGCTTTGAGACATCTGGCATCTTCATTTACTCATCTGACATATTGTGTTGTGTTGAAAGCTCAGTGGTGTCAACCAGTGTTAAAAATCTTGCCAGCTTTGGGTCACCCAGAACTAACGCACCGTTTCACCTTTTGGCAGAGGCATCAGGATTTTCTGTGCATGTGAACACCGGCTTAATCAATTCTGAATTAAGGGTCAAGCAGAGCGTTGATTAAATCGCACCCAAATAGGATTTTCCATCACAACTCCATAACTTGGAGAACCAGTCTGTGTAGTAAGCGGATGGTTAATAAGACGCCGTGTTTTTATAGATGAGGGCAGCGTGAAAGGATTGAAGTCTGTCTGTGTGAAGCTTTCTAATTACATTTGGAGTGCAGCCACACTCGCACTTGGAAGCTCTTGCCCTGACCTTTTTTAATTAATAATCTCTATGGGTTTTAACCGCACAACCAGGACTGTCTAACTTGCGTTTTTTTCTCCCTGTTGAAAGTCGATTGGTTTAGTATCCAGCATATCTTGATCGTATTATGGAGGACAGGAGAAGGTAAGGACTTCCTTATGAAAATATAGTAGTCTATTGTGACGAGAGGGGCGGGGCCGAGAGCCGTGGGAACGGAGCGAGGCCGGTGGAGTAAATGCTAATGCGCGACACCTGCGCCACTCACCGGTCTCGAGTCCCACGGAGGAGCTCCGGAAGGATAAAAGGAGGAGTGACGACAGTGTTGGACGAGAGAGGACCAGACCTGGACTTTATTTTGTGTTTTGGTTCTGTTTGTGCGCGACAGTCGTCCGCGAGGGACTGTCGCGCTATTTTGTGTTTATTTTATTATTAAAGTTTTCTTTAAATGTTCGCCGGTTCCCACCTCCTTCTTCCCGTGACTACGAACTGTGTTACATCTATGTATAAGACTAGTTAAGATTAGTATTAGAAATCACATGGAGGTGGTAATTGGCTGAAAGGTGAGTTAGCCAGTTAGTAATGCAACAAGAAACAGCATTCAGAGCCTTTTAGTCTTATTAAATGTTGTATTTCCAAATGATTTGAGATATTCAGTGAGGATTTTTTATGAGATTACCAAATCTCGCTTTTTATAATAGGCTATACAATAATGTTGTTTAGTCGAGAAATGACACAGCTTTGAAGCCTCGAAGCTCCCCATGTTGGTGACCTACATTTTCTGTCAGCTGTTTGCTAGTATTGGCTGTTCCATCAGTTTCAGTTCAGTAGTGAGTTCTGTGGTAAACAGGAAGCTATGTAAGATCACTGAAATATCACATGGACACATCATTCACTTCCTGTGGACTGATATCTGTAGGGGTGTTTATGGAAACCATGCTTTTATTGTTTTAGTATAATTTTGGGAGGGTTTCTTTCCCTACATCTGTTTTAATTGGTTAGTATCAAGACTCTTAACTCGTTTCTCGTCAATACTTTGCACTACTAGGTAACTACAATTAATCGCAGGTCCCCCCTAGCTTTTTAATGTGTTTTTGTTGTTCTTCTTCATTATTAAAATGATTTATCAGTATTTTGGCACCAAGATTGGTTGACTAGATGACTATGGCTTTGTCATCCAACCATTGAGTTGATTAGTGAGCTTGATTATTGATATTTTTCCTCTTGTTTTTCTCTATATTCATCTGTTTTACAGCATCATCACAATCTAAGTAGCACTTGTTAACAAATTCGTCATCTTAAACAACATATTTCAAAGCATTTATTGTGAGTCCAAATGAAAAGTTCATTTGCAAAAACCGTTAACTCCATTTTAATTTTTTTTCCTCAGAAATCACATTTTTTTTTATTGCGCATTCCAAGTAATATCAATCAAACTGCAGTTGGGTTGTTTTGATTAAGTAATAATAACTTAAACAAATACAGGTAATTTACAAAATTAAAGTTCATTGAAAGTATGTTTTTTTATATATTAAAAGTTTGTTTTATAGCAAAAGCAGATATCTCCAACAGTCGTTTTTTGGCAAAAGCAGATAACTCCAACAGTCGTTTTTTGGCAAAAGCAGATAACTCCAACAGTCGTTTTTTGGCAAAAGCAGATAACTCCACATTTCATGTTTTAGAGTTTAAAAAAAACACTCTTTTAATCTTTGTAATCTCCTCAGATATATCGTTCGGTATCGATAATTATTGACTTTTTTTTTTTTACCTTTTTTAAAACAAAAAGCAATAGAATTTATTTTTTTATTTTTTTTTACCACTGTATTTATAATTAACAATTTATTGAGACAACAAATATTTCATATACGTTCAATATACAATCAAACACAATAAAAATTAAACCAATATCTAATTTCTAATGTTTTATATGCAGATTAAATAGGTCTTTATTGTGTAGGTCTAATTGTCTCCTGAGGCCACAGGAGGGCGCAATGAGCAAAATAATGCAGCACACATTACTGTGCTATACATTAAATTATTAGCTTTCTTGTTCTGTCCTATCATGCGCAAAAGTATTATAATATAGTATATTATATGCGCTAATGCGCATCCCGTGCGCAGAATGATGCGCTTGAATCATCACGGAGTCACAGCGCGCAGCTCTCCACAAAGAAAAGTTCAAAGCAGAAAGAGAAGAGCTATTGATGCGTAGTGTATTAAATCTGCTCTGTAGTGTATTGAGCCTTTTCTTTAAACAGTTTTAAACTTAATTTACTGTGCGCTCTCGGAGAGAGTTTCATCGTTTTGACTGTCGTAACCGAACGCGACACGCAGCTTGAATGCTGTCCGCTCTGTGTGGGGGGGGAGACGCTGCCTGAGCCCCGCCTCCGCCACAGAGAGCAGACGAGATAACAGAGGCAGCGCGATAGAATAAAAAGTTGGTGACATTCATTTTTATGTAAAATTATAAAATTAATTATAAAAAATTATCAGTCGCAATATATCGCGGCACCAAAAATGATCGCGCTCATTTCCATATATCGCGCGATAAGTCGATATATTGACTATCGCGACAGGCCTATGCACGGCAATCAGCTCGTGTGTTTCATTTGTGTGTGTGTGTGTGCTATCTGAGCTATTGCAATTTTAAGAAGACATATAAAGTAAAAAACTGTTTAGACTTTATTCGGGGCTTCCTTATGACTAACTAGTTGACTAATTGTTCAGACGGCATGCAGACTAATTGATTTTCAGCATCTCTAAACATAGATGTGGAAGCAAGACTTTTTGTTTACTTTTGCCGCATTGAAACATGAGTCATATCGCCACCCTCATAGAAAACAGAATGAAATCCAGTGCTGCTTTGCAAAAAGGATAATCCTCTTGCCGTAAAGGAACCAGATAAGAGCTTTCAGTCCTTCAAACACTGCAAGATGTAGTCCTGTGGAAAAACCTTCCCGCTGAGACTGGGTAATTTCTCTAATTATGTACTAAGGGCCAGGCTCACAAAAGTAGGTTAGCACCTCTTATCGACAGCTATAGAACATGTCGTTTTTGACTTCGTGGAAAGATCACTAGTGCATTTTAGCAAGTTAACTTTATCCATAATTGCATAATGATATGAAACGTCACCTGTACTCCCAAAGACCACACATACGAAGCGATTCATGTTAAATCTGGTGCTTTACTACAGGAAGGAAACTATTTGGGCTTAATGGCTCTTTCCACATATCCGGAACGATGTTTTGCTTGACTTTTCCATAGTGAAATTCATTGAAAAAGGGAAAGATCAGGTCTCAGTTATATTATGTAATGTTGTTTTGCTGATTTTGGCTTCTCTAAGTCATATTTCACACTGTTAAACTCATTTGTGGTTGTTGTAACTCAAGTCTGCTAGATACTGCACAGTTGTGTAGTCAATATAGTTTGACTTGAGCACATTAATATTAATTTAAAATGTTATGTTTCTGCTCAATTTTCACTACCGTTCAAAAGTTTGAGATGAGTTTTATATACACATTTATATATTGTAAAGTCTCTTATGCTGACATGGCTTATTAATTTGATCAGAAATACAGTAATATTGTGAAATATCATTACAATTTAAAATAACTGTTTTCTATTTAAATATATTTTAAAATGTAATTTGTTGTTGTGATGCAAAGCTGAATTTTCTGCATAATTACTCCAGTCTTCAGTGTCACATGATCCTTCAGAAATCATTCTAATATGCTGATTTGCAGCTCAAGAAACTTTTTTAATGAGTTTTGATGAATAGAAAAATTCAAAATAACAGTATTTATTTGAAATGAAAATATTTTGTAACTTTTATAATGTCTTTGCCGTCACTTTTGATTGATTTGATTTGATTTGATTTGAAGTACTAATTACCTTAAAAATATTTATCTGACCCAAAACTTTTGAACAATAGTTTTTAGACCTGTTTTTTTTATAATGAAGTATAAGCTTTGTTGGTCTGTGAAATTTGCAGCTCTTTAATTCATTGGAGTTTAATTGATGAACGTCCTTAGATGTAGAAAAAGAGAGTGGCTTCTGTTGTAATGAATGAGTTCAGCAGCTAATCCTCTCTCATCTCAACACCAGACTGGTTTATTCTCGTCCTGTCGGGGCTATTTTACCATTTTATCCCAAACTGTTCCATATGTTATCTGGCACAGCTTAGCCATAAAGGGACCTTGTACATAGACCTTCCTTTATGTTGACCTCCTTCCATCTGTTTGGGAATCACATGTAAGCCATTACGACTGTAATGATGGCCCTTTTGTGGTGAATGTGATCCTGTGCGTTAGGTCTCTGTTATTGTGCTCCCTGAGGGCTGGAACGTCTGTCATCAGACTCCAGCTGCAGTGCGCTTGAGTGTGAGGTCTGGAGGGATGTTTGTGTGAAAACCATCACAGAGAACTGTTGGATAGTTACTCTTTACTTTGCAGGTCTAGCCAATGAAAACCGGACAATTTGAGGCACAACGTGAAAAGAAACGGATGAGAGGCCGATCACTGCATATTTAGATATATCAAGTTGTACGACCCAACATCACAGGCATATTAGAGAAATAATAATGCAGTTGTGCTTTTGTTGGTTTCTTAATTGCTACCTAATACTCTTCTTGAAATCGTTCTTCCGTGATCTGCAGCGTTTTTCAATTGAAGGTCAAAGTGCCACATGATGACTTTTTATGAGTTCATCTGGTTTTCTTGTTTGTTTGGTAGAGAAAAAGCTTAAATGCCAACCTTTTTAGTGTGATTTTGTATAGTAATTGACCAATTGAACAGTTTTATTGCAAACAGTATATATAAAAAATTGGATATTTGTAGAAATGTTTTCTTTCCTAAAAGCTACTATTGGTTAACTGAGCTATAAGGTTAAGGTATACTTTATATAATATACAATTTGATCACTGTTGGCGTATTTATATGTAGTCATAAAAATTTAGTTTTAAATCAATGAAAAAGTAATAGGCTAATAATTTAGGTTTTTTTAAGTGATTCATTTAATAGTAAATTATTTTGACTTTTTTTTATTCATTTAAAAATAAATATTTATATTTAAAAAAAATGAACAATAATTTACTTTTAAATGAATAAAATTAATACTATATCAAAATAAAAAAACTACTAAATTATTATTACTATTAAAAATCAATTATTAATTTAATTTTATAAATAAAAGTAAACAAATTATAAAAGTAAATAATTATGTTTTATTAATTTGAAATGTATCTATTTATTTAAATTAACAATAATTTAATTTTATATTTAAAAAAAATAATATATATTAAATATATTAGTATAGAAAATAATACGTTTTTTTATTTTTTATTATTACATTTAATTTAAAACACTTTAAGTAAAAAATAACATATATTATTATTTTTTACTTGGTGTTTTAAATTAAATGTAATAATTAAATTGTCCTCACCCCGTCCAGTAAATGCTGTCCCAGTCTGCATTACCTCGAGCTCATGAATGAAATGAGACACGCTGTGCAAGGAGAGAGGGTATGAAAGAACATGTATGATGAATGAGAAACCGCCGCTTGCTAGTACTGTATTACGTACTTTATCTCAAAGGAAGGAGGTAAACGAATTACACCGGAGCAGGATGCAGCTCAGGCAGACTTATGTCTACTGGATATGGATATAGATCAATATGAACGCAGCCATAGTGCTGTCTTTGCTTTAAAACAAGCTGCTGATGGAAGGATGTGGAAAAACCACACAGGAAGGGATTGTATCATTGATGCTTTAGAGAGGAAGAGATTGATCACTTCCTCATGAAAATGAAAGACATTAGAGAGAATATGATGAGCATGAGCTGTCATTTATGTTGTTTAAAAAATGTGTTTATGTAAGTTTTATATTTTTTCCCTAATTCCCAAGTTTTTTTGTTTTTAATTTTTCTGGATTTGTTGCCCCCCAACCCATTTTATTTTTTTCTGCATTCCTTTTAAAAGGTTAAATTAAATTTATGTAAAAGCATGTCTAAATAATTGAAATAATAAAACATATACAATTTAACAGCAATTTATTAAAAGTTAAACAGAAATTACATTTCAGGGCCCTATGAAATCCATTTTATTTTTTCCAAATTCCATGTTTTAAAGATTCAGTTTTAATAGTTTCATTAAATTTAAAAAATAAAAAAGCATGTCAATTCATAAAGTTGAAAGATGTATTACACGTTTTACAGTAATAGGGCCCTATCGTATTCTGTGTAGTTTGTTTAATTGTTTTGAGGACTTTATGTATTAATATAAGTTTATTAGGAAAAGGCATAAAGCATTAGCAATTTTATTAATCTTTTAAAATGTCAACAAATAAAAATGAACAATTCCTTTTATTTTTTGCTGAACACAGTGCTGCAGAGGTTTACTGTTCAAATGAAAACATTGTGTGATATTCCTTAAAACGTTTTTTTTTTAAATAAATGTTTAATATTGTTATTTTTAAAAAGCATATTTTAATATATTTCAGTCACAATTTCTTCAAACAAACTTTTATTTTGTGATGACATTTGAGTTTCTGTGTGTGTCTGATGACAGTGAGTCCATATCGTAATTTGATTAATTAATTGTACGGCCTTATTTTGATTTATTCATCCAAACTTCAACAAATTCTGGATTACATGGATTCCACAGTGCAGAAATCATAGGGCCCATGATCCACTATTATGGTAGTTTGTGAGTGACTTTGCACAATTGCCTCAATCTCTTTTCATAACAAGATCAAGTGGCATGTTAGCACTCCGTGTTCCCTCGAGGACGTACAAAAGCATGCGCACAGACACCATATAATGGCTCAGCATTTCTGTTCCCAAAGCTAATAATTAGCCTCACCAGTTTGAAAACACACTCCTTAATGCTCTGCTGAGGCCTGTTTTTTCAGCTTAGAGTTTAACTGCTGTGCTCCTCCAGGTTGAACCATTGTGTCCATGTTTACTATGCTGTGTTGAATTCATACTAATGGCTGGAGGAGATTACACACTGCCATCTGTCTGTCTGCTCACTAACACCATCAACAACGTCAACAAGCCAGTACACAGTCTCCAGTCACTTTTAGTGTATAGAAAAGGTGGAATATGGTGGCACTGGCAGTGTGAATGTTCTGCTAAACATCTCCTTTTGTGTTCCATGGAAGAAAGAAGCTTGACTGAATTTTCCTTTCTGGATGAACTAGCACTTTAAACGGTATGCTGATTGTCAGTAATTAGCTGTGTGGGGTGGTGTGTTTCTGGAGGCTTGACCGTGACTCGTCTCGGGTGCGTTACATCAACTCTCGCGTGTCACTGTGGAATTCTGAGCAGCTGGTGATGCAACAGCAAGCCGGAAATACTGACTGCTGACAGAACTGACATGTCAGGAAGAGATTTCCAGAGCCTTGGCTGAGGAAGGACGTCTCCTCTGAGTTTCATAAATCTATCTGTCTGTCTGTCTGTCTATCTGTCTATCTATCTATCGTTCTATCTAGTGTTGTCACGGTACCAAAATTTCAGTATTCGGTACCAATATCTGTCTGTCTCTCTCTCTATCTATCTATCGTTTTATCTGTCGTTCTAGTTCTATCTATCTATCCTTCTGTCTATCGTTCTAACTATCTATCTATCTATCTATCGTTCTGTCTGTCATTCTGTAGTTCTATCATTCTAGTTCTATCTATCGTGCTATCATTTTATCTGTCATTCTAATTCTATCTATCTATCTATCTATCTGTCTATCTATCTATCTATCTATCTATCGTTCTATTGTTCTATCTATCTATCTGTCTCTCTCTCTATCTATCTGTCGTTCTATCTATCTATCCTTCTGTCTATCGTTCTATCTATCTATCTATCTATCTATCTATCTATCTATCGTTCTGTCTATCATTCTATAGTTCTATCTATCATTCTATCATTTTATCTGTCGTTCTAATTTTATCTATCGTTCTGTCTGTATCTATCATTCTATCATTCTGTCTGTCATTCTATAGTTCTATCATTCTAGTTCTATCTATCGTTCTATCATTTTATCTGTCGTTCTATCATTCTGTCTGTCATTCTATAGTTCTATCATTCTAGTTCTATCTATCTATCGTTCTATCTATCTGTTGTTCTATCGTTTTATTCCATCTGATGAGAATCTGTGAAAGGTTCAAGCCAATCACCTGTGATTGTCATGTGACTAATTTATCTACATTAATGATGTCACCTAGGTTGTACAGTGCCCTTATATGTCGTGAACAAGTAATAATCACTGTGTCTGATTTCAACTTGCCATTTTTGTCTCCATATTGCTGTTACCAGAATCCATCACTGATTCAAGAAGCACCCATCATGTCCTTCTCTATTTTTAATATGCCTAATCTTTTATTAGACGTGTCTTGGCCCAGGGCCCTTACGAGAATGGCCCTTGAGTTCCGTGTTGGTCCCCAGCAACCGTCTTTTTGGCACCAGGCTAATGGTGATAGATGTGGCAGTGAAACCTAAGAGCAGTTGCTAAATATGTGCTAATGTGGTAAGACCATCAAGTCCACACTATGGCGGCACACGCTTGACAACTGACGTCAGAGTGTGCTGTGATACTCTAGATATGGAGTACTCACATGTACGCTTACTCATAACCATGTGCAGTTGCTCATTAATGTTGAGCATATATGACCATTATGAGCTACAGCACCATTAATGTAGCATAAAAGTGAAACATGTGGCTTATGTGCTATGTTTCGAGTCTTCTGAAGTTGTATGGCTACTCTGTGTAATGTACAGAACAAAATTTAACCTGCTTTTGATATTTTTCACTTCCAGTGAGTGGTGAAACCGAATAATGAGTTGAACTCGAAAACCAGATTAGCCAGAATCAAATGAATCCTTTATGAATAAAATCAACAGATTCGTTGAATTGAAGTTTTCATTTGAAGTTTCACTTCAAATCAATGATTTAATGACCACAATTATAAATTCATCACTATATTCTCCAGTGGCAATATTCAATTCAATTCAATTCAAGTTTTTTTGTATAGCGCTTTTCACGATACAAATCGTTGCAAAGCAACTTTACAGCAAATTAAGTTTCTACAATATTTAGTGGTAGCTTATCAGTGGTGACTGTCAGTTAATGTACATATGGCAGAAATGTACGGAAAAATAAATTAAAGACGTAATCAAACAGACGATGAACACTATTAACAGCAATTATTATATGATGCAATCAAACTAATAGCAAAATTTGGTAGTTCTGTATGTTGTTTCAGGGTTGGCATCATCTGAGGTCCTCTGAGGGGTTGGTATCATCTCTTCTCGTGTGTTCTGGATCCAGACTGAAGCTTGTATAAATCCTAGTTACCACGGGATGTCAAAACATGTAATATATAATATGGAAAACATGTTCAATAGAGGAATCCTGTGAAAAACGCAGTGATCTCGTTCTCATTGATCTGTCGTTCTTGTTTTCATCTTTTTTTAGCTTTACCGCTCAAAGTTGACTTCATGCTGTTACGTAACAATTCTGAGAATGTTCACTTGTTAGCAAGCACTAAATAAAAATAAACACGTGTGTTCCAGCTGCGAGCAGCTGTGAGGGGTTGATTGACTCGCTGAGAGGGTGGCTGAAATAACACAACTTTCTGCTTACTCTGGCTCAGGGAAATGATTTCTCTTGAAGACACGTTTGGACACAGATTGCAGATGTTTTCTAACAGTGTTCATGTGGACATCATGCTAATCAATGTCACTGAGGAGGATGCTGGTAGTGGACAGCTGTTGTGAAATGACACTTATGGCATAAGGGTGTTAGAACACTGTGTGTGTGTGTGTCTATCTATCTATCTATCTATCATTCTGTGGTTCTGTCTGTCGTTCTATGGGTCTATCTATCATTCTATCTGACCTTTTATCTAGCATTCTATCTGTTGCTCCATCTATCTATCAATCCATCCATTCATCCATTGGCCTATCTGTCTGTATTTCCTCTAAAGTATATATCCATCTGTCCATCCATCCATCATTATACCACTTTTTCTTCCTCTTCTATTCCTCAGAGAAATCTGTCAAGTAAGAGAACATGCTGCAAATTCAGATGGTATTGCAAGAAAAAATGTTTTTAGTAATTTATAAATGGCTGGATCTCAGTAGGAAGAGCTTTGTAGATTTTATCCTTCCATCCATCCATTTTTCCTCTGAAGTATCAATCTGTCCATCCATCCAACCATCAATTGATTCATCCATCCATCCGTCCATTTTCCTCTAAAATATCCATCCATCCATCCATCCATTCATCTATCTTTCCTCTAAAGTATCCATCCATCCATCCATTCCTCTTTCCTCTAAAAGATCTATCCATCCATCCATTTTCCTCTAAACCATCCATCCATTCATCCATGCGTCCATCTTCCCTTTAAAGTATCCATCCATCCATTCATCTATCTTTCCTCTAAAGTGTCCATCCATCCTCCAAGTATCCATCCATCCATTCATCCATGCGTTAGGGTTGTGACGGTGAGGAAATTTTCCCACCGGTTAATTGACGTGTGACAACACCGATAATACCGGTATCACCGTGGGGGTGGGGGCGTTCCCTCTTTTCCTTGCTTTCCTTCGCTTTTAAATAGCTTGCAAAAGCGGCATGCGCATTTTACTTTCACTTTCAAATAGAGGCAATTCGGCGTAAAGCAATTGTTTAAATAAATAGCTTAAAAGCACCTTGCGCATTTTACTTTCACTTTCGAATTAGCGGCAATTCGACGTCAATTGCTTGAATGCAACAACAAAATACAACGTCAAACTCACTTTAGCCTATATATAAAACATAGAACTTTTATTAACAAAACGAATAAAAATACACCATGCTATAGGGCAGGCTATGCCTAATATAAAATAACAAATAACTTGCATAAAGTTTAAATAGGTAGCCTATACAAAACTGGAAATAAGTAAATATGTATAATATATAACCAAATAAATAAGAAACGTAGAAAGTTTATTAGCAAAACGAATAAGAAAGCTTGGAGGCACGGCGTACACCTTGATGCCAAATAAAATAAATAAATGACACAACGTTTAAATAAAGTAAAAATCAACAAACACTGTGGAACCAATTAAATAAGAAACTTAAATAAGTTTAAAAAAACTTCCAAAATCACCTTAGATAAACGGCAAACGTCAACAGGCTTTTCAAAATCCAAAATACTGCCAAATACCATCTATTGCGGCAAGCCTACCATGCGTCCATCTTTCCTCTAAAGTATCCATCCATCCATTTTTCCTCTAAAGTATCCACCTATCCATCCATTTTCCTCTAAACCATCCATGTGTCCATCTTTCCTCTAAAGTATCCATCCATCCATTTTTCCTCTAAAATATCCATCCTCAATCCAAAGATTTTTGAGAGAAATCTGTCACAAGTAAGTCAGGTAAGAAAACGTGCAGGCGGTATTGCAAGAAGAAATGTTTTTGATTATTTATAAATGGCTTGATCTCCGTAGGAGGAAGAGCTTTGGAGATTTCGGTGACCCACATTTCAGAATCCCACAGATACAAACACACACGGCACTGCATTTATCACAGCGCATCTGACAGAAACACGGCAAGAAACCCAAATCACATGAAAGTGCACAGACCTAAACATGTCGATTCAGCCTAGGGAGACGTCAGCCAATCATAGATCAGCCCACCCTGATTCTTCCTCACCGCTGCTATCATGAGCTTCAACACCCAACTGATTTCACTTGAAATGTTTTGAATCTGAGCCTGATCTGTACCATGCTAATCGATTGTATAGACTAATCTCAAACCTGGTTGTCACATTTATTCAGCACTGATAAATAGCAGACGCTCATCAGTGGGTTGTCCCCCCCTCTACTGGGAATTCTGGGACTGGAGCACCCGTAGCCCAAGGCTTCAGCCGTCCTGGTTTGCTCTGCCTCTCTCTCCTCCACCCCAATGTAAATTAGAACCAGATGAGGTTATTCTGGGCGGCTTAATCCAACCTCTCTGGAATGGCCCGTTTTACGACACTGCACTTCCAAATACAAGGAGGTTTAGAGACCACTTGACTATATAAGGATAGAGAGTGAACATGTTGTACAGTAAAATTCTTTTGTCATGTTGAAAACGGCAGGGTTTCGGTATGAAATCATAGCATGTGCATAAAATAGTTCATTATGTCAGGTTTATGTTGTTCTTTTCCATTTTAAAGAGCTGTATGTGTGTTTTCCACATAAACATGAAAAATTAGTCTGTCGCATTTTTACGCCTCCTCATTTGCTCCTTCAGAAATCAGCAGACAATGTAAGAATCTGCATTTGTTTATTTGCATTTAGTGCTAAAACCAGAAGCATTTCTTAGCTGTATGCTCTTGCAACTTGTCACGGTTTCATATTGGAGTAAATTTACACTGCACAAGTATTTTCACTTCTTGCTTTTTGTTTCACTTTACCTTTCCTAAGAGATAGTGAAGCCGTTATGAAACCATGCCATAAAAGTAACCAGTTTTATGGTCTTAGTTTGTTCATTTACATTGCATTTTGAAGGCTCAACAAGTTCAGAAAGCATTGAAATCCCCATTTACACCTGATATCAACATCCATCTCGGATTACCTTGGTCATCCAGTAGTCCAAAACACAAATGATCGTATTTTATTGTAGTCCTCACACGATTGTTGCACTGGAAGCAAAAGCGAGAGTAGTCTTGTCAGTCTGGAAAACCAGGTAATTCCCTGTGATTTGTTTGGCAGTGTTCGATTACTGTATGTGTGTACAATATGTGCACATTTGCAAGAGCGGCGTCTCTTCTGTGGAATGTGCCGTCTCAGTTCTGCTCTGTGTCCAGATGGTCTTCTGTTGGCAGACACACTCATGCCAACAAAGAGCCGTATTGTGCAAACCTCCGTAGAGATGTGCGGCAGTTTACTTTAGTATAAGAAGTTAGTTAAGAAGGGTGATTATGACTTAAAATTGATATCTAGAGTTCAGAATTCCTTGATATGATCACTGAAAGCCAGTCAGGTGTAGGGATTGGTATCGTTAAGGTTTTAACGGTATTACTACTCTTACCGATACTGCTTATCGATTTGGTACTTTAACGGTATTCTTATCGGTACTTTTTGTTTTATATATATATATATATAT
>NW_015662163.1:2749413-2778175 GCF_001515625.1 Sinocyclocheilus rhinocerous
GTTTTGGAGCGCGTCGCGCGCACACATTTCAGCCTGAGGAACGGCGTCTCTTGTGTGGATTGTGCTTTCAACGTTTTATTATCAAACATGTCCCGCAATTTAGCAACAGTGTAAGACGGCATCTTACAACAATCACCGATTGAGCTGATTCTGCCGTTAAGTTTGGGTTTTAGGGAGGAACGAATGCGCAGCGCTGTGAAGGGAAAGAAGTTGCGCAATACGAAACGCAGCTAGTTTTTAATAGCTTTACCTCATGTCTTCTTTTGTATAATCCTTAGAAGCCAAATTCTAAATAAAAAAATAAAATTAGCTTAATAAAACAGCCACAGGCCTAAAGTGTAAGCAGATGTTTGAATGTTTAGTTCTCTCTTCTATCATAACTAAACAGTGCTTTCATGTTGCGCGTGCTGAAGCTCCTCCAGCACGATCTCACTTCTGAATTGCGAATAGCAAAAATGCATCATAGACAAATGTTTGAAAAACAGCTGGCGACTCTGGTGAGATAGAATTTGCAAGATAATGTATATATAGCAATAATAAATGTATGTGTGTTTTATAAATTTCTCCAGTACGATAGCAGAACCGTTAACGTCAGAGCTTATCGATACTCCGTCTTTCATAATTTATCCCCGGGACCGATTAAATACCGGGTTTCAGTACCCATCCCTAGTCAGGTGTCTCTAATAGGACTGTGATTTACAGGAGACTTTCTCAAGGAGCTTTCATAACTAACAGGTAAAGTGAGGGAGTAGGTGGGATGTGGATGGAAAGAAAGCTGAATGGTAGAAAAGATATTTTGGGGAGAACAGAATTTAAAAAAGTGCTAAAAATACTGCAACCTGAGTGTCTTATTGCTTTAATAAACATTAACAACAGCAAATGATAAAATACGCCCATGTTTAATCAATTTTGTTTGTTTTTATTATTACTTAGCAGGACTCCAGACTCATTCTTCCCCCTGGTCGCTCTTTTGCGACTAACTTTCCCAGTTGGTCACACGAGCAAATGACTTGGTCGCAATCTCTCTTTTTTTTTTTGCGCTACAACATGGGATTAATCAATGCATGCTGATGAACATATATCATAGTTTATAGTTATATGGAAACGAAAGTGGTTAACATTCAACCCGTTCTTTTTCATCAGTAGTATTATTTGTGATTTGAATTTTGTGAGCGGAAGTTCCTCTTTTGCTGAAAACAAAAAGAAAAGTAAAACTAAAATTGCTGTCGGTGACAGTGCTTGCATGGTTTTTTCCCCCACAAGAATACCAGCATGTTCACCCTTCTCTGGTTTAAGAAGCAGTCTTTTACTTTACTTTAGCTTAAAAACCATCCATCGTTTCCTCAATATTTGCGCCATTTTTGCTGCGCGCACCTTCGCGCTCCTGTTGACGCGGCGAATATAAACCAGGCTCTACACTCTTAAGTACTGCGCAGCTCAAACGAGTATCGCGGTTTCGTTATGCTTTCAGTTTCGTTTTCCATTTGATGTTTCTCATATGCAACAGAAATGGCAGTGCTTAATAAATTGAACATCGCCGTGGTCGCGCCAGTGGGGCAACACACAAAATTTAGTCGCACTGGCAGTAAAAATGGTCGCAGTCTGGAGCCCTGCTTAGTAGTAGGGTTTAAGAAGCAGTCTTTTACTTTACTTTAGCTTAAAAACCATCCATCGTTTCCTCAATATTTGCGCCATTTTTGCTGCGCGCACCTTCGCGCTCCTGTTGACGCGCGAATATAAACCAGGCTCTACACTCTTAAGTACTGCGCAGCTCAAACGAGTAGCGCGGTTTCGTTATGCTTTCAGTTTCGTTTGCCATTTGATGTTTCTCATATGCAACAGAAATGGCAGTGCTTAATAAATTGAACATCGCCGTGGTCGCGCCAGTGCGACCGCACACAAAATTTAGTCGCACTGGCAGTAAAAATGGTCGCAGTCTGGAGCCCTGCTTAGTAGTAGTAGTAGTAGTAGTAGTAGTAGTATCAATAATCACAATTTTAATGAACAATTATTACAAATAACACAAATCACAATAAATAATTGCAGGCTGTTTACAGTTGCTGCAGAACAATAATACAGAATTCAATGGATGTGCAGTTATGGGTGTGTGAATACTGAGTCTCATGTGACTCATTTAATCAGATTTCAGAGCTGGAATATTCAGTTTTTTATTATTGTATAAACTGCCTGAGCATTCTTTGAAAAATTTAGATTTCTCATATCTCGCATAACAAAGTGTCCAAAGCGGCGGTCACACATGACAGCACTGATATGATGAGAGCCTCACGGACAGCTGAGCTTCTTCATCTGAATGTCCATATCTCAAGCTTCCTCATGACGGTGATAAAGCCTGTCAGCTCGTCTCAGTGTGACTGTCAGTGCTCTTCACTCTGCCATGACTGCTCATACTGCAGTACACTGACCTCAGACGCTTCCAGTGACCACATCAGCATCTTTCATTTGCTTCACCTCTGCTTCCAATTTATTATTACAGCAGTATTTATTTGAGATATACATTTCTAGATCCTTTTTTGGATTCACATTTCCTGTCATTGTCTGCTGTAGTGTGCTTGGTTATTGCTGGTTTATTTACAGTGTAAAAAATGTTTTGTCATGTACCCTAACATTAGAACATCTAAATGAACTGATTTTATTCAAGTCAACATGATTTATTTATTATTCATTAGAGATGCACCGATCGATCGGCCAGGGATCGGAATCGGCCGATTTTCCTCATGATCGGCCAGGATCGGTGACCGGCCGGTCAGTCTCACTTCTTTCCGATTCCGAGCCGATCCATTTTGTTACCAGCGGCACAGGCAATAACATCAGCCGCGCATTCTAGCTCTCTTCTCTCCGACGACCCCTTCTCTCTCACACACGTCTCATTCGCTCCGGTTAAATAGTGCTTGTATTGCGCATTATTTTAGTCATTCCCGTAGGTTTCGCGCTTACACCAAAAGCTTGCGCACCACCACTGATCTATATTAGTGGATCGTACAATCCGCACTCAGTCTCAGCTTGTGAGCCACAAATACCAAAATGAGTGGCTAACTGCGCTAAAACGTCTAAATACATACACAATTATGTCAAAATGCCCGTTTCGGCGAGTATCCAGTTAAACACAATCGGAATCGGCCAAGAAAATTGCAATCGGTGCATCTCTATTATTCATGTATTAATGTGACTACAGTAGATTACACCAATTAAACGAAAGCAAATAACCTGGATTTATTTATTTTTCAATTCTGACTCTATTTTTTATTAAATTATTGTTTATTTTAAATAGTAGTTATCCCCTTGTTCTGTTTTGATTACAAAAAAAATAGAGCTTTTTAAAAAAAACAGGTAGACACATCAGTATAGATTTATAATATTTGCAATGATGTTGACTATTATGGAGAGATTTAGCAGAGATAAATCTTTATAAATAAATCTTATTATAAAATACTTTGTGGAATGTTACAGTAAATAAAATTACTATGCAATGTAGGCATAAATAAATACATTTAGTAAATGCATAAAAACATGTCATGCCCTATTTCTTTATTTGTACTGACTTTTCATTATGCATATTTATTGAATGCAACATCATTTTATGATATATTGAATCTGCTATATTTTGCTTCAAGGTGTGTAGTTTATTTTGTATTTTGTGTGTTTTATTTTTAGGGCTATTTAATGTGGTATTTTGCATACATTTTATTTTACATTTTAAATAATTATTTATTCATTTTTACATTTCATTGTACATGTATCTATTGCAGCATTCCATGACATAGTTTAAAAATATATATTATTATTTTAATTTAGTCTGTTAAATACCTTTATAGACTATTGTACATGTTTCCGCCATATTGGTGCATCCCTTATAAATATAACTTTAATAATATGCTCGAACAACAATATATATATTGCTTTGAATCAAATCATCATAGGTTTGAAGTCTGATAGTCTTATATAAGAATAGTATGTTTGATGAGTGTTATTCTCCTGCAGTGACTCACAGTCAGATGAGTTCAGTCACTGTTTATCATGACGTGTTTTCTCACAGAGTTTGTGTTTTTGTTTTTAAAGCATGAAAGAGAGGCTATGTGATCGGGGGAATCCCCTAGTGCATGATGGGATATTGGAGGACTGTGGGCAGGGTCAGTATTAGGTCATCTCCATCCAGTTACTTTCAGTCATTCTAGTCTCTCAGGAAGAATACGAATGGAATGTGAAATACTTCATTTGTGTTCCAGTATGTCTCATTTCGTGTAATCATCAGAGGCTTGTCACGCCAAACGTTTCTGTGTAATACCTTTCAGACAAGGGCGTTAAAAACAGGGTGAAAAAACACTGTTCACTTCCACTCTTTCAAATGAGACTTTTCTCTTTTCAGTTGAGTGTGAGAAGCATTTGTCTCATCTGTCTGATGCACAGTATATTCAGTTTTTATCCACATGACTGCTTAATTGAACATTTTATTTAAAAACAAAAAAAAAACATTTTTTTCTTCCCCATTTTTACATTTTTTTTTCCACTCATTCCAGTCCTCATAAGAGTAATATCCAGTCATTTTAACACTAATTTATAACACTATTGTTTTGTTTATTTTGTTTTTTATTTTCACTCATTTCAGTCTACATACCGGTAATAATAATATTAAATTATTTTATCATTATTATTTATTTATTTATTTGTTTGTTTGTTTTCACTCGTTCCAGCCCACATAAGAATAATATCCAATCTTAATTAACACTTATTTTATTCTGTTTTATTTCAGCTCTTATAAGAATAATATCCAATCATTTTTAACATTTATTTATTTATTTATTCATTTCAGCCCTAATAAGAATAATATCCAACATATTTATTTATTTATTTATTTATTTTCACTCTTTCCAGCCCACATAATAATAATGTCCAATCATAATTAACACTTATGTATAACACTGATTTTATTATATTCTATTTTATTTCATTTCAGCCCTTGTAAGAATAATATCGATTCATTTTTAACACTTGTTTATAACACTTTTATTTATTTATTTATTTTATACTTATTTATAACACTATTTCATTTTATTCTTGGGGTTTATGCTGTTCAGGAAAATGTGTAGTTAATTTCTATTGTATTGTTTGAGTTGGTAATAAACTAAGGGAGGTGGATCTTGTAATTTATTGCTGCACTCAGTAGAGGGTGCTCTTTTTCATCCATAACAAGCCAGCTACCTGTTTTCCTACTGACAGCAAAGCAGTGACACCCAGAATGTGTTTACATTCAAACTAAAGTTCTGTTTTCAAGTAACACCTGACCTTAGCAGAAGCATTAACATTGTTAGTTAAGCCTAAAATAAAGTCTAAATGTAGCTTTCTGTCTGTCTCCAGACCACTCCAGCTCCAGCGGCACATTGTCTTTCCAGCCTCTGCGCTCGCAAGGGCCCATCCCCACGGCCCACGTCATGCCATCTCCGTCCAGCTCCAAACTCAGTGTGCCCTCTGCCCCCACCAGCCCCTGGAGCAGCTGCCAGCTCCCTTCTCCCCTCGACAGCCCCCTGGACATGAAAGACCCTCGGCCGGTGCGCCGCTGGTCCTCCCTCACCCGTCTTACCGGCCAGGAAAAGTCCACCCCTCCCGGGAGACCGTCGTACCGCATGGACCCGCACGGATCCCTGGATCGAGGTGTGCTCTATGGCTACCGACAGGATCCTCTTTATTCAGACGGCTTTCTCTCTGAGAGCCTGCACAAACTTTCCACCAACTCTGACTTTACTAAGTACGACCTGGGCAGCAGTAACACCCTGGGGAAAACTGACTCGTCTTGCTCCTCTCCGCTCAAGCCCAGCACGTTAGACCTCACCTACAGTGCCTTACCAGAGAGCAAGACGCCCACCATCGGCCTGGCCGGGCCCGGGCAGAGAGGTCCCACGCTTAGGCACCAGGCCGTGGGAGGGTCGCCCATCCAGCCGGCTGTAAGGACTCAGATGTGGCTGAGCGAGCAGATGGAGTACCGGCCAGGACCGGAGGGATGCGGCTCGTGGCAGCAGGAACAGCAGCAGCCAGAGCGACTACGACAGGAAGCGGAACTCCCACAGGTCAGTTTGCAATTGCTTTAACAGGGAATGCAAAGATGGAAAAATGCATGGAGAAATGTTTTATAAAAGTTGGTTCACAGCGCCCTCTGCTGGACAGACGGTGGTAGGTGAATTGTCCTGTTTACAGCAAATATGCTTCATTTATCAGACTCGTGTTTTTTTTTTTAAATACAACTTGTGTTTAAGGGATGTTTCAGATAACATCCACACCAGTAATATTTTAGTATTAATTATATACTATTATCGCATGTATTAATTATTACTAGTCATTATTAAATAAATGTTTTAGTTTTTGTTTTAATTTCATTTTAGTTCAGGTTTTATTTTTTGTTATACTTTTGTAATTTTTATATTTTATGCATTTAAAATTGAGTATAATGGGATGAATTTAATTGATTGTGCTAATGACCACCAGCGTGTCTCAAATGCTGATGAATGCTGAAGAGTTGAACTTTTATTGAACTTGTATTGAAATTAAGTTAATGCTATAAAACCACTGTGAAACTTTAGAATCAGGTATATTCTCTAAAAACTGTGTTACTTACCAGTAGGGCTGCCACTAACGACTATTTTTATTTCAATTAATCTATCGACTAATTTATCGATTAATCTAAACGGTTAATTTCCCGCAACAACAAAATAATCTACAATTTTACTTAAGAATATTTTATTAAACTATATTTCATTAAACCAAATGAAATCCAAAAGTAAAGTGCAACATAAATGCAAGAAGCAACTGTCCATCTCATAGTCCAAATCACTGAAATCAAAGTTCAGTATTATAGTGTAAGAATGACAACATATCCACGTGTTCTAGTCTACTAATAATACAATTATAATCAAAAACACTTTTTAAAGGAGTATTTACCAGAAATATTATTTACCAGAATTTATTTAGGAGAAAAATGTAAATGTGCAGTATTTCTGAAAAAAAAAAAGAAGAAAAAACTTTAAAAAAATTTTTTTTTATATAAATAAAATCAATTAGTTGGAGATGCTTTTGATTATAAAAATTTAATGGAACCATTAAAATGGAATCCAGAAAATAATGGAAAACAGAATTTGATAAAGATAAAACTGTGAAACTCAATTCATTAGACAGGCTTTTTGATTAATAACCTACACGCATGTAAATAATTAAAGCGCATATACTGTATTAGAACTGCATCGCATGTAATTATTTAATTAAATCGTAGCTTTTGTGAATTCACAATTATGCTTAATTATGATTTAATAATAATGTGTTTTATACATTCTCGTCTGTGAAATGCGCCACTTCCGGTATTTTGCCGGTTAGTCGACGCGAGCAAAATGAAGTCGAGGATTTTAAAAAATCGAATAGTCGAATAAAGTCGACGAATCGCGACAGCCGTACTTACCAGAATGGAGCCTGGTAGTTGGAGGGGTTGAAGAGTAAGATGGATTCTTGACGTCAAACGATAATAAAAGTAATTTCAGAGACAGAACAAGGTTATGATTGAAATAATGTGCACGGTTCAATCATGCCCAATATGACCATGATCATGCATTAAGAAAGTAGATTAGATTGATTTCATGTTGATTATGGTCTCCTGTGCCGGGTGTCTATTTTTGGTAAAGACCAAGTGTTTGTTCCAAATGGACTCTGCAGGACTTCAATATTTGCTGATATCTTTGATATTCTTTGCTTGAGACTCAAAATGTCTTATTCAGCTCACAAAGAGACACATATTGTTATCAGTGTAAGTGTTTTATTCGCAGCACTTGCTTTTATTGTCTTATTTCTCAAATGCCTGCACTGCACAGTAATTCCTTCCCATATATGAGTACAAGTATTTCATAGATATATTCACACAGATTTGAACAAGAACTTAGTGATTGCAGAAAATAATATATAATATCCTTCCATTTATTATTAGGAGTACATCCACAGCTTTTTTTTTTTTTTTTTGCAGGAAAAATACAGATTTTTAATAGTGTCACTGTCAGTGGTGTGCCATGTGATTTGAGTGCTCATCTATGTTTTCAGTTTTAGTTCATTTGACCATGTACTTGAATCCAAACCTGCTGTTCACAGAAAAAGATCTCATTTTGATCTAAATCCCATTGTTTTGGAATTGTTGTTGGTTTTGAGATGTAAGAGGCAGCAACCACTAAAGGGCGTAGTGACACTAGTTTTAACGCCTCAGTTTTTTTTTTTTTTGGTAACTGTGTACCAGCATTTTTGATCGACTATCAAGTTTTGAATTTTTTATAATGTTTTATTTTTTTATTTTTTTTTTGTGAGTGATGAAGTGGAAATCAGTTTTTAGCATATACCTTACTCCTCCATTAAGCTCTAGCAAAGCGTGTATCATACGCTAAAGTTGTTAACTGATATTTTTAACACCAGGCTTTCAAAACGTCCCTACTATCTGATTCAAATGAGTGAAATATGTGCCCTGAGAAATAATAAAAAAAGTCTCTGTGACAGTGAAAAAAAAAATAGAAAGGGGAAAAGTCTACATCAGAAAACTAGCCAATCAGAAACATTCTCTGCCTGTCAATCATTTTGCACACACTGTAAAAAATGACCGTGAATTTAACGGTAAAAGACTGTAAAAATGCTACAGTAAAAACCTGTTAAATGGTTAACGGTAAATTCCCCTACTATATACGGTGAAAAAATGTATTGGACATTACATGTATTGGACATAAATTTTACGGTAGTATACCGTTTTTGGAAGTGAAAAAGACTGTATAATTTACAGTGAATTACCGTAAATTGTTTATTGTTTTTTTGTTGAAATAACTGTTTCTTCTTAGTTTTTTCTTAGTGCAGGTTAATCTGGTCATGTAAGGAACCTTAAATTGGTTTTGGAGGTAGAGAGAGTAGGAGTCTCTGAAACATACGTCCCTCTTATACCAATAATTCTTGTTTCTGGCCATTTCGGGTCACATGAGCTTGACCAGAATAAGCATGAGCAGTAGAGCCACAACAATAAGCAGGAAGTTGAGCAGCAGGTTTAGTCCTCGGTTATTGATCAGATCCATAGTGATGGGATGGAGATTTCCTGGGTTGTTCAGCTGTGTCGAAGTGTATCCCGAGTGTGATCGGCCCCAATTGGAGGTTCTTCTTGTTTGCCAGTGAAAAGGAGGATGAGCAGGTTACATCACGCTGGTCTCTCACATGCCGTGGAAAGAGCTAAACATGATTGACAGACTGACATGAGCTTTTCTGATAAGACAGAGTCATATAAACAGACAATAACTGGTTCTCTTAAGGGATAGTTCACCCAAAAATGAAAATTTGATGTTTATCTGCTTACCCCCAGGGCATCCAAGATGTAGGTGACTTTGTTTCTTCAGTAGAACACAAACGAAGATTTTTAACTCAAACCGTTGCAGTCTGTCAGTCTTATAATGACAGTCAATGGGCTCCACGGCTTTGAGAGTAAAAAAAACATACACAGACAAAACCAAATTAAACCCTGCGATACATTGAGGTCTTAAGACACGAAACGATCTGTCTGTGCAAGAAACTGAACAGTATTTATATAATTTTTTACCTCTGATCCACTGCAATGTCTAAGCGCGTTCACAACATCCGGCGCGTGACGCGTGTACGTGCTCTGGCATAGTAGACATAGATATATATATATATAAGTAGATTCCTCATTAGTGACTGTTTCTATGGGCCGCGATACGTTCCAAAATTGACAGACCCGTCAACGTATCTGGAGCGGTCGAATAGGGCATCTATACATATCTATGATAGTAGACGCATGTGCGGAAGCGATCTGTCGTGCGTATACGTCACTCATTATTTACACAGTGCAGAGAGATTGCGGACGTGTTCACTGGCACTGCGATGATATAAAGATATTTAGAAGTACAGGTCATCACAATGGAAGACAATTTTGATATATCATCAGACAACGTGGAATTTTTTGACCAAACGTAATTATTTGACGTCACGCGCCGGATGTTGTGAACGCTCTCAGGACAGTTGGACATTGCGGTGGATCAGAGGTAAAAAATTATGTAAATACTGTTCAGTGTCTTGCACAGACCGATCGTTTTGTGTCTTAAGACCTCAATGTATCGTCACGAGCCGCAGGGTTTAATTTGGTTTTGTCCGTGTATGTTTTTTTTACTCTCGAAGCCGTGGAGCCCATTGACTGCCATTATAAGACTGATAGACTGCATCGGTTTGAGTTAAAAAATCTTCGTTTGTGTTCTACTGAAGAAACAAAGTCACCTACATCTTGGATGCCCTGGGGGTAATTTTGGGGGGAACTATCCCTTTAAGTGTTAGTAAACCAGCTTCCTGTGACTTTATCAATGAAATACTGGCTTGGATCATTGAACTGAATTAGTACAGTGGGAGTATCAGTCAAAAACAGAAACGGCACACTTTTTATTGCACACAAGTGATCATGTAATGTTTTTATTGAGCAAGTGTTTTTCAGTTTGGCACAGTGTGTAACAGAAGACGTGGCTCACAGGTGACATGCAGTGACGGGATACTGGGGATAGTGACAGACACATGGAGAGACACTTGCATGCAGCATAAGTTCACAGTGAAGGCTTGTCAGTTCTTTAAATCGCCCCAGAAAATGGAGCTCCAATCCTGTTTTAGTTGCAAGCTGATTTAACTCATTTCTAATCAATTGTGCTGTTAAATCAATTGTACACTATTGTACAAAAGTTTGGGGTCAGATTTAAAGCTTCTTATGATCACTAAAGCTGCATTTATTTGATAAAAAATACAGTAAGAACACTAGTAATGGAAAATAGTATTATAATTAAAAATAACAGTTTTCTATGTTAGTATAATTTAAAATGTATTTTATTCCTGTGACACAAAGCTGAATTTTCAGCGTCATTACTCCAGTCTTCAGTGTCACATGATCCTTCTAATATTCTTATTTGCTGCTCAAGAAACATTAATATTATCAATGTTCAACAGTTGTGCTGCTTAATATTTTTTGTGGAAACTGCAATACATTTTTCTCAGTTCTTAGTTTTTTGACAAATTGAAGGTTATAAGAACAGATTTTTTCTAGCATGATAAATGTCTTTACTGTCACTTTTGATCAATTTATTGCATCTATGCTGAACAGACGTTTTCATTTCTTTATAAAAATAGAAACAGAACTTACTAACCCCGGACTTTTGAACAGCAATGTAACTATTTTTGTCAGTATTAAATTAAATATGTGTTTAATTATACTCAGTATTTATATTTACTTTATTAATTTTGCCTCGTCCGCTGTCTTGGATTTACTTTTCAAAATGGCACAATTTGGCTTTTCTGCTTAGGATACATGTCATGCTGCCTTAGCATTTGGCCCAAATTAAATTAAATTATATAATTAAATTGTGTGTGACATTATCAAATATATTGGCATTTTAATCATCTGACTGTCTAGTTACGACACGATTGGCCCCTATGTACAGTCCTTCGCCCTCATTGGCTAGAGGGAAACCTGTGGCCCCTCCCGCTCACATTAGCAAGACAATGATGTAGATGAGCAGCAGGCAGATGAGGATGAGGCAGAAGTTGATGAAGAGCTCCTGCATGTTTTGCTTGGCCTGCTGGGGAATCTCCATGGTGGACGCCCGCCGAATGGCCGCCCGCGTGATGTGCTGCACCTTCTCCATGTCGAGGAGGGGTGGGTGGGACGGATTAGTGCGGAGGAGAGAGGAAGAAGGACGGCAGTACCGCGAGGTGGAGTGGAGAGCCGCGTGAGGAGGAAGCAGTGCTGGTTGTTGTGGTGATGGAGGATGTGATTCGGCTGGCTGAGGGAAAGGAGCAGGAGATGAAAGAGTGAATGTGCATGCAGATTCACACGTGTCATGCAGGTTTGGTAGATGTTTCAGAAGATTTTGACACCATATAGCGTCCTTCAAGCGATAGTTCGTCCAAAAATGAAAGATCTATCATCATTTATTCACCTTCATGTCATTCCAAACCTGTATGACTGACTTCCTCTGCAGAACACAAGAGAAGATATTTTGAAGAACATTGGGGTCCAAATAACACGGACCTCTGAATATCTTATTTTGTGTTCTGTAGAATGGGTAAAGTAACTGATTACATGTAATCTGAATTCCATAATCAAATTCAAAAGTAATCTAAAAGTAGTCTGATTATATTACCTAAAATGTGCAATGTAATGGATTACGTTACTAACTACAATTTTTGCCATGTAATTTGGAATCAGTAACGGATTACAATTTGTAAATGAATGTAAAAAGTAACCCAGCTCTGTCTGCCTTTTTTTTTTTTTGGGGTGAACTATCACTTTAAAGGTAATTTCACATGATTAGCATTATAGAAATGTAAAAGGCCACTTGGACTTTCACATGTTTTTACGATGTAGCAAGAAATTGTCAGGTTTATACAGTGTGAACGTACAGATTTGAACTTGGAACAGGAAAAACGTTGATTGTTTCAATGCATCACAAAAAGATTCACAAAATTTTAGTTAAAGAATGATGGTACTATGACTACAAAGAAATAGACTGAATTATGGTGCATTAACGTCAAGATCTCTTCATAAATTTTAAATTATAAGTTCAACTTATAAGTTAATAAAAAGTCAATAAAAACATATTTTTAATCATTGCTTGTTGTATTGTACTGAGACTAAATTGTTGTATACACTACTATTCAAAACTTTGGGGTCAGTAGGATTTTTTTAATGAAAGAAGTCTCTTATGCTTAACAAGTCTGAATTTGGTGAATATTAAAAATACAGTAAAAGCAATAATATTGTGACATTATTACAATTTAAAAAAAATTTTAATGCACTTTGTCAATGTTGAAAACAGTTGTGCTGCTTAATATTTTTGTAGAAACGGTCATTCTGTATTTATTTCAGTGTACTTTGATGAATAGAAATGAACAGCATTTATTTGAAATAGAAATCTTTTATAACATTATAATTGTCTTCATGGTCTTTTGATTTGATTTATTTCAATGTAATGCATTTTTGCTGAATAAAGCAATGCATTTCTTTAAAAAAAAAAAACGAAATCTTACTGACCCCGAATATTTGAACAATAGTGTACACTGTGAGACTTTTCCATTGATCATCAGCTGTGCTTTAAAAGGTCAGAGGTCAAAGTTGAAGTAGTTTGAACGGCGCACACTTTCACTGACTCTTTATAGCATTCAATGCATTTGCCAACTTTGATGCAAGTCAGATGAAATGGCTTTTAGTCTCAAACAGAGCATGTCTATGCCCTAAATCGTTAAGTTTCAGATGTGTCACCTAAAAGAAAGATGCTTGACAGGTTCCTAAAATTAAAACCCCAGGGGTCTCGGTTCGTCTGGGTTCTTCTTTCAGAGTGGATTTTACAGTCTTATTCTTGCTTAGATGCACTTGTACAAAGCCTTGGTCTATCATACTTTGAGTGCAACGTCATTAACCTATTATTATTGAACGATTGCTAGATGAGACTTCAGCAGCACATATTGTGTCTTTATATAACTGTCTTTGAGGTGGTTTCAGAAAGACGTTTTATATTGATGATTTTACATGTGTACAAAACAGCCTAAATCAGGATTTAGCACTTCGCCTCCAGAAAGATTAGATGAAGCCCTGTTTTCACTGAAAGATAAAGTGGCCTTGATTATAAATCTTTGCGTATTAGCGGAGCTCTTGTCTTAGAAGAGCTTATCTCGCTCTTTCAGACTGCTGCTCATTCCTGTCTCCTCAGATCTGTAGGGAGTTCTGTCTTACGGATGCGTTCGGCAGCATCGTGGACGCAGAAGCGCCTGTGGCCTGTGTTCTCATTGGCCGCTGTGTTGCGTTATCTGCTTCGCCCGCAGTAAGGTTATTCTTAGGAATGACCTTTGACGGTCGCAATATTCCACTGAAACCGTGGCCAGGACTTACCCAGAATCCCTCAGGAGCCGGACTCTATTTTACCAAGTACAACTTATCACCAAGAGAGTCATGAAGGCCTGGGATGATGTTGTTGTTGTAGGATATGTAGGCTGTGACTACTTTAGCCTAATGGGAAACAGGATGTGTAGGATTGGTTGTTTTGGTAGTGACCTGTCTGATCGTGCTTGACAGAAACCTGTTCCTTTGCAACAACTTGTAAAGACATAAAACAGGCCTTTAATGGCGTGCATGGTATGTTCAACAATTTATGCATTAACACAATTTGTGTTGTTTAAATGGCTTCTTGACAGGAAAATGGTGTATTTCTTGTTTTAGTCTGTTCCACTTTAAATTAGGGATGGGTCACTGTTGTTAACTACAACAACTGACTAATATGTTAGTCAGGTTGACTAGTTTTGGATTTTGCATTTTCTTTTTTCTATTGATATTTTTAGCAGCTACATCAATTGACGTGCTTTCAGTGTGCGGCTTTTTAACTGTTTACTTTGTGTTGTTTTGAACACCTCACACCATGAACATTGGGTTTTTAAGTTGATTTACATTTGAAGTCAAATTAAAACTTGTCTTACAACACAACAATCCATCTTGTATATGACCCCTAAAAAAATACACCCAGCTGGAGTCACGTACAGCCAAACCCAGCCTAATTAAACACCTCCAAAAGTGTGAATATCAGGACTGGAAGAATGAATATAACTGATAAAATCCTAAATGGTCATGGAAAAACAAAGTGGTGGCAATTTGTATAGTCAATATTTTTCTTTTTAGTGCGCGCATATAGCGAAATGAGTTCTCTTTCGCTGCTGATTGTGTTTCAACGGCTTAAAATCACTTGTTTTTAAACCGCAATGCTTAAAACCGCAAATTCCACGGTTGACAAATTCCTACCGATTAATCGTGTCTATTGTATATTGCCCACCCCTAGTTTTAATTATTTTACTAGAAATTACTTTGTAACTTTTTTTGCGATCTTTATGCAATGATTTTTAAAAATCCTCATCAAAAAACAACTAGGGCTGGGATAATAAATCGATGCATCGCGAATCGAGAAATGATTCTGCATCGATTCTGAGATTTTCCGAAGGCATCGCGATTCTTTCGTGAATCGATTCTGAGCTTAGTTTTTAACAGCAGATGGCACTGCGTGCTTTAGAAATAGCCGTATTCTGCTTGCTTCCAGTTTCTTACACACGCACCACTTGAACCCAAAATAATCATTCATAAAGTTCGAAAAGGTTGAAGCGAATTACAAGGATGTTCACAGTGGGCTGTGTTTACATTAATATCGCATCATAAAAGCCGTCGTTCAAGTACATTTAATCACTTACATTACTCAGCCGAACGCACAAGCGCTCTTCTTCATGAGCATTTGAGTGTGCGGCTAAAAACTAGCCTAGAGCGCCATCTGCTGCTGTTAAAAACTAAGCTCAGAATCGATTCGAGAGAGAATCACGATGCATTCCGAAAATCTCAGAATCGATCCACGAATCGCAATGCATCGATTTATTGTCCCAGCCCTACAAACAACTGGAAAATTTGTGGTAAAAATCATGAATCCTAGCAATTTATTGGTCAGAAAGTTTGGGAAACCTGTATACAGAGCTTCTTTAAGACCGGTCAACTAGTTGTTCAAACAACTCACCAAGACGACACTATTTAAATTATGTGATTTTGGACATCCCTACTAGAGTTGGCTGTTTTTGTTTAATGATTGAAGGAAAAACACCTGAAAAGTCTTAGGAAAATGGTTTGTTTGAAATGTTAATAATTGGAGGGTTTGCATTGTGTATTTTACGCAGTATAAGTCTTAAGAGTCTCATCTCAACATGAAAAGCCATGTTTTCAATGTTTTGTCAGCGGAATGATTGACACTAAGCTACAGAAAAGTACAACCTACACTTCCCCACCGCTTGTTTTCATAGTGATTCTTGCGTCCAGCTGACCGGTGTCACTGAACAAAGACGTTAAGTGTACGAGTGACTGACAGTGAAGCCTGGAGTGGAGCAGTCCATTCAGGCGCCCAACGCAGGCCGCACGTGACACAGAGGAGATAAACCCGCTGCTGGTAACGACAGGCTTTGGAGAGATGTTTGTCAACACCACAGGGCACCAGAATTCCAGCACCCTAGTTAGCTAGTCAGGAGTCCTGTCCGCATTTACCGCTGGGAATGATACAATCATTAACAATCTCCTTAGGAGGGTATCGAGCAGGTCATATGTTTAAGAGACCCTTCCTCGTATGGCTATTCAACTCTCTCAAGTCATCCTTTGGCAAAAAATGTCAACTCGTCTGCACTGAAATGCACAGAGAGAGCCAAGAAAGTTGTGAAAAAATAAAACAAGCGGAGCAAAAATAAGATGGAATCGCACCGAAGAAGGAAATCATCTGAAAGGCTGGCTCGGAGATTTCCCAAGCCTGTGCATGCTTATGTGCATATTTTTTACTCTCTGCTGTACAAATAAGTCGACGTGAGGCAGAGCGAGTGCACTCAGTTGGCCTCAATGCTGAACTTTCCATGATGGCATTGTGGAGCAATGCAGTGGGGGGTTTTTGTGGCTTGGTGACGCCTCTGAGAGCATGACTCTTAACAGGTAGGACAGTGCCTGTTGAACTGGCTTTAGGACAGACATTTTTGGCCATGCACTCTAGGGCTGTGCTGATAGAGTCATGTATTGATATTTAATATTTCACTTTATTGCTTTGAAGCTTCAGATCTTTTAGATATAGTATTAATGATATAATTTCTTACAGTTCAGTTAGTGAAGAAGTGGAAAGTCTGAAACTAGTGTTGTAGAGATGCAATACTGGACAAAAGTGAAGCAAATCAGTTTAAAAGTCATACAGCAGATTCATTCTCTCACTGAGAGAATTTCACATTTACTGCAGTTTCATTTGCAGTACAGTTTTGAAAAAACTTTCAACTTAAAAACGTAAGTTCATCTGCAGCCTTAAACTTTTATAGTTTATATAATTAACTTGGTTGTGCAAAACTTAACTTAAATTACATTAAACTGACTTTACAAAATCAAGTTCAATTTCATAAACTTATAAAAAAACATATTAAACTTATTTTAATATGTATATATATATATATATACATGTATATTATTTTAATGCAATAAAAGATAGCATGAGCATTATATATGTAATATAAATTATATAAAATTGAGAATCTTTTCTGATAAAATATCATTTTAAAAATTTTTATGAAAATAATATACATCTATAAAATAAATTATAAAAAAGTATATATAATGTTTGGTGATATTATATATGTGACCCTGGAGCACAAAACCAGTCTTAAGTTGCTGGGGTATATTTGTAGCAATAGCCAAAAATACATTGTATGGGTCAAAATTATAGATTTTTCTTTAATGCCAAAAATCATTAGAATATTATGTAAAGATCATGTTTCATGAAGATATGTTGTTAATTTCCTACCGTAAATATATCAAAACTTCAGTTTTGATTAGTAATATGCATTGCTAAGGACTTCATTTGGACAACTTTAAAGGAGATTTTCTCAATATCTCGGCCAAATATTGTCCTATCCTAACTATCCAAGCTTATTTATTCAACTTTCAGATGATGTATAAATCTCAATTTCAAAAAATTTACCCTTATGACTGGTTTTGTGGTCCAGGGTCACAAATGACTATGGGAAATGTTGCCTGGGCAAAATATAATAAGTTATATTTTATACTGACATAAAATACGTTTTTTTTTTTTTTAAATACTTAAACTTTTTTATGGTCTTTTTTTGGTGTTATATGCAGTTAACCTTTCCTCCTCTGCAGGGCCGCAGTGAATGCAGCGAGCTCATTTGTGCTGAAATGAAGGGCTGTCAGAGCTCCCAGCGGAGTGTAAATGTGGGGTGTTGTGTATAGGTCGGAGTCAATCTAGGTCACGTCTCCCCGATTTGTGTCGGGAGAAGAATGAGTCTGGCTCGCTGTTTATCATGAGTACACAGAGCGGCGCAGACCCAAACATCAAAACTCTGATTAATCTCTGACTCTGTGCATTCAGACACGTCGTCCACTGCTGTGTAAAGTTATGAATATAAAATACAAAGGGTAACTGTTGAATAACCATCTGATTATTTATCACAAAAATATATTAACTGCATTGTTGCTTGTGGAAATGCGTATGCACGGAGCGTTCAATGGTAAATAGCCTCGTCAACTAATTAATATTAATAAAGACCTTTGAATTTAGGCTGGTTTTGGATTCAACTGACTCCATTCTCTTTTTTTCCACAGGTGCATTTTTAAAAGTCAAACTGTTTTTAACTTGACACGGCATCCTAAGAATGCTATGTTTATGAAGAGATGCTCATCAAACAGCACTAGACACAATAGTCAAATGTGGTAACTGTCAAGGACGACTAGACAAACATTGTGGGCCATCTTGAAACTGATATACAAGAAAATGTTACCTACCTAAATCTGTAGATGGAGAGTATTGGGATTCAATCCTGTTGCTCTGGTTTTAGAGGAAAGGAGGGTCTGTGGCAGCAATGTGGAGTTCGAAAGTTTATGGCAGAAAAAGTGGAGGGGTGGAGTAGAGGAGGAGAGAGAAAAGAAAAGAGATGCGTAGGAGGGGTCTGAGCTCTCGCTTTCTTTCTCTCATTTTTTATTTGGAAGTAGATTTACAAGCTTTTATCCTTACATAAGTGCAGCATACCAAAATGAGGTTTTAATGGGCAGTATTTATACGATTATTTATTTATTAAATATTAAATCTTTATTAAATATTTAATTGGAAGCAAAATTCAAATAAATGTATCCAGGTTTAAAATAATATATTAAATTTATATACAGTATACAGATATATATATATATATAAAATGTATATATTTATTATTTGATAGAGTATTGATATTATTGCTGTATTTATTTTTATTATATTTGTTTTGTTTGTCAGATTTTACACTGAGGGCAAATGAAGGTCTAAACTAAATAAAAAAATGAAATAAACTTATTTAATGTATTGATTCATTTTATTTACTATAATCCTACTTACATTTGAATGGACATTAAGTTTGCATGGATAAAAATTTATAAAATTAACTTTCCCCTGAGAAAACGCTTTTAACTTTAAATATCTTTTAATAATTTTTTTAATATTCTTTAAATCGTTTTTTATCTTTTTTTTTTTCATGTGCATCTCTTACTTACATGTATATTATGGGCCTTGCCTAAATTTATTGTCTCATGATAAAAATTGTGCATTTATATTAAGGTGACACATTTTGCTAAGCTTTTCCCTGCTGCATGTGCCAAGTAGGCTTGTGAGAATCTAAACAAGCAAAACAGAAATATTTGCAAACAGTACTTGTGCTTAATATATTGTTTTCCTTGCTTTTGCATGCATCTCCCCATTACTGAACCGTTCAGCCCTGGTTGAATTTACTCTGTAACTGTATCCGGCAGCTCTCAGTCTCACTGGTGGATTAATACAAATATTCTCTTGATGTTGCGGCCAGGACAGCATGTGCTAAATGACTGGTTCCATTGAGAAGGTGATACCTATGTCCTAATAGACTATAATCATCTTCGAACTGTGGTTTAAGTGCATCCTCAGGGGGCTCTGTGAACTTTCTTGCATATTTGAACTTTTTTTCCTCATTGTTTGAGTTCTATTTTGAGATAAAAACATCCCGAGTTCTCTTCCTTATAAGGAGCTCTGTTCACTAGTCAGGGAAGCTCTAAGAGCTTGAAGAGGACATGAGGAATGGAGAGGGCATTATGATGGCATCTGATTTCAACGGAGCCTCCAGCCAATGCCAAACTGTTTTTGGCGAAGTCTGGATGACCGCCACTTGACCAAAACCAAGCCAATGTCTAAAAAGTCTTTAAAATGCACACTAGATGCCAAAGTTTGAGGGTTGTTGTTATAAAATGATGTCCATGATTCAGCTTCATCAAAAAGACTTTTTGAAGAGGTTTTGCTGGTGAACACTACAGCTGTGCGTCTAAACCAGGACTAATCAAGCATAAACCAATTATTTTAAGCAATTCCTTCATCTCATAGTTCCTCAGATCTTTCTGAATGTGCATTAGTTAGCGTGTTAGTTCTTCTCACTACCATAATCCCAATGCAACGGGACATCGTGTGTGCCGTTCGGCTCGGTAGACGTACTGTCCTTTTTGGAAGAGGAGGAGGTTAATTGAGGAGGTTAGTCCTCTCTGGTGACCTTGTCCACCGTACTGCGTTTACAGAGTGTTTATGGCGTGTAAATGCCTGGTTGCCATGCGCATGCATACACATTGTCCGTTTGCCTGTGCCATGCCCTCTGACAATGCTGGAAAGTTTGCTCGTTAGGTGCAATACATCCATGTCTCACCTCATCGTTCAGCTTAGCACACTCGCTCCCCGGATCCAACAGCTGTCACCAGAACACACACACACAGAGGTGCCCCTTTGGGTTGTGACAGAGTGTGTGTGTATATACAGTGACCCTCAAAAGGTATTCGGACACTCGAGTGACACTTAACATGTCTGAATGTCATTTCATTAAGTGGCATCTGTAAACAAATGCTGCTTTTCTCAGAATTAACTTTCTAAATTGCTATTTAATAGCATGTACTTTTAACTGGAGCCACAGTGATTTTAAGTGGATGTATGAAGTCATTCCTCCTCAAATTCACACAGGTGTTGAAGTGTCCAAATAGCTTGTGTTTGGTTTTCATTTTGAACAATGTTTTTTTTTTATCATTTAAAACCTAAAAAATCATTTGAAAAATTTTTTTATTCTTAAGTGTGTTTGTCTTTCTTTCAAATAAATATCACTTGGCTTGATATTTTGTTACTAAATCTAATCTACAGTATGTCTATGCAATAACGTTTTTAAGTGTTGCTTAAGTGACCAAATTATATTATTATTATTGTTGCTATTTTGAACAATGCACAAAGAAAAAGTGTTGTAAGAATTTTCACTAAATACATTTCAAAAAGAGACAGCAAGTAACACTGAATTAAACATGACATTTTGAAGTAGAAAAGCTGAAATAGTATTTTATTGTAAAATGTACACCAATAATATTTGTTATATTTACAACTTCAAAAAAATTAAAACTTTAATCCAACCTTCTTTTATAAATATTTTGCTTAAAAAGTGTGCTTGTGCAATTGTTCTTTCAAATAAATATTATTATGCTATAATAGTTTTGTTGCCCAATTTAATGCAATGACTTTCATACAATATATATACTGTATATATGTGTGTGTGTGTGTGTGTGTGTGTGTGTGTGTGTGTTGCTCAAAAAACTTGGTTTGATATTTAGTTGCCTAATCCAATCCAATTACATTCATACATTAATTGTAGCTTAAATGTCAAAATAAGCTTTGTCTTTATTTTGAACAGTACATCTGTTGTTTTATCATTTAAAAACCTAAATACCTTTTTAAGAAATGTTGCCTAAAAGATGTGCTTCTAGTTTTTTTCTTTCAAATAAATATCAGTTTGTTTAATATTTTGTTTCTTAATCAAATGTAAAGACATTTTTATAATTTTTGGGACACAGTATGTTCAGTTTTATGTATTTGCGCTGTTTTTATGTAGTGAGTATTCTAGATCTAGAATAGCTTGAAGCAAACCCGATATCACCTACCTGTGCTTAATACCGACAGGTGATTCTTATATAACACACTGCTGAACTCCCCGCTGCATTACAAATGGCCACAGCACTGTCTTTATTGGCAATTCTGAGTACCGCCACCTCGAATGGAGCCAGCGTGTCTACCTTGTGTTGTCCCAGAATGCCAAGAGGTTGATGGACGGCTGTCTGCAGGGCCTTGGAGTGGCAGGGTGTGATAGAGTTCAGGGAATTGGCACCAGATTAGCTGTGCAATGTGACAGAGTGAAACTGTTCAAGTGCTGTAGCCGAAAGGCATCAGACCTTTCCTGTGCTCTTTGCTGCTTTTGAGAGAGTGGATCTGACTTTTATACTGTTCACCAAGGGCATCCGTCCTCTGTGGAAGAATACCTCTTTCTAATGGCTACCAGACTAAGCTACATTTTTAGAAATTTTAGTTTTTACATCTGAAATCAATGAAATCACCTCTTGAACTCTTCAGCTCTTCTGAGCTTTGAGGATTTTATAAATCACTATAACTGGGGCATTAGGACCCATGCAGACCACAGGATGAGCACCCCCTGCTGGTCTCGCTAACACCTCTTCCAGCAGCAACCTAGTTTTCCCAAGAGGTCTCACATCCAGGTACTGACCAGGCTCAACCCTGCTTAGCTTCAGTGGGCAACCAGTCTTAGGCTGCAGGGTGATATGGCTATATATATATTATTTATTATTTATTTACAAAAATAGTGTAGAATTGTTATAATAATTATTACAGTAGTACTATTAGAATAAGAATTGTAGTTATAAACCGAATAAGAATTATATTTATAGATTTCACTATTAACCATAACCGCAATATAATTATCAGCTTATCGCAATTGAAGTTTCAATATATGTGCACCTCTTCCTGGAAAATTGATCAAAAATATGTTCCCCTTTAGTGTGTCCTGCCCAAACTACTTGTTTCAATAGGAAATGCGACGTCAAGTCATTTATTGTGGTGTTTAATGTGGATTTTGTCCATAGAGTTAATGTGGTAGTGGTTAATAATAGAATATGCAGAGGAGGTTTCTCAATTTTAAAATGAAGACCTATTCAAAGTTGTTGACTCGAGGCGAACGAGGACCAAAGGGAGTATAAAATTAAAGACGCAGCATTTTGCATTTTCTGGCCTCAGTCTACTGTAATGAATGAGGTTCCTTCTTCAAGCAGCTGTTCCTGTCTTAGACTATTTAAATGGCTGCGTGGAGGGAGACAAACAGTGCCGTCAGGAGCTTTGAGGAGCAGGTGGAGGAACAAGTTCTCCTGACTCATAAAGCTTTTAGTTTATGTAACAGCAAAAAATTTGGTAAACATAGACGTTTATTCCCACTAGGTGCCCACTTACCAAGAGGACAGGCGCTGTGCTCTTTTAGGGACTTAGCTACTATGATGCATGTTTTGTAGCTTGTTTAGTTATTGGTAAGTAATATTTGTCATAGAAACACTCACACTTTGATGCTGTAAAACCTACAGATACAATGACTTAAATCTCATATTGCTGCGACTTTGTTTTTTTTCTTTATTTCTTTAATCTCATAATGCTAGGCCTTTATTCTCAAATTAGTATGACTTCATTCTCAATATGGCTACGATTATATTCTCGTAATTTTGATTTTATTCCCAAAATATTATGACTTTAATCTCGTAATCTTAGATTTATTTTATTTTATTTTATTTAGCGTGGCAATAGAATGCTGTAGTAGATCTTGCCTGGGTGTTTAACTGCAGAATGTTATTCCTTGCGCAACATGGTGGAAATTGTGTGAAGCACAACAATGTTTTGAAAAAATCTGAAAAAGCGCCTACAGGGAACTCCACGATCACGTGTGACGAATTGCGTGCTGCCGCGTGAAAAGTGCATTCTGTCTGCGCCAATAGCCTTGTGGTTAGCGTGCGACATAAACAGCTGTGCGACCCGAGTTCGATTCCCGTCTTGAGGACCTTTGCCGGTCCCACTCCCCTCTCTTCACCCAGTGCTTTCCTGTCTGCTCTCTACTATCCTGTCAAATAAAGGCATAAAAAGGCCCAAAAATATAATTTAAAAATGTGCATTCTTAATGGCCACATCTGTATAACAGCCTGCATTTATGACAGATTTGTGGAGCCCTAGGGTCAACATAGTATCTTATGTAAGTGTGAAGGTCCCGGTCTTGATAGGAATGGCATGGTACTTCTGGCATGTGGCGACAACACCCTCAGAGGAGACAAGCTGGTGGGGAATGACAGCTATGTCCTGGCTCCCATGCGCTCCAATCATCATCGTAAAGCCTTCTGGTCAGATGCATGGACACGTCACAGGCCTGCAGACTTTCATTTGGTTGAATGGTTGGCCTACTTCCACCTGTCACAGTTGCTTTAAGGAAGCTAATTAATATTATTAAACAAAATTGGATCATTAATGTCTAAGAAGTTCTAGTCCGATATTGCCCTGTTAGACTCGTCAGATTGCGTTCATTTGTGTTAAAGGATTAGTTCATTTAAAAATGAACATTTTGTCATTTCATCAGCAAAATAAGATATTTTAATTGTGTGCTGGTCTGTCTTTTATGAGTATTTTGAGTGTTTCTGTACTTTCTCTACATATATTTTAAATGTCCACATAATATGAACAATATGTCTTTTGTTTTATCATTTGAAACCCAGAAAGTGTGCTAGTGCGGTCTTTAAAATAAATGTCATTTTTTTAAATATCATGCAGGCAAAATTAATAGGATTGGGACTCTCAAGTTTAAAAGTATGCAAATAAATAATAAAAGCAGTCTATATAACCTGTGCACAATATTACACATTTTATGAAGCCAAATTATAGATGAACAAATTGAAAAAAAATTGTTGTTTTTTTTGACTGGAAAATCTTGTAATTCACCCTACATCTCTTCTTCTGAACATTTTTTAAAAGTGCAATTTGTGACTGAATCGTTTTTTGATATGAATCTTTTAAATGATTCAATTTACAAGACCACTCACTTAAATCAGTGGTTCTTAAAGGGGTCCTATTATGCTCTTTTACAAAGTCTTGATTTTGTTTTGGGGGTGTACTAGGATCATGCTCTCATGCTTGGTTCGAAAAACGCATTATTTTTCACATAATTTACATTATTAAAATACCTTTCTCCCCAGCCTGGCACAAACAGCTTGATTAGTTCCGGCTTTGATGAAGGTCCGCCTTCTGAAAAACAAAATGTGTTGTGATTGGTTAGCTGTCCCATTGCGTTGTGACTGGCGAACAGCTTAGACGGTGTTTCATTACTGCCCCGCCCCTTGCTCCGTCTTTCAACAAAAGCTTTTTGGCGAATCCGGCACTGTAACGTACTCCCTCGTGTTGTGGAAGCTGTCCTCAGTAAAATGTGCAGCACACAATAGCAAATTGGGGTTATAATGCTCAGGAACAGAGTTAAAAAATAAATTGCAACCACTGTTTCCTGACATCATCCGCTTTCGGAAGCCCAAACAAAGACGTTTGGACACGGAGGTGAAAAAAACAGCGTTTCAGGCGGTCGCACACCGGACGAGAAGCGCAGCGTCGCGCCACGTCTTTAAAATTCAAATACTTTATTTTCTATGAGTGTAGGCACACCGGCGGCGCCGTTCGGCATCTGTCCGCGGCGCCCAGCTACGTCGTGTTATACTTGTAAGAATTGTTCTAGACATGCCGAAAATTTGAAGCTACAGCACCTGACTAAAATTAAAAAGTGAAAAAGCATAATAGGACCCCTTTAATCTTTTTGACTCCAAGATAGTATTCAAGTAATTATGTTGTAATAAAAATAATAATTTTTAGTCTTTTAATAAAACATTACAATTATTTATTATTTCTTAACATTTATTAAGATGTCTCTTTCATTTTTTTAGCATTTTAATTAAGATTATATTAATAAAACATTTGGCAGACGCTTTTATCCAAAGCAACTTGTATTGCATTCAAGGTACACATTTCTTTATCGATTCTTTGCTGGAATTTAAACCCATTCACATAAATGTAGTTGTATAGACTACTTTTACAACTTTTTATGGTTCTTTTGCACCCTTTTTTATGCATAAGGAAAGACAGAAAGTCATTGTGCTTTTCTTTTTTGGGTGAAATAATCCATTCAAGAGTGAATAGAGCGAGCTGCCTACGCAACTTCTCCCCATCCATTCTCTGTCATCTGCTTCCCAACCTGTGTTTGTTGCTGCTGCCAGCCACCCAACTGGTGATGGACTCCTTCTGCACAGCTCCTTGTGTGCGAGTGGTTGGTGCTCGTGGCACATACTGTGGAGATTTGAGCCAGCTCGTTGTGTTTACCACACACTGTCTGTTAAATATATCCCCAGCTATGTGAAGAGTTGAGGGAGGCCTGGCAATGAAAGTGGCACCTGCTTCTTATCACCGCGCCGTTTGCTGCTGGGACTAAAACCTCTCCAGAGGCAAATAAAGGCATGTTTGCAGGCTCGAGTGTGCCACTATGTGCCACATTTATAGGGTTGGCATTTGTGAGCCTGGCGGCTGGTCAAGTCTGCCGAGTTGGGTCAGGGAAACAATACGCACTATTTTAAAGAGTTGATGTAAATGAGACTAATACATCTGATAACTGGTTGTGTAATTGGCATCTGCGGTTGCTCCTGCGCAACCACATCAGTTGAATGCATAGTCTAGTGGATGGCAGCCATTGGTCTCCACGGATAAAATGTACCATACCACATCCAGTATCCAGTGCAAAAAGTATAGGACCCCTAAGATTTATTTAGATTCTGAACAGTTGCTCAGATAACAAAGAATCAGTAACAATGAACATGGAGGCACCTTATGATTAAAGTAAATAATTTAATTTATATTAATTGTTAGTTATTTAATTAATTTGAAAATATTCAATAAAATAATATTTAAAATAAATATAATTTGAAAATAAATAAAATAATGCGTAAAAGATTTTGCTATATTTTACTAACGTAATTTGAAAGTATGGATTTTTAAAATGATTTAAATTTAATAATTATTCATTGAAATGTATTAATTAATTTGAAAATATACATTTCTAAAATTAAATAATTAATTTTAAATGAAAAATTCCATTGCGAGAAACATGCAAATCCTGCATTTAGATCTATTTATATTATATCAATACAGTAGCGATTATAACATTTTTGGAAAAATATTTAAATTTGTTCATTATTTTTTAATTTATTATTAAACATTAAATTATTTTATATTAAATGCATTTAATAATTATTATATATTGTTGTTAATTTCATTATGAGAAACCTGCAAATCCTGAAAATTGACCTGTTTAAAGTACCGTATTGGCCCGAATATAAGACAATGTTTTTTTCTTGGAAATACATCTGAAAAACCGCGGTCGTCTTATATTCAGGGTCTAGACTTTGACATGTCAATAATACACCCACAACAATAGGTGGCGCCAAATACGCATAAAACGAGTCTTTTTCCAAAAGGTACATCTGGAAAAAGGGGGGTTGTCTTATAATCAGGGTCGTCTTATATTCAGGCCAATACGGTATATCAATAAAGTAGCAATTAAAATATTTTAATTCATTAATTTTCCAATTTGTTATTTATAAAATTATTTGATATTAAATATGTAAAATTATTATTATTTGTTTATTTTAATACCTGCAAATCCTGAATATAAATCTGATTATAGTATATTAATAAAGCAGCGACTAAAATATTTTAAAATGATATTAAATATATTGAAAATATTAATTTATGTATATTTAAGTATGTTTTATAGTTTTTATATATATAAATATTTAGAAAGATCTGAAAATTGAGCAGTTTCACATGAAAGGGGCGACACATTTAACCCCAGTCCCCCTTCCAATATGGATAACAATATTTCAAGTCTCAATAGACTTCCCTTGTGTTGTAGTGAGTTATAGAGTCAAGCATTCATGTCCGGTGAATATGTAGTGTAAACCGTGGGATGTGACATCATCAGTGAGCTCTTCAGGGGGTCCTTTCAGCACTCTGATAGCACATCAATGCTCCCATTTATGTGCCCTGATGATCTCTGTGTTAAAGAGGCAAGACCATCACTCAAACATGCGCTGCTGGGGATTGTGTACTTACTGACTATAGGGAAACTGTATGTTACTGTACATGTGTATATATATATATAATTTCAGATTACTTTCAGTGAGCCACGCATCTCCTTGGAAAAACCATGCAAGTAAAGTTATAAATAAATAATTAGATTCAGTAGCACAAAGACTCGCTGTCGTCCTCGAGGCAAGAAGAGACATTTACAAACCCCCTGGAGTTCTTCACTGTAATGCTGCGTGGCTTCGGTGGCAGTTTGTTGCTGATGGTGATTATGATGACAGACCACGCATCTCCTTGGAAAAACCATGCAAGTAAAGTTATAAACAAATGCATAATTAGATTCAGTAGCACAAAGACTCGCTGTCGTCCTCGAGGCAAGAAGAGACATTTACAAACCCCCTGGAGTTCTTCACTGTAATGCTGCGTGGCTTCGGTGGCAGTTTGTTGCTGATGGTGATTATGATGACAGAGTATGCTAATTACAGTGTGCTTACCATAAGTACACACTAGCCTGACCCCGCGTGTTTACCAGATGAGCAGTTCTAATGCTATAATTATTGTTTGGTGCAGATGCTGGGTGGAACGTCTCTCCCTGTCAATACCCTGGTAAAGATTAAGGAGGGACTCCTGAGGCAGAGGGAACTGGAGATTGACCGGTGAGTAAACAAAGACACTTTTATTAGAGTGCTCATGAAGTTGTACACAAAGAATAAGATCATTTTTAGGTTGTGGGGTCAAATATATATTAAAATCGGCTGACAAATTGGGTTAGAATGGTCCAGAAACACTCATTTCAAGAATTATATATATTATAATCTATGTAATGTAATATGCAAATATATAAATATATGTTAATATGTATACTTGTAATATAAAATTTACATAATTCTAAAAATAAAATTATTTTGTTATATTTATTGTGATTATATATTTTATATTATTATAAATTTATTTTAAATTAATATATATGTTAAATTAATAGATTGCCACATTAAGTTGTACACAAAGAACAAGACCTTTTTCAGGATGTTGGGTCAAATATTTATTGAAATCAAATTATTATATTATATATTATGTACAGTTTACCTTAAAATACTTTTAAAATATATCATGTATGTTAAAATTATGTAATATAT
>NW_015662163.1:2778281-2779810 GCF_001515625.1 Sinocyclocheilus rhinocerous
ATAATTAACAAATTCATTAATATATAATAATTAACATAATAATATTAGATCTATAATGATAATAATGGACATTTTTATATATACATTAATATCTATATTTTATACATTTAATTTCCAATCAAATAACATGCTTTCAGTAAATCGCACGCCTCCTTGATAAACAAAGACATTTTTAGAGTGCTCAGTTAAGAATAAGACCATTTTTAGGTTGTTGGGTCAAATATTTATTCAAATGGGGTTAAGAGATGACCGTCTGATGCAGGTAGACGTATTCCACCTATTAAAATAATCACTCACCCTAGCCAAAAAAAAGCCATGGCACTGCTTCTACGCATCATTTCCTGTCATCTCTCAACTGTCTGTGTCCAAACAAGGCCTATCCTGACCTCCCACGTAAACAAAGTAATGGAATCATCCATTTTTGTCTGTAGGTTTGTCATTAGCTCCTGTTTCTGGGGAGGGGCAGATGCTTCATTAATAGCGTTTCATTCATTTAACATGACATCGGCTGTGTTCGTGACTCTGACCCTGTAGTGATTGCTGTGACCTTGAGCGCTTGTAATTATAGTATCATGCCGTCAGCCGAAGTGTTGCTTTGCTTTTAGGTGAGCTCTAACAGACGGGGCAGTGCCACAGACGCCACAGAGTAGACGGCCACTGTTCAGACACAAAAGTACCGCATTTCCCTGCCAAGAACTACACACGAGGAAACGCTTTTAGCTGGTCATCAGTCTGGTGTTGCTCAGGCTTCTACGTCACATGACAGTTTAGCTGTTTGCTTATATATTGCTCATTTACATTTTAGTTTACTTTATTAAAGGTGCTGTAAGCAATGTTTGGGAACTTCTCTTTTCACCCACTCTTCTTCCAAATCCCTGCCCTACAAATATATTGCTGAAATCAGGAGAGAGGAGCAAAATAGCAAAATTGTACCACAGACTAACTGACGATTGTTTATGAAAGTGAATATGGCAGTAAACCTGAATAATTTTCAGAAATTGTCACACTCTCTGCATCCTGTTTCACATATATGGACTGCTCCGTGAACATGCAAAATGATTGACAGTTAGAAAGCATTTCAGTCTTCTGATTGTCTAAACCAGTTTTTTTTTTTTTTTTTACTAGCGCTAATTTTATTATTATTTTTATTCTGAATTTTTTTTTACACTTTTTTTCCAGAAATAACGTCATGTTCTTGGAGTATGTTAATTCATATTATTATTATTGTACCTTTTTCAATTTGTATTTTATTATATTTTGTGTCTCAGAAATTTTTGGCCACATTTTTGTATACGTTTACAGAGTCTACGGTCATCACAGAGAAAGATGTTTGAACACACATATACTATGTAAACAAAAACTTGGATACGATTAATCGCGATTAATAGCTTGACAGCACTATTTTAAAGCATAAAATATAAACACAGCTATATATTTTTCACGTGTAAAAACCCATTTATACTGTGTGTGGAATATATATATATATAATTTATGTATATATACATTTTCTGAAGTGTTTATATATATAT
>NW_015662163.1:2780028-2781696 GCF_001515625.1 Sinocyclocheilus rhinocerous
CTTTTTTTCCAGAAAGAAATAACGTTTCTTGGAGTATGTTAATTCATATTATTATTATTGTACCTTTTTCAATTTGTATTTTATTATATTTTGTGTCTCAGAAATTTTTGGCCACATTTTTGTATACGTTTACAGAGTCTACGGTCATCACAGAGAAAGATGTTTTTCAGAACATCTAATTCAGTTATTTCCGTTCGAAAAAAGGGACATTTTCCGAACAAATTGTTTGCAGCACCTTTAACTGATCAAAACATTAGGTACCACAAGATAGCTTTGTGATCAGTTCTCTGATCTTGCTGGTTTTTCGTATGCTGAACTTGATCTAGTAATGTTTAACCACACACCCTCTCTTATTTTGCTCAAAGGCAGAAAATGTCCAAACCAAGTGCAACAAGCACACTTTAAAATGTCATTTCAAGTCTAAAAACATTTCTTACGAAAGTAGCGACTGCCTCCTTCTTGCTCAAAAGGAATTTTTCAGCATGCTTGTTTATCAAAACTTTTCCACATGAAACCCCAAAGAAGTGCTCTGAAGCAGCGCTGTGCAACAGACTGTGAACGCCAATAAAATCAAAGTGAATATTGAGTGTCTTACTGATTTGCAATTTCTAGGCAAAAGCAGCAAATCCTTCAGCTCCATGCGAGGATCAGGGAAAACGAGTTAAGGGCACAACAAGTCCTCCAAACCCAGAGGAGGCGCTATGATGACTCGTATCTGCTCAAAGCTAAGGTACTAGAATGAATAAAATAACATAATACTTTTATAGTGAGATTAAAAATGGTCACTTACCTACCGCTGATGCCTCTTTCCACTATTTTAGGACTCTCCGTATGACAGTCCGGTATCCAGCCAGAGTCCGAAGTCCCAGCTGCCGGAGCGCGTGAGTCCACTGTGCCGTGAGAACGGAGAGCTGGGCCGTAAACTAGCTGCGGCAGAGCTGGAGGTCATCCACCTCAGCGAATTTCTCAAACAGAACACACAGAAATACACTGAAGATATCAAGAAACTGGAGGAGAAGGTGAGGGCTTCTAATTATCTAACTTCTTAAAGTCTGTGGTGCTAAAATATTTGGGTCTCATTCGCTTATAATTGCCTGGATTATTTTGGATTTGTATGCTCAGAACAATTTCTTATGAATAAGTACGCCTAATTCAGTAGACGTGCGTACACACATGAATTTCTTCTTAACCTCGTTCTAATGTTAAAGAATTTTGAGCAACTGCATGCCTGAAGTTAGTTATTTGCGTAAAACACGCCCAAACCATCAAAACCAAATTACAGACCTCTTATTAGCCAGCTGTACATTATACTATGTGAGAAATATAGTATGATATTATAAAGACAGCAATAAAATTTATTTAAAAAATATTTAAAATTTTGCCATTGTACTAAAAACCAAAAGAAGTGTGTTTGTTTGTTTGCTTGTTGTTGTTGATTTTCTTTTAAAATGTACAGTTATTTCTTTCTAACTAGAAATAAAACAATTACAATCAATCTCATGATTTCAGATTAATTATGTACAGTACTTATTTAAATTTTTTAGAAATGTTCTCAGAAATAATTTGACATTAATTTTTTTACACATTTTTCTCAGACTTTTTTTTTTAAATAGCATGTATATATATATATATATATATATATATTTGTGCTCTGTCAAATCGCATCCA
>NW_015662163.1:2781725-2782458 GCF_001515625.1 Sinocyclocheilus rhinocerous
AAAATATGTTACGTTTATATATTAAATATATTTATATATAATATAAATTATATGAATATAAATATATACATGTAAATATTTTCAAAATATATACTGTATGTGTGTATTTATTAGGGGTGTAACGATTCATCGATATGGATCAGTACATCGATACGATGTCTGATGATACGATGCATCGATGCCACACGTAAAATATCGATATTTGTAGTATAAATAGGCACCTTTATTTTGGCATTGTCCACATTTTCACATTATGTCCGTCTATGCATTACCGCCAACGCGTGCATTCTCGTTCAAACTCACGTATCAGGACTCGATATAAGGACTGCCCGAAGGCACAAGGTGAGCATAAAAGACGCTCGGGATTGTTGGCGGAACAGTCGAGCGCTGTGTGAGAAGTGTTCTGCGCACACATCTGAAGCGCGCGCGCGCGCGCACGCACACAGACAGCCATGTCTACACCGCGCGAATACTAAATTGAGCTCTATTCTGCTTTTTTTGTGCATGGATGAATAAATACAGACAAAATTACATCAAAATGCGCGTTTTGGCGAATATCCTAGTAAACACAGTTGGTTAGGCGTATGTCTTAACATAAAAAGTTGAGAAAGAAAAGGCATCAGTATATTAAATCCGTGCTTTCGTTCTTTCTGTGAAAGCAAACTAATAATAAATCTAATGCTGTCAAAGAAAAATACAAGTGCTCACTGCTCCTGACTAAATAACCTTTGTA
>NW_015662163.1:2783099-2789964 GCF_001515625.1 Sinocyclocheilus rhinocerous
GTTTCGTTTTAGTTTTTCATTTATTTTGATTTTTTTATTTTATTTCAGTTTACGAAAATGTTTTTTGACCAATCGTTTTCGTCTTAGTTTTAGTCTTCGTTTACGAAAATAACCTTGGTATCGGCAAATATCGTATCGCTGGGAATGAGAATCGATATCGTTTCGTATCATGACGAACCATCCGATTTACACCCCTAGTATTTATATATACATAATAAATATATACACAGTACACAGATATATTATGTAAATAAAAACTTTTCTTTTGGATGCGATTAATCGCGATTAATCATTTGACAGCACTTATATATATATATATATATATATATTAGAAAATATATTCATGATAATTATTTATGTTGTATATCTATGTATAGAATTTTATATTATGATCAGCTATATTTTAGATGAAATATCTATAACTAAACTTTTATTTTATCATGATTATAAGGCAATCCAATGCATGTGATTTCAGTTGTTCAAAAATTTTTCATAAATTTAGAATCAATTTTAGTAGGAAAGTTATTGGTGAATTGTGATTTGTTCATGATATTAGTTTTTTTAAACACTTTTTTCACAGACATTTTCTCAAAAATAACCACATTATTATTAAACATTTGAATTTATATATATATATATATATATACATGATTAAATATCTATGTCATTATAGCATTTCATTGTGTTATACATTTTAATTTTATATTAGGATTAACTATATTTAAGATTATATATCTGTATCTAAAATTTTGTATTAGCATGATTATAAGGCCATCCAATGTATGTGATTTTGGTGTACTTGTGGTTTCAGTTGTTGTGTTTCGTACATTTAAAATACATTTTAGTTGGTAATTGTGCTATCTTTGTGAAAACTTTCGTACAGATTTCTCACACAAATTTGTGTGGACGTAATGTGCTTATAGTAAATGAGAAAATTGTCCCACATACCCTGTTGAAGCTGAACAAGATGCTTTGTGTTTGTGTTCAGATGAAAACACGTGACCGCTACATCAGCAGTCTGAAGAAGAAATGCCAGCGTGAACAGGAGCAGAATCAAGAGAAGCAGCAGCGCATCGAGACACTGGAGAAGTACCTGGCAGACCTGCCCTCGCTGGACGAGGTCCAGACACAGGCTCAGCAGGTCCGGGCCGGACCGTCCTCCAGCTTTATTCTGAAGTCCTAAACTACAAAACCTGATCTAACAGTCTTTTACATTTAACCTGATTACCTTAAATGCTACTTTTTCCTAGTTTATCACCATCCTGTTCAACCTTAAATCTGATTGTCAGACCCAAAAATCAAAAGTTAATCAGGGCATAATTAGCATCTCCTTTCAGAGAAGCAGCAGCGCATCGAGACGCTGGAGAAGTACCTGGCAGACCTGCCCTCGCTGGACGAGGTCCAGACACAGGCTCAGCAGGTCCGGGGCCGGGCCGTCCTCCAGCTTTATTCTGAAGTCCTAAACTGCAAAACCTGATCTAACAGTCTTTTACATTTAACCTGATTACCTTAAATGCTACTTTTTCCTAGTTTATCACCATCCTGTTCAACCTTAAATCTGATTGTCAGACCCAAAAATCAAAAGTTAATCAGGGCATAATTAGCATCTCCTTTCAATGCTAAAGCAACACAGTAGTGTCCATCCCCACGGCGTTCTGCTAATAGATCAGCACAAACAGCTGCTGATGTGACAGACGCTCTTCATTATGGATGGGAATAATCTTATTTGTGGGTTATTAAATCATTGTTTTGTGCAGTTTACTAGTGAAGATTAATATTATCCGACAGTCAACAGCAAATTTTTGGTGTCACATTTTTCTTACCTGCTTAGTACTTTGGCGTAGTTTGAGGCATCGGTCACTACACCCAGATGATGTCTGCTGATTTTTTCTGTGCTGACATTGGATTAAATGCAATGCAATTTACTGCAGAAAATCATTTTACTCATTAATATTTTAGTCTCCCTTTTCAGTACATATCAGAATATCCTTAAAACAAGATACATTTGTGTACTAATTGTTTTTTTTTTAAACTGAATTTGTTATAAATTCATTTATTATTTTATTTTATTTCACAAATGGAAGTACGTGAATTATGTAGTGACCAAAAATGGCTGAACAAATCGAAACGAACATTATTTATTTTAATTATTTTTCAAATTTTTTAGTTTTTTTTTTTAGTTTATTTTATTTTATGTTATTTTATAAACAAGATTTTGTATGGTTTATGCTAAAAACAAGAATTGGATAAGCAAAATAAACACACAAATAAAATAACATGTTTCTAAATACTAAACTACTAATATTTTAGCTCAGAACTACTCACCAAATGAAAAACATTTGTAAACACTTATTCATTTTGTATTAGTATTATTTTTTACCTTTCAGAGAAAGGCAATATAAAATTAAATAAAAAGACACAAATGGAATGAGAATTAATTAGTGACCAAAAATAGTTAAATCAAAACTAACATTTTTTATTTATTATTTAATTATTTTAAAATAAATAATACTTTATTTTTTATTTTATTTGAAAAATATTGAAGTTATCAAATCCATGAAATAACAAATGGAAGTAACCAAAAATTTAAATGAACCAATTGAAGTGACCAAAAATTGTTGAATAAATCAAAACATTTGATTTGATTTGACTGTAAATGTTACAGTCCGAACTACAGTCCAAGTTCTTCCCACACTGCAGCGTAAAATGCTGAAATAATACTTCAGACACATTCTCATTTTATTTTATATTTTATTTTATTTTTCCTAGCTCATTGTCAGAGAGTTTTGTCTTGCTTTAAGCATAAATCTAACAAAATGTATAAGGTTTATGCTCAAACATAAAGAAAACTACTTGTCAATTGAATAAGTAAAATCAACACAAAGAAAATAAAAAAACACTAATTTACTAATATTTTAATTCACTTGTTTCTGAAAACAAGTCATATTATTTTTTCTTCTCAATTAAATATTGATTTAGTGTTGTCTGCATGTTTAAATATTATTTTGAGCAATTTTCTGGGCTGAAATAATACTTCAGACACATTCTCATTTTATTTTATATTTTATTTTATTTTTCCTAGCTCATTGTCAGAGAGTTTTGTCTTGCTTTAAGCATAAATCTAACAAAATGTATAAGGTTTATGCTAAAACATAAAGAAAACTACTTGTCAATTGAATAAGTAAAATCAACACAAAGAAAATAAAAAAACACTAATTTACTAATATTTTAATTCACTTGTTTCTGAAAACAAGTCATATTATTTTTTCTTCTCAATTAAATATTGATTTAGTGTTGTCTGCATGTTTAAATATTATTTTGAGCAATTTTCTGGAAAGCAAGAAAAAAATTCTGATCACGGGCAAAATAAAATTTCACATTTGAGTAAACGTTATAAAATGGTGTTAAAAAACATGTCAAGTGTTTGTGATGTGTAGTAGTGTTACTGTACTCATCTCTGTCCGTATTGTGGCGTCTCAGTTGCAGGAAGTGCAGGGGAAGAAGCAGACTTTGGAGGACACCGTCGCCAAGCAGGAGAAAACCCTGGAGGAGAACCGAGCCCTGCTGCAGGAGAAAGACGCCCTCATCGAGACCCAGTCCAAACGGGAGAAAGAGCTTGTGGCTGCTGTTCAAAGGTACTGCACGACCTCACAGCCAGAAGCATTGCTTTCTGAAAGCCACTTTTTATATCTAAAGTGCTCAGTCCTTGTTAAGTGAGCTGAAGATCAAAGTGCTGTGTACTCTTATTAAAACATAGAAAACGTGGCGTAAACACGGGGATGAAATCAGGCCAATCATCCACTCGGACTGAAAAAAATAATAATGGAAGGCCACAGCAGCTTTGATATATGTAATGAGGATCTATTAAGATTTCTCTCTGTGCCTTATTTGACCCAATGAATGAAAAAACTGAATGTTTATAGCCTGCAAGAGAAAGTGGAGACGTGCTTGGAGGATGGAGTACGGCTGCCCATGCTGGACCTGAAGCAGCTGGAAAGGGAAAACACTCGTCTGCTAGAACAACAGAGCCAGAACAGCCTGGTACTGATCCCCCATGATGCACCTAATGATGCTTAAAAATACATTACTGTAATCGTTTGCTGCTTTTATTTCCAGATGTCTCTGCCGCAGATGTCTTATAGTACATTATAATCAATACATTTACTGGTAGATTGAAATTTTGCACTAAAGACAGAACATGTAGACCAATTTGGAGTAGACGTCACAGTTACGTCACTTGCAGCTGCGTGCGCATAGTGGTGGCAGAAAAACACTGGGAACAAGTCGAGGAAACGGGTAAAATCCATGGAATAAGAGAAAAAATGTATTGTACATTTGGATGTCAGAATCGGAATGCAAATAATTTTTATATAACACTGTCGTCAAAGACGATCAACAATTGCGAGTTTGTCAATTCTGAGTGAAAAAAGCCAGAAGTGTGGGATTATAAACTAAAAAGAACGAATGACGAGTTGATTTTTCCTTACCAGAATTGTGAGATATAATCTCGGAATTGCAAGAAAAAAAGTCCGAATTTTGAAATATAAACTCAAAATAAAATTTTTTATTATTTTATTCCATGGCTTGAATAGACTGCTACGTTAAAACTGTCATTTTCTGCCACCAGATAGGCTCCGCCCCTCAAAAAAACGTCATCACTGTTTGCAAACACTGAAATTGGTCTATACACTACACTAAAAGTTTGGATTTTAATAATTAGGTTTATTTTTTAATATATCAAATTCTCACCAAAATACAATAAAAACTGTGATATTGTGAAATAATTCCATTTAAAATTATGTAGGCATAAAAAGACAACAGGACAATTGTATGGGAACACCTAGTCATTCTGTTTTATTAAATATATCCCACCTTTTAGAAAAATATTGAAGTTATCAAAGCCATGAAATGACACAAATGGAAGTAACCAAAAATTGAAAGGAACCAATGGAAGTGACCAAAAATGGTTGAATAAATCAAAACATTTTTATTTTTATTTTATTTGTTACAGTGCAAACTACAGTCCAAGTTCTTCCCACACTGCAGCGTAAAATGCTGAAATAACACTTCAGACACATTCACGTTTTATTTTGTTTTGTTTTATTTAATTTTATCAACTGGCTGCTTTTCCTTCTTTGGGCATTCAAATTATATAATTAAACTTTCTGTATTAAAATTGTAATTTTGTACACACACATATATATATATATATATGTCCTATATATCCTATATATATATATATATATATATATATTGGATGCATACTTGCATATATGTACAATTTATGTTTGACTACAAGACTAATTTTAAGCATTTAAGCAGAAGCCTTTAAATAAAAACATTTTGGAATTGTTTCCAGACTTTGGCCAATAGAGTATACATCCAAAAATGCTGCCTAGGTCGAATGTTTTAAGACAAAAGACACAAACTTAAACCGTTTCAAACCAAAGCCGTGTGAAATGATTCACTCTGCGATTCCTTTTGTTTCAGCTGATCGACGATCAGAAGCAGCAGATTGACAAATTCTCTCTGGAGATGTCGGTTAGATGTCATTCTCTACCTTTGGTTGTGGAAGCTTGGTTTGGATTGGCTCTTATTCTTGGATGGATGATAAGGCTTATGTTGAATTGTGTTATCAGAGCAGGCTTGCTTGAGACGCTCTAACTGCTGTCTGTCATCCTTCTTGCAGGCCCTGGAAAAGAAGCTGCAGAGGGAGAGGGGCATCACGCAGGAGCTCCGCAAACAGCTCTTGGAACGCGAGGAGGAACTGGAAACCCTCTCCAAAACTTGTCAACAGGTACGTCTCTCTCTAAACCACCCGCAAAGGGACTCTTAAAGTCCCGCTAAGACTTTTTCGTCCTAAATGATACAGATGAGCCTGCAAGCGGAAGTTAGAAGCTTGATTGAAGGCTCATTTTTGTGCCATTAAATTCCTCGCCCTGCCTTTTCGTGGCAGTCGAGTCATGAATAACCCAACCGGCCCTCAGTGCGTTATTAGAATTCAGGACGTCATTTTTCAGCGCGCCGTCTCAAGGTGAGCAAGAGCAGAGCCGCAGTCATGCGTGACGCAGCCGCACTGATCCACAGACTCTCACAGAGCACTGAGGCCGTACATCATACCGCTGCCACAGGAACACCAGATTATTAGCAAGCGTGCTCTTCCTGGCTTTCTCATGCGAGACCCACAGAGTATTGTAAGGTTTGATTACCAAGTATAAAAGATCCCATGTAAAGGATGACTGCGGTGGACAACAGTTTGGTTCCCTCATGATGCAGTTCGCAACCGCTTTTAAACCACAGATCCTGCAGCCTTAAACGAGAAGTGTTTCATTTCCAAGCAACTGTTACATAAGAGTAGTTTTACAGCATATTTGTTACATATTAGATTTTACATTTTTTTACATTTCGACTCGAAGCAGAGTGCCTACAAGCCCCTTAGCTGTTATAAATTCACTGTAATTCACGGGGCTTATTGCTTTTATAAAACGCTTATTCCATTTACGTAGTAAGGTTTCACAAAATAAAACAGAGCAAATAAAGTGTAATGGAAGTAAACAAAGGTGTTTGTTTGTAGAGTAATTTACAACAGCTTCGAACGCGGCTCAACCAATCAGAATCAAGGACCGGAACTATCCGTTTTATAATGCAAAATATAAACCTCTGCTAAAATGTAACAAATATGTTGTAAAACTACTCTTAAAGGGTTACTCCACCCCAAAATGAAAATGTTGTCATTAATCACTTACCCCCATGTCGTTCCAAACCCGTAAAAGCTTTGTTCGTCTTCGGAACACAAGTTAAGATATTTTGGATGAAAACCGGGAGGCTTGTGACTGTCCCATTGACTGCCAAGTAAATAACACTG
>NW_015662163.1:2793841-2801427 GCF_001515625.1 Sinocyclocheilus rhinocerous
TTTTTTTCATATTTTTGTGAAAACTATTATCTGTTTTTTAGGATTCTGTAATAATAAGAAAGTTCAAAAGAACAGCTTTTTTATATTTTGTGCATCCTTGCTGAATAAAAAAGATTAATGAAAAGTAATCTCACTGAGTTTTACAAGCACATTTTCATTTTTACAGTATTTTTCATATTTTAATATTTGCATTATAAGTAATCCAGTTGTTTGACTGTAAATTAGATACTAAGAAATAAAAATCCTGTGCATCCCTAGTCACTTCATGTTTAAAATCATTACTTTTAATATTATTAATATTTAAATTTAATTTCATGTATTAGTTCTCACTTCATATTCTCACTGAGCCCAAATTTTTGAACAGTAGTTTAATAGTCGTAAAACCAGTATGTGATTTCAGATGCAGCTTTTGTGTTTTTTTGTTTTTGATTTTTTGCACTTAGTGTAATTTTGTTGCAACTCTCTAATTAATAGGCCTTTACTGTGTGCTCACTTTCTCCTTATCAATTTTCTGGAAATTGTACAAGCTTTAGCAATACAATTAGTTTTAAAAACATTTACTAAATGTCGAGCAACTACATTCTAGCTGTGTGAAATGACTTGCAAAGCTGCTTGATGCTGTTCAGTATTATTTCATAATGACCTCATGTGTATGTAAAGGAATATCTGCATCTTCTATAATGTTCGACACAGAGAACAGTTCTCTTCTGGCTAGATGTGAATGAATTAGCAAGCGTTCTCCGCTGACGTGCAGATTTGATCCCACCGGCCCCAATAGATCAGGGCACACGTTCTCCTCCGCTCTTGCTGTATCTGATGGGCTTTTTTTAGTGTTCATGTAAACAACTGTTCATACTTTTGGGGTCAGTAAGTATTTTTAAAGTTATGCTCATGCTCATTTGACCGAAATAGAGTGAAAACAGTAATATTGTGAAATATTGTTACAATTTAAAGTAGCCATTTTCCGTTGTAATATATTTATTCCTGTGTTTCATTCTAATAAGCTGATTTGGAGCTCAAGAAATATGTCTTCTTATTGTCAATGTTGAAAATGGTTTTTCTTGCTTAATATTTATGTGTAAACCATTATAAATTTTTTCAGAATACTATGATGAACAGAAAATTCAAAAGAACAGCATTTATCTATTATCTTTTGTTACATTATAAATGTTTTTTTTGTAACATTATAAATGTCTTTACTGTCACTTTTGATCAATTTAATGCATCCTTGCTGAATAAAAGTATTAATTTTTTTTAAAAGGGTCATATGATAACATTATTTTTTGTATTTGGTGTAATGAAATGTGTTTATGCGGTTTAAGGTTAAACACTTCATATTCTCACTGAGCCCAAATTTTTGAACAGTAGTTTAATAGTCGTAAAACCAGTATGTGATTTCAGATGCAGCTTTTGTGTTTTTTTGTTTTTGATTTTTTGCACTTAGTGTAATTTTGTTGCAACTCTCTAATTAATAGGCCTTTACTGTGTGCTCACTTTCTCCTTATCAATTTTCTGGAAATTGTACAAGCTTTAGCAATACAATTAGTTTTAAAAACATTTACTAAATGTCGAGCAACTACATTCTAGCTGTGTGAAATGACTTGCAAAGCTGCTTGATGCTGTTCAGTATTATTTCATAATGACCTCATGTGTATGTAAAGGAATATCTGCATCTTCTATAATGTTCGACACAGAGAACAGTTCTCTTCTGGCTAGATGTGAATGAATTAGCAAGCGTTCTCCGCTGACGTGCAGATTTGATCCCACCGGCCCCAATAGATCAGGGCACACGTTCTCCTCCGCTCTTGCTGTATCTGTATCTGTATCATCAACGCTGCAGTCCAAACTCTGAAAGTTCCTCCCACACTGCAGCGTAAAATGCTGAAATCACACTTCAGACACATTCTTTGTGTCCGTAATAGCATTTGAAGGTGAAAATAACCATTCTCTCAAGTCTCCAGTGGCAAATGGCCGGGGCTTCATTGTACTTCCATAATTTAAAATGAAACTCTGAATGTTCCCTTGAAAGGCTCTGTCCTGATTCACCCTGCTGCGTGTTTTTCTTTCTGTATTTTTATCTCCACAGAACCAAAGACGGCCAGACGAGGAGACGCTGAATGTGACCCCCGGGCCCCTGTTGAAGGAGATGTCCCTGTGTCTGCTGGATCTGAAGGGCCTGTGCAGTGTCCTCACACAGAGAGCTCAAGGCAAAGAGCCCAACCTGGCCCTGCTGCTTGGCATCAAATGTAAATACTCATCCATAACATAGAAAACTCTAGCCTTAGCAGCATAATTATATATCTTTTTACAGTTTTTACATAATACAGAATAAACTTGTTTGATTTTAAATTAGATATTAAGATATTAAAATTATGTTCATCCCTAGTAACTCGAAATTTATATTGCACTTTACCTTTAGTATTATTAATTAATTATAATTTAAATTTAAATTTCATATTTTAGTTCTCACTTCATATTTAAATATTTTTAATTAAAAGTAGAACACTAAAATCAATTGTTTTAAATGCTGCAAGTCAAATTGTGCATCACACTATTGTAATGTACAGTATGAAAAATGGATATTCGTTTTGAGATTTGCTAAAGATTACATTTAACAGTGTTTTAAAATTAATGGTGTTTTTTTTAAAGTTTAGGGTCAATTCGTTTTCATATATATATATTTTTTCAGCAAGTATGCATTGATTTTAAATAAATGCAGTTCTTTTAAAGTTTCTATTCATCAAAAAATCGTGAAAAAAAAGTCTGTTTTCACAGAAATAATAATCATTGATAAGATTTTTTTTGCTGAACAGCAAATCAGCATATTAGAATGATTTCTGAAGGATCATGTGACACTGAAGACTGGAGTAATGATGCTGAAAATTCAACTTTGTCATCAGTGGAATAAATAACATTTTAAAATATATTAAAATTTTACTATATTTATGATTGAATGCAGCCTTGGTGAGCACAAAAAAAACATTAAACATTAAAAAATCTTACTAACCTCAAACTTTTGAATAGCAGTGTATCATGCATTTAAAATCCTTTTCTTAACTATTAGCATTATGCTAGGCTAGTAGGCTAAGTTGTTAGCATGTTAACTGAAAACACAAAGAAAGAGAAATGTTTAATTTCATCTGTTTAGCTTTGCTAATATAACGTGAAAAGCAATGTGTCATTTAAAAGGCATTAACATTTTCATAATTAAGAATAAATGCACTTTATAATTGCAGCACCAGATAACGTACCCATATAAAAAGTCATAAACCAGCCAATAGAATGAAAATTCCCATTTGTGACACTTTTTTCCAGCTATGAGCTGCTCGGCGGAGGACAACGAGAAGCCGCTGATGGAGGACGGCTTGCAGGCCAAGCTGGTGGAGGTGTGCCAGCTGAGGAAAGACATTGACGAGCTGCGGACGCTCATCTCGGATCGTTACGCACAGGACATGGGAGAAAACTGCGTGACGCAATGAGGCATTTCCACCTTGTCAGGACAGACGGCATTCCCAGAGCTCATAAAGGGAAAATAAAGTCAACCTGTTGGTTGGACCAAGCTGTGAAGCCAGTTTACAAGGACATCTTTACAGCAAGTTTCTTGTTTTTTCTTGTGGACGTTGAATTTGCAAGGAGTTTGAATGTTTTATTGTATTTGTTGAGACTGAGTTCCTCACACTGTTCCTGTCAGTCGTCTTTGAGGGAAAATAGAGCAACTGGTGTCCTAAAGTGCCTTGTGTTCCTGTTTGTGTACCTCCAAACTTCATGAACGTCAGTGAATTATTTTACCCAAAGCAGCTGGTCCATCCTCTACCCAACAGCTACAGGTCGCAGGTCGACCACACCCTCAGTTCAGGACCCTCTACATCGAAAAAACGGTCAGGAACAGCAGCATTTGAAAAGTCCTTCATCACCAACATCCTGCATTTTGTGTGGTTTAGTATGTTTGAGCTTCCATAAAAACGAGCAATGTTCCATTTCAAAATAAATGACAGCAGAGGAATCCAGGTGAATCTATTCAGGATGCCGATTAACTATTTTTAATTGGAATAAAATATGAGCTGCTTTTTTAACTCGGCGGCACAGTTCAGTGTTGAGTTCCAAAGTCAGACAGGAAACGGAATGTTCTGCACTTCCTGTGACATGCTTCTGACATTTTATATACTCCAGATAACATGTATTTCTTAGAAATATGGACGAAATCAATGCAAAACTTGTTCACTCAGGTATTTTAAGGGTTTCTTTTATTCGTGATCTGAATGCTTTCAGAAGGGATTTAAGTGTCATTAAGTTCATTTTGACCCCAAGCTGAATTTTTTTATAAAGTCCAGCGATGCGGTCATGTCAAGCTTTGCACACGTATTTGCACCAAGGTGACGAATGTTTAAGATATTTACAGTACAAGCGTCTATATACGGCTTATGTATCGTGACTGTACTCTCATTGTATTTAAAGTATATTAAGCATGTTTTTATGTGCTCATAATATCTTGTGCATAGGTTTAGAATTACTTTTTATTTAAAGGAGGGAATAGATAAAGGTAACTAATTAGATGCACGCTGCGCTATGCAACCTCACATTAACCAGCATTTATTATGCGTTTCTGCAGATATGTAATATTATTCTGTGCCTTTACGAATCTATGCAGCAGCACCACAGTATGACATCGAAGGGTATTTTCCATAACTGGCAGAGACAAGAAGTTTATTTCATAAAGGCGCAGGCGAGCTAATCCATATTCACATGCAATGCATATTTATTCTCAGGCAGAGAGCTGCTCATAACCAGATGGAGAATGGATGTGGTGCTCTTCATTGTGCATTAGAGGACAGTGTGACCGCATGCTGAATTGTGACGTACACTGGTTGACATGACCCGCTCACTGTGCACTGAAAGCCACTGGTTGGCTTAACAAGTATGTTTGAATTTCTCATCAGTCTTAAGCTTTTAATTTTCTAGCTAGATTTTACAAATGCCAAAGGTCTATTTATGTAAAAAAAAAATGTGTTCTCAAAAGTATTAACTATTTTTCCATTTTGTAAAATGCTTTTCATTTGTACAAATGTCAAATAAAGTATTTTTCTACATTGGTTTGTTTCAATGTTTTTGCTAACAATAACAGTGATTTAAAAAATTGTGTAGATTAACATTTTTTTTCTTTAAGAAAATGAATGATGCACATTCATACCTTGGTGTATAGTGTGTGCATTTCATTTACATTTCTAAATCAAATTGGCAAACTCTATTTCAGGTGCTTTGACCAATAATAAAAATAAAATGATTGAAATTCAAATTATTTAACAACTTTTAAATTAAAAAAAAAACGTTTAAGGTATCAAGTTGTTGCAGTTCACTTAAACAGCCTTGCTATGTCAAATGAATTTACACATTTTTCAAAACTATATGCAACTATATAAAATGCATTCTCTCCAGAAACTAATTAACTTAAAAAAAATAAAAAAAAAAAGCACTGGGTTTCATCTGTACTTCAGGGTTTTTCAAAACTTAAGGAAAAACAGTAAGACTTAAGTGGAGCATAGAGGTGCTTTAATAAATCAGCAACCCTGCAGTCTACCATGGTAAGATCAACCCAAGTAAAAAGTCAAATGATAGTTACAATAAAAGCATCTCAAAAGGAGACCAGAGATCATTTGGCATGCTAAAACCAATACAACATTAAAAACGATTATCGTTGTATGTGCACTGCATTTACTCAGACATAAATTGAGAATGAATGATTTTGTGCACTAAAACCTGAGGACTGACAACTTAAAAAGTGAATGTTGCAACAAAAAAATTAATAAATTTAAAAAGAGTTTAAAAAAATATAATCATAGGCATGTTATAAAAAGGCAGTTAAAACACTTAAAAGGTTTGTGTGAGTGTATGAGGTCAGGCCTGAAGCGTGTTGAGATGGCTGAGACAGGCCTGAGCGCACTGCAGCACCATTCCCTTCAGCGCCTGCAGAAAGAGCTCCTGGCCAGAGTTCAGGTACAGCCACATGAGTCGACTCAGCTGCGCCGTCACACAGTCCCCATGCAAACTCTCTGTTCGAACAAAACACACATGAATGTTTGATGGCCATCAGGAAACAAACCTTCACTTATTCATTCTTTTAAATGGCCAATTCAGATACAATATATACAGGAAGGTGACCGATATACACAATACAATTTCATGGTAAACGTACACAACTGCTGATTTTAAAATAAACAATTTTATCTCATTCATATTTTAAACATTTAAACAACTATAAAATAGACAAAGAATTTTTAAAATGTAAATTAAGAATTTTATATACATTTCTTCTCAATATTTCTTACACATTACAATAAAAAGACAGGTTTGATTTTTGAATATTGAAGTTGTTTTAGTAAAAAATATATTATAATATAAATATTTTACTTTATGTTTGCACATACTACTGCACCTTAATCCTAAAATGCCACAGCATGGAAACAAAATGCAAACATATTATTATTATTATTATTATTATATATAGTGTTATGTTGTACATGTTTGAATTTTTATTTTTTATTTTTGTTTGTTTGTTTCATGCCATGGTACTTTAACATTATTTTTAATTTTTAATAATGTTTGGATTTCCATGGTATGGAATGTCAATATTTAGTCTTCGTTTTGTTTTTAAATAATAAAAATTAGGGTGGAAAATTTCCAGTACATTTCGGAAACATTCCAGAAAGTTTGGAAACTTCCCAGGATTTTTTGGAATATTCTAAGGATTTTCCACCCCTTTGCAACCCTATTATAAAATGCATATAAAAGAAACAATTTGTTATTAAATGTTATATATTACCAATAGAAATTAATAGTAGTAGTATTTTTTTTCTTATTTCCTTTCGTTACATTAGTCAATCACAAATTGGCCAAAATTTGGCAAGTACTAAAACAGGCATTTACATAAAGCTTGTAAGACGCTTTGATCTGCTAATGCAAATGTCATGAACTCTGTGTGGTCCTGACCGTTCACAGAGGACTGGATTAACACCAACACACTTACAAAAATCTGCTGAACAGAGATGAACTTGGCGAGCAGCATTCTATAACACAGCATCAGCTTAAAAAAAGATGTTAATGAGACGATCTAATAAGAGGAAAAATACACTGAGGGCAGCAAAGACAAGACCTGAGGGTCTCCGAAGACGACAAAAGCATCGGTAAAGCTTAGAAATTTAATATGGGGGATTAATCACAATGAGGTACTGGATTATGTATGGTTGCTGTGCGGTCATTTAGATCGATTCAGGGTCCTTTCACGTGTGTTGTTCATGTTATCATGTTAGCTGAACCCACCTTGAGAGATCTTGGTGTCAAACTCCAGCAGCGTGTAGAGCGATTCAGGCAGCAACTGTCTCGCCCAGCCGTTCTCCTCCAGGTAAATCCAATCCCAGATCAGCCTCTTTCTACGCAAGAAACCTTGAACGTGATCCAGGTACACTGAATTACCAGACACCAGATACAGCCTCAAAAAGAAGAAAAAAAAAAACATTATATGCATGAGCTGGAAAACCATTATGAAAGCGGCTACACAAGGCAAGGCAAGTCTAATTATTTGGGGGGGGGGG
>NW_015662163.1:2802603-2805526 GCF_001515625.1 Sinocyclocheilus rhinocerous
GGGGGGGGGGTGGGGGTTCCATTAGCTTGGGAAATAAGACAACCTTTATTTAATAAACCACAATGAGAATTAAAAACCAAAAACAATGTAATGGCTTTTGCGGGGAAAGCTATTTTTCAAGCACTTCTGAACAACGAGGCATTCATCTTTACAGTCTCTGGAGATGTGCTCCTGTATAATGACTGGTACAGCTTCAAACAAAACACCCTGGAAGAAAAAAACTCCATTTGTGTTTTCACACACGCGCAGACATATAGCTCCTCAAATGTGGATTATTAGCTCAATTTAAAACCAGCCAAGCAGGACTGATGCTTTGAATGCTAATGATCAATTAGACAAGAGATCAGAGAGTAGGGAAGTGCTAAACTACAGAACATAACTACAACAAATGTTATTTGCACAAAACTCTCAAAATAAAACTAATAATAATAATTATTATAATATATACACACATATATACATACACATATACACACACATACATATATACACACACACACACACACACACACACACACACTTTAAAGTTCCATATAATTAAATTGCAAACACAAACAATACATTATTTGTATAAAACAAACAAATAATAAAAATTATTGTTGTGCGAAAGCATGAAAATAAAACAAACATTAATGAAACAAAAAAATAAGTGTACATACAAGTTGCTTTTATTTATTATTATTATTATTATTATTATCATCATCGTTATCATCATCATCCTCCATGCTATGGCACACATGCGTTAAAGTGCCATATCATTAATATAAAAATGCAAACAACATTAATAAAAATATTTGCAAGATGAAGTACAAACATTAAAAAAATAATAATAATAATTTTATTATCCATGCTATGGCAATTTAACATTTATTTTAACGTAAGTGGCATAGCATGAAAATAAAATGCAAACAAACAAAAATACATTTTATTTTATAAAAGGCCACAGCATGAAAGTACGAAAAAAAAATTTTTTTTTAATACAAATAAAACAAAAAAATAAAATAAAATAAAAACTATATTTTAAAGTGCCATAGCATGAAAATGTTTGTCCAGTATGGGTAAAAAGCACTATAATATTCAGGTCTACTTGCTTCTTCAAGTGAGCACTTCATCACTTCAATCACTCGCACATCTGCTTATGGAAGACGATCGGCCTCAAGGAACATCCCACTTAACTTGTCACACTACCGTTCTCTGATGCTGTGGGATCAGGCTGACTTTAGAGCATGCTCTTTGAGATCAGTCACCACACACTTCAGAGATGTCATCGACTGGCTGCGGATCTCAGGCCGGAAGTTACTGCAGGCTATTTGTTTGAAGCTCCAGCGCACTCTCCAGGCTTCAAAGCCCAGTCTGAAAGCCCACCACTGCTAAAGCTCAACGCTTTCACCACTAGTTTTTAATAGAAACGACAGCAATTCCAGTAATAGAGCAACATTTTACAGCCTAAAAATGGTGATCGATGAGAATGCTAAAAGCCAAGCTCCTATGGGTACCAGCGAATAAGAGTGTCACTAATCTAACATGATAATTGTGAAAGCCTCATTAAAGCAAAATGCTGCATCAGTTCGGATTTTTCACCATGTTATAAAAATAAGGTTTGCAAAGCAGTTGCTGTGTGCACAATGTGCTGAAGACTATATTGCCATCAGTATTAGCACTGCATAAAATTAGGCTGCTTACTTTAAGTTAAATTAGTTTCGTAAAATAACTTATTTAAATATAAATAATTATCTAAATTCAGCTTAATTTATAGCATTGTATTTAATTTTATTTATACATTTGTATTTAAATAAGCAAATAAAAAAAAAACATTTAAATAAAATTAAATACATTTTTAAAGGTAAAAAATTAAGTTAGCTTATTTTTTTTTTTTTTCATTTAAAGGAAATAAGATGAAAATCTTGTATTTTATTTGTAATTTTATCTAAAATAATTAAAGGTTAGCTTAGTTCTATGTATTTAAAGAAAATTTTTTTTTAAATTAAATACAAATAAACAAACATCTTCAATTAAGCCAACATTTTACATTAATGCCATCTTAAATGTAAGACTTTATTTTAGATAAATACAAAAAAAAAAGTAAAATATTAGAAGGTTAAGATTTTTTTTATATTTAAATACATGTCAGCTTGAATTTAAGACTTTTAGATAACAAATATATTTAAAAAAAAAAGATTAAGGTTAATATTTTTTTGTCTTTAAATACATAATGTGAGCTTCAATGTAAGATTTTTTAAAGATAAAATTTTAACTTTAATATTTTTGTTTGTATTTAAATACATAATGTCAGCACAAATTTAACTTTTTATTTTAAATATTATAAAATATTTTAAATTAAACATTTAACATTTATTTTTGTGTACCTAAATACAAATAAATTTAAATTAATAAATTAAATCAAGCTGCATTATGTATTTAAACAAACAAAATTCATTTTAAATGTGTAAATTTTTTTTACAAAATCTAAAATAAAAATGTTAATTAAATTAGTTAATTAAAATTATTTTTTTCTAATTTCACCGAGTCATTTTTATTACATGGAGAAAGAGAGAAAGTCAGAGTAATCAAACAGACTCAAGCAGGACTGACTTGTAGTAGGGGAGCGACTCAATCATTTTCCAGTTGACATAATTTGCAGCCTTCTCCTCCAGCGTACAGACACGGGTCATCTGGACTTTGGCCACCTGCCAGAAACGCTCGTGCTCTATGAGCGTCTCCTGCATCTCCCGTCTCAGCAGAAGATACACACCCTCCAGTGTGTCTTCATAAACCTGCCAATGACACATCACTCCATCAGCAAACAATATTCCACCTGACCTTGCTCCTGAAAAACAGCATGCATGGGGGGAACAAAACCAAATGTGCAGATTACTAAAAGTGCAAAAAAAAAAAAAAAAAAAAACTCAAAAAAAAAAAGTGC
>NW_015662163.1:2805783-2807176 GCF_001515625.1 Sinocyclocheilus rhinocerous
CTTCCTAACAGAAAAAATAAACAAACACAACACAGAGAGATACAGAACTCAGAATATTCATTTCAAGATGCAAAAAAAAAAAAAAAAAAAAACTGCACACAAAGTGCGGTCCAATTAGCATTAAAATACCTTAATATCCTAGTTGAAGACTATGCTGATATCAAGCATATAGGTTATGCAAAGCACATACATGAAACCCTGAAACGAAACTGACTACATTAACCTTTGTTGGAAAACATAAAATGCACATTTAATGTCTCTCTGGCCCTTTCTGTGTCCTTGAATGGTCACATGTGTTGTAAAACAGTGTATAACGGCAGGAGAGTTTGTATGCTCAGACGTGCGATGTAATTGACTGGGACATGCACCGATACGTCTAGAATCCATTTAGGCAGCCATTAGATAGGAGCGTCTGCTCACGCCGTGACCTGTGAAATCATTTTCCCTGGCTAATGAAATGCAGAAGATGAGCACTGCTGGAATATTTAAGATCACGTCCTCTGAGGAACTTATTTGGCATGTTTCAGATGGCAAAGAGAGATATCAGTTGGAACAGAACAAGGAACAATCATGTGTGAAGAAAACTTAGTCCCTGGAAAGACAGCATGTCAAATTTATTCAAACATCACAATGCACACCAGGGAGAGAGGACTTCATGTCAAAAGAAAAAAAATCGTTTTAAAATTCAGAGTGAAATATTGTTCAGTTTCCTGCATGTATTCCATAGACGTACCTTTCTTCGCTTCAGTCGGCCCCAGTCGCGGCCCAAGATCCAGGCCACGAGAGACTTGCACATGGAGAAGTAGTTTCTGACAGTCTGAATCCCTGATGGAAAGAAACAAGTAGAGTCAGAACATGAGATGATACTCCAAGAGACTGGAGCAGTAACATTTGATCTACAGACGGATTTCCTGCTAAAGGATTGGTACAGGCATAATTCCTAAAGAGAGAGCACTACACGAGACCGACAGAGAACACAAAACACCATCAAATACAGCAGGTTTTGCCGGACTCTTCAAGGGTTTGCAGATCAAGCCAATTCTCCAGCAGAGGCTGACCAATAATAGATTTTGCAAAGGCCCGTAACAAAGGTACAGGGGGGAAAAGCAGTTTTACAAATAATAGGCTAATAGTTTCCTTTATTTTATTTTATTTTTTTAAAGCGTAGTAGTAGTAGTAGTAGTAGTAGTAATAATAATAATAATAATAATATTAATAATAATAAAAAATTTAAAAAAATTTAAAAAAATATATATATATATACATTTACATAAAGTAAAATATAAATAACACTAAATAGAAAATAAACAATATAGTATATATGAAAATGATATATTTTTTCATTATTTTTTACATTACATACAAAATTCAATAATTATATTAATATCTTATA
>NW_015662163.1:2807410-2811619 GCF_001515625.1 Sinocyclocheilus rhinocerous
ACGCTCCCGGAAACACTAAGCTCGTGCCAGGCTTGGGCCTTGTCTTTTCCATTCATCAAGTTACTCTGACGCAAACTGGTTCTTTTTATCAACCAACTTCAGCAAAGACCCACGTGAGACTTCGGATTGCATCAAGCCTTTCTTTCAGACAGATGAGACGTGCAAGTATTCAAACTTAGTCTTATTAGTTGATACATTAGGTATCATTTGCACCTTTTTACAAAGGTGTGTTTGAACTAAGAATCTGATGTTTCCCTCGGGTAGATCTGCTGAATATGCAAATGGTTCAATAACTTCATATTCTTATTTGTCTTCTCTTTACTGCGTTAAGTTTGAACCCTTTCCTATACAAACTGTGTGTGTGTGTGTGTGTGTGTATGTGTGTGTTAGACCAGTTTATGTGTTTATGTAGTGTGTTGGACCAGTTTGAGTGTTTATGTAGTTAATAAAACCTTACTTGTATCACACTTGACGTGGTTCATTGTTTGCTCATAACTGGAGTCACTTAATCATGCAGATTTATGCTACAAGCTTTTTGTAGAATTGTACAGTAAGAAAGTTATTTCCCTTAACCAGGAAATTAACGTTCTTAGAATTGACAGACAGTTGACCCTGAGAGGTCAGCTAAATATCTACAGCGGATCTAAAATATTCATAATTAATTATAACTAGTTATGATTAATTATTCATATTTCCCACGAGCTGATTCGTTACAACAACAACAACAAAAATGCACTACTAATAATAATTTCAGCACTTATTATTATTATTATTAGTGCGGTTTTATTGTTGTTGTTATAATAATAATAATAATAATAATAATAACACCAATAAAACCGCACTAATAATAATAATAATAATAATAATAATAATAATTTTAAAACACTTAAAATAATAATAATAATAATAATAATAAACACGAGTAATAATAAAAAAAATAATAATGTAATTTATATAAAGTTATGCAATCGGTTAACATACTAAAGTTATTATTATTATTATTATTTAAAAAGTAAAAACTAAATAATTAATATTAATATTAAGAATAAATTAAAACATTAATAATAATAATAATAGCAATTGAATACATCTTAATATAAATCATCATCATCACCTTTAAATTATTTACCAAATAACTTACCGAGGCTCTCATCTCCCCGGGCCAATCGGCCTCTCCAGTAGTCTTTGGTGATGGGGTGCAGGGAAGCCAGGTACCTCACATCACACAGTGTTTCACCCCACGTGGCCACCTTTCTCTTGCTGTGCTTCTTCCACTGCAGGAAAATGGATCGCAGCTGCTTGTTGTATGGAGCCGGCTGACGAAACAACCAATACATGAAGAGCCACTGGAACCTGCACTGGACGTATTGATGGTACATGGACTCCAGCTCTGTGTGTTCTGAAATCGGCGCATAAAATAGTTGTCAATGCCAACAATACTACAGCCTGAAAGCTAATGGCCAGAAAACGTAACACTGCAATAAAATGCATTCATAAATAAATCTGTACAATTACACCTTACAGAAGGAACTCCAAAATTTCAGGTGGAAGTTTGAAAGACCTTTAGATCATCACTGACCAGGATGCACTACACCCTGTTCAAAGCTAACAGCTATAGAACATGGGCCTTGCCCTTTCATATACTAGAGTATTAAAAGAAACAGGAAACACCAGGTGAGGGTGAACTATGAGTCACAGTCCTTCTTCAGACACATCAATACAAAAACCATGTGTCATACCCCAACTTTCCCATCAAGGGTCCATCACAGCAGTTTGAAGTGATTCACCAGTGCAAAAAATGGGGGGGGGGGAAACGTATACAACAAAGACGTATAAAAGGTCAACCAAACCAACGAGAGCACCCAGACACCCTTATGTCCTTTTGGTTAAGAAGACAATACAGTACAGTTGGGCGTGAGTCTAAATGCGATGCAAAAGTGCCAGAGAACAAATTGCAGTTGACTGGATTCACTCCAGCACTCACAGAGGATTAAAGTAAGGTGATATATTGCATAATACATTATATTCCTTTGGCAATATTAAAATCACAATATTCGCAAAATTAACATTAAGCTTCCTAAAAACCAGGCAAGCAGACAAGTTTCACACCTAGTTTCATAAAATGGGATGCAAATCTCACCACTGTTTTGGTGCTGGCGGAGAACATGCTGAAGGACCAGTGAGACACTACCATGATGCTTCAGTGCAAGATGATACAGCTCTCTCCATTCAAACTTGAGGGTGTCACAATCTTCAGTTTCTTCTGGGAAACAGAATAACACGTTAGGCTAAAATTAAACATGGAAAGCCCATGTGACAGCTGAGAGTATGACCACCTTGGAGTTTGTCCTGGAACAAATCTGCAGTGATTCCCCACAGTTTCTCCACATCGCTGCAGGGAAGCCTCACTGAAGGCAAGGGAACGCTTTCCTCCAACACGAGCCACTGGATCCAGTACTTGTGCGGCGCGAGCGGGATCTCCACAAAGAGTTTCTCCTGAAACGCACGGTTACAGTGGATGTTTCTGAAGAGGGATCTCCACATAAAAACCAGACGGAAGGCGGTTTTGGCCGTTACGGGACACCGGGCGTGGGTATATGTCAGACTGACCCCAAACGAATCCTGTGGAGAGATTTTGGAGAGAATAAGCTTGCAAGTGACCACTGGAATAGTCTGTTAGGGCCACTGATTACATTAAATAACTTCAAGCGTGCAGGTCAAAATAAATAAATCTCCCAACCCTCATGAATGTACTGGGAATAATGACAATGATTTAATTATTTAAATTCTTAGGTACGTATATGTAATAATAGTATTTGCTGGATTGCCATTATGCTGATTGTGGATTTTGGTGTACAGTCAGGATTAATTTTGCTGGAGTATGACAAAAAATAGAATCTCTAAGAACCGTTTAAATTGCAAACAGACTAAAAAAAACACTTTAAAAAACGGAAAATGCAAAATAAGTAAATAAACAAAAACACAACAATGCCTAAAAAAGCTAATTAAAAACGAGTCTTTTTTTGTTTTGTTACTGTTGACTTAAAGCCTAAATTTTAAAAATACCGTGTACTCGAATCATATTCGAACCTTTTAGCTGAATGACTAATTCACAACCATGCACCAACTGTATTTTTCGTTCACTTAAGCTGCATTCAAAGACTGAATACAGCAAGAGTATGTCATTCGTAAAAGTTATTCAGTAGCTTCTATCATAGGTAAAAGTTACAGAACGCCGCGAATGACTGTGCTTTTTGTCTTGTACGAGTCTCGGAGTGGCGATGAACGACTCGCATCGTTCACGGTCTTATACATGGATTATCTGTCAGAGCACTCGATTACATTTGAGCCATTTTTGCTCACAAAGCTAAAACAAAATGACCCAAGGAAATTCTTAAACTGTATAATATATTATAATTGTTTCTTATTTTCTCTATAACTTCCTCAGTGTCATGCATAGCGTTTGGCTCCGTTCCGAGTCGGTTGGACACATGATTCACCTATAACTAGGGTTGGGTATCATTTGAATTTTATCAATTCCAATTCCGATTCTGCTCATCGATTCGGATTCTTATCAATTCCCAGTTTATATTCCAATGTGGTTAATAAAAGTCAATCAGTTAGATATCAAACATATTTATTCTGTGTCTATCTTTGCAAAACATTTAATTGCTGCCGAATACCATTAACAAAAACCAGCCGGCTATAAACTGGACTCGATTAAGAGCTGTTTGTGTGCAGAGAGCTGCGTGATTGATTTTGGATAAATTGAGACTTTTTTCAAATAAAGGTTTTAGTTCTATCACAATTCTGAAGAAAAATATTACACAACTGAACAAAAGCTCATGGAATTTATGAATGGAATGATTCAATGACTCACTCAAGATTTACTTGTTTTATCACTGTATAAATCAGTGTTTTTGAATGAATCTCTTGAATGAATGATTCATAGGCAAATAAATTTTTTACAGCCACTTTTCGCAACCTAAAAAAAATAATAATAAAAAATAAAAAGATGCGCACACAGGAATTGATAGGTGGAATTGAAATTAATTTTACAACAAGTATCAGATTCCTGACCCAAGTATCCGATCCTGGAATTTATTTTTGATTCCCAACCATACCAAGTACACGCTGTTCGCCAGGCTTAGGTATGTACCAGGGGCATAGCCATCATTTCAGAAGTGAGGGGGACAGAAATGTTTATAA
>NW_015662163.1:2811820-2820350 GCF_001515625.1 Sinocyclocheilus rhinocerous
TTTCCTGGTTCGACTTTCTGCGCGAGAGCGCCCTCCGGCTTCGAGTGTGAATGAAACATACACTGCACGGAGTGTTTAGCGCTCCGTGATGTTCATCTCGCCTTATTCTGGGTCCGAATAAAACATCAGATCATGCACAGACTATCCTGTCTCTTTGAATTTAAATCTATATTTATTCACACCGGCTCTTGAAAACCTCTATGCAAACACACTTGCCCGAAAAAAGTGAGGGGGACGAATTTACGTGATATTAAAAGTGGGGGGGACACGTCCCCCGCGTAATCTACGCCCCTGGTATGTACAGAGCATAAAGTATGAATTAACGAATGTAAAAGATTCGACTCACTGTGATGAATCAAAAATCTAATTCCCACGCAAATCATACCTGGAAGTGTGTGGTCCACAGAGAGTTGCACGAACAAACTCGGAACAATAAGCTGCACGTGCTGCCGAGCCTCAGCAGCGACACTGGGTCCAAGTTCCTGAGTATAACCAGGAGAACTTCATCACTTAAATGCAATAAGCCCGTTGTGTTGTCGCTGCTTTCCGAAGTAATATCTGCTGTATTCAGATGGGGCTCCTCGTCTGTGGCGGTAGTCAGGCAGGAGAATTGCTCCAGCAACTCACGCTCCCAGGTCGCGCTGAGGTCTGCCATACCTGTGCCGGTGTCACCGCGCTGCTTGCGGCCGCCTCTCAGGTGTTAAAGGTTAGGAAGAAACCACCTGAGAGAGGTCATAGGGAGGTACATCTCTAAGGAGTCGCTCATGAATATTAGTAGCTCATGAATATAAATGAGGTCACGCCGACGTTGCTTGGCAACATACCTGCTTAAACTAATTAACATTCATACGGCAAGCGTTTAATTCGCCAAGCCAATCGGGTAGGCGTTCTTGGAACGTTACGTAATAAATATTCATAAGATAAACACTTCATTTCCCAACAGCAATGACAAAAACATTTCTTATTTGCAGTGTATTTGTAATGCTAATCTATTCTACGCTCTGTCTTGAATATCTTGAATTCACCGTGTTAGAGGTGAATTTTACTTTTTGATGTTGCTGTTGTCCTGCTCCTGAAGTTCCCCATGGGTCAATATAGTATTTTTGTCTGTTGTAGGGATTATGCTTTTATTAGCATCATTCACTCACCCTCAGCTTGTTCCAAATATGTATGAGTTTCCTTCTTCTGTTGAACACATCAGAAGATATTTTAAAGAATGTTAATGTTATAGCTATTCCATAGTATTGAGAAAAAAAATACTTTGGAAGTCAATGGCTTCCGTCAAATGACTGGACACCAACAATTTCAACATTTTTTTGTGTGTTCATATAGGTTTGGAACAACATGAGAGTGAGTATGATGACAGAATTTTCATGTTTGGGTAAACTATCCCCTTAAATTGTAGTTTACACCATTACGTAGTCTGATATGTAAAAGTTTGATTTTGATGTAATGTTTTGCGAGGTCAAATACATTTTCCCAGTCTTAACCATTCACGTTTTTTGAGTTTAAGACAAATATACTTTATTTTAAGCAAGTCAGACACATTAAGAATTTCCAATATTTAAATGACAACTTAAGAATGCAAAAAATTTTTTTAACAAAACAAAACTCAGATATCAGTTCAGAATACTTTACATGTATTGTACTGGATTTTATCCAAATAAGATGATAATTAAGACCGAACTGCTTATAAAACAAAGACAAGTGCAGTAAAATAGTTTACAAGTTTACAATCAATTGCTATTACACAGACTTTTATATTTAATACAAATGCATGTACCCTTTTTCCTGGCCGAATTAAAACAAAGTATGACAAATATAAAAAACTGAATATGGTATAACAGTTAAAGGGTGTAAAATCATTCTCTCTTTTTTACCCTTTTTGTATTTCTGACTGATGAATGGAAATATTTATAATTTTGAGCAGATAATACAATATGCAATCATGACATGTCCAGTACTGATGACACTGTTTTTAAGTCATGATTTCTCATTGGCTAATGTAACCCACAATAATATTACATGGCAAGGCACTGGCTCAAATCAGCATTGTAAAACTCAGATTGCAGTTTTCGTCAGATAGATCTCATTTAAAATGTAAAATATTCATGAAACTGTAGTGAAACAAACCATGTCAAACGTTCAAATACAATGAACCCTTTGTGCTCGTATAAGAAAATAAAACGTTCACAATTGAGCATTTGGACAAAACAGTCAGCACGAATCCTTCTAAACACTTAATTTGCCGCGGGGAAAGAGGCAATGAGGTGAAATCATCTCTATACATGATGGATCTGATATATCTCAGATATACAGAAGTCACTGCTACCTATTGACAGTTCGTGATCACAGTGTACTCGTTTGCTACGTGGTTGTTTACATCATTCAGTGATCATTATCATTCGTTTTTTTACAGACTGCTGGGCCGGGCAGTGGATGATTGGTTTTGAGAGACCACGGCCCCTTTAAGCTACTCTTACGCGAGGCTCCTCCTCTATTTCCTGACCCAGGCTCGTATAGGTCACTGAAGGCTCCAGGGGCCCCAAGGTGGGCGTGTCTGTGATAGCGTTTCCCGCGTTGCGGAACTGTTTATAAACGCGAGGATCCTGTGCCACGTAGGTGGAGGAGGAGTAGTACAGGACCAGTCCCAGGATGATGATGAAGAAGGACAGCAGGTAAAGGCCTGAAAACTGAAGACATACAAACAACATAATGAAATTCATATAGTGTGTTTAAAGAGTGATTTAGAACTCAACATAATGATTTATTCGTTCAAAATAGAAAAATTATTTCAAATCATGATCTAGTAATTCTAAATAGAACACTTTAAATCATAAAGTGAAAACTTAAAATTATAATTTACTACTTTTAATTAGAACAGTGATTTTAAACAGTAAAACTGTAAACAATGATTTATTAATTCAAAACCGAACACTGATTTGTACTATAAATCATAATTTTTTACTTCAAATAGAATACTCATATAAAACTTTAAATCATAATTTACTATAATTTTGAATAGAACACTGATTTAAATAATGATTAGGAACACTGATTAAAATAATTATTAATTGATTTATTAATTCTAAATAAGATCACTGAATTAAAAATGTAAATAATGATTTATTAATTCTAAATAGAACACTGATTTAAAACCTTAAAGGGGTCATATGATGCGATTTCAAGTTTTCCTTTCTCTTTGGAGTGTTACAAGCTCTTGGTGCATAAAGAAGATCTGTAAAGTTGCAAAGACTAAAGTCTCAAATCCATACACTGATTTAAAAATGCAAATCATGATTAAATAATTCCAAACAGAACACTGATTAAATTTTTTTTAATAATAATTCTAAATAGAACAGTGACTTAAAACTGTAAATTCTAAATAGAACACTGTTTTAAAACTTCAAATCATAATTTACTTTACTTTAAAATAGAACACTGATTTAAAATGGTAAATTTGAACTAGAACACTGAATTAAGTTTAAACAATAATTTATTAATTCTTGTTAAATAGAACACAAATTTAAAACTTCAAATTTTACTTTAACTTTAAAAGTACTACTACAGAACACTGATCAGAAACTGTAAATCATGATTTATTGTTTCTAAATAAATGTTTTAAAACTTAAAATCATAATTTACTACTCCTAAATACAACAAGGACTTCTAAATCATGATTTATTCTAAATATAACACTGATTTAAAACTGCAAATCATAATTTATTAATAATAAATCAAATCAATCCAAATCTGCATGCTGTTATTTGTTCTATGGAACACAAAAGAAGAGAAAAAAAAACTTGAGTCACAGTCACAATTGTCTGTATGGAAAAGAGTTATTTAAAACACTCCTTTTGTTTTCCACAGACAAAATAACAACATACAGATTGGAACAAAATGGGGGTGAGTAAATAATGACAGAATATTCATTTTTGAGCAGATGCTCCATACGGTCTAATGACAGCCATTGCAGACATTGTTTGCTCCTATAAATATGTCACATTAGGGTCATATTTCGTTAATGAACATGAGGGAATCAGACGTACAGGCCCAACAGGAGAGATTCTACCAAGAATGAACTAATGAGCAAAAGCAGCAGTTGTGTTAGAGATGGAGCGAAGCACGTCCAGAGAAATGATTCACTCTCAGTGTGAATCTACTGTTCAAGGCAGAGGGTCTGTGATTGTAATTATGATGGGATGGCATTAATAATTTAATAATGGTTTAAAATTTATGTTGTGAGACCAAAGGGCAAACGTGCATTAATGTGATTTAATGTCATGGGAATGCTTAACTTAACTTAATGGGTCATGGAAGAACACATTTAATTTCCCAGAATGCTCTAATTTATCCCAAAGTCTTCAGCATGAAGCCAAATTACATGACAGGTTTAGGATGGAAGATGGAATTTCACACTCATCAACTGAAAGTGAGCCAGACCTTAAAATCAGAATTTTGTTTTTTGAATCTTAGAAAGTTGCTGGACTGCTAAGAGGTTTTTTTTACTAAAAACTAAGACTAAACCTTAAAAGAAAAGCAAAAAAAATCAAATAAATACGTAATGTAAAATAAAACTGCACCACTGACAATGCCATTTTGGAGCAGTGCATTATATTTTGCTCTGCGTTATGGTCAACAGGGACTCAATACCCTTGTCAGCGCTTTGAAAATAGCAACAACAATCACGACTTAAAAAAATTAAATGCCAAAGCTTTACTCTATTTGCCGTCACTCAATCTCCAAATCACATCAATAGTTTTTCATCCATAGGGTCTGAGGTGTGGATGAGCACAACAATCAGTTCTGGCAGTAGAGCTGTGCTATGAACAATGGCCTCTCAGCTCGATCATGGTCCATTTCTGAGCCACGTGCCGCCCATCTATAACGCCTGTGATTAACAAAGGGCTTCCAATTACATGCGGCCTTCAGCTCTTGCCCATAAGAGCAGGATTCAGCTGAGTTAATAATTAAAAAAGAAACAAACATACAAATACAAGCAAATCTGATGCATTAGGATTTTTAAGTTTCCTCAATAGCTTTAAATTTTGTTCACTGCGTGCACTGCATGTTCAGCCCAATGTCATTTTAGTATCAAAGCGCTTTGAGTGCCCAGAAAAGCGCTATATATATATATATATATATATATTAGGGCTGGGCAAATAATCGAATGCGATTTTCATGCGCATCTCGTCAGTAAAGCCGGTTCTGTGATTAGTAGTAAATCTCCAGCATATGCTTTCAGATGGAGCGGCATTTACTACACAGAGCCGTAGATCACTGAAAAGCTACGCAATATCGCGTTCAAAATCGCAGGCGATTCATTGCCGATTATGAACGCGATTTTGCGTAATATATATATATATATATATTAGTAGTAGTAGTATATTATTATTAGTGCTGTCAAACGATTAATCGTGATTAATCGCATCCAAAATAAAAGTTTTTGTTTACATAATATATGTGTGTGTACTGTGTATATTTATTATGTATATATAAATACACACACATGCATATATATATATTTCAGAAAAAATTTATTTTTATATATTAAATATATTTATTTATAATATAAATTATATGAATATAAATATAGACATGTAAATACATGTAAATATTTTCAAAATATATACTGTATGTGTGTGTATTTATATATACATAATAAATATACACAGAAAACACACATATATTATGCAAACAAAAACGTTTATTTTGGATGAGATTAATCGCAATTAATCGTTTGACAGCACTAATTATTATTATTAGTTTTTATACATTTTTATTTCGTTTTAGGGTACGTTTACACAACATCAATGTACTAAAAACTAAAAAGTTTTTTCTTTGATTTTTTGAGAAGTTTTGTTTACAAATGACAACATTGTCAAACCGATCCCCATTCACACGGATCCATGAGAGCGACTAAAACGCTAAATAATTCATGCCATGCCAGTAGTTGGCGATGTCACTTTGTAAAGAAACAATATGCGCCTGCACACATACCTGTAGACTGAACACGTAATACACATCAGCATTTTTTTGTAGTTTACACGGAGATGGTAATAGTATCATTTTCAAAAACTTTTATTTTGAAATCTGACTTCAAAAGTTTTCCGTTTATGGTGGTGTTGTGTAAACGTTCCCTTAGTTTTAGTTATTTTAGTACATAAAGTTAAATTAAATAGATAAAGAAATAAATGTTTCTTGGCAAAGTTTTTAGTATGTTTTATTTTATTTCAGTTAACATTTAGTTAATGTTTTTTTTTTACGGTTTTAGTTTTAATTAACTGTAATATCCCTAATTCAGCCAATAAATTCTTCTGGAGGCAACTACAGATTTCTACATAACAGCAAACATAAAAGATGTGCTTTTAACATCAGACAACAAATAACCAACAACTACAGTACATCAGGACAAATTAGGTAAGCAAATATCCGTAGCAGTAACTGTATATATTAATGCTCATTTAATACTGTAAAGCATGCTGGAAGCTCGCAGACCATTATCAAATCACTAACAATGTTCAGTATGAAAGTGTTTGATCAGAAAACATCATTATGCTAGTTTCGGGGGAATGAAACATGTTTTTATATAAATTCAAAGTATCAAAATATCTGTGATTCAGTAAGCCTCATATGTAATTGCTTTTAGTGTTATTAGCTGATCACATCACATCTAAAAGCTCTACCAGAGAGGACCACCGTGAGACCATCGGCGCTTCCCGCCGCACTGAGCCGAGGCCACTCTAGTGTAAAAACTACATGCATACACACACTCATAAATATTTGCTAGCACATACACTCCAAAGCCCTGAAGTGATAGACATTAGGCTTTTGAAGTCTAAAGAAACTCCACAGAGAATTTTAAATAAACTTTGACACTTTCTCGCAGTTTGCAGCCCTCTGCTGCCTTTCCCCCCTCGAGCATCACAGCAGAATAAATATTTCCAATAAATCAATAAAGGCAAGTCACACTAGGTCTTGGTGAGGCTTTTATGCATATCCAGAGTTGCTTTTCATAAAATCAAGTCTGTATAAATCTGTCAGCATGTGCATGGGTACACAGGAAAAATGAATAAATTAAAGACGAGAGGTTTAGGACGGACAGTACTTAAAAAAGAACCCAGAAGGACTTACTTTTCATCTGAAGATATCGATTTCATTCCTCAGATGGTATCTAGAACTAATGCGATGAACTGAAGAACCTGTGATGTAACTTCAACAACTTTTTAATCTCTAAAACAGCATATAAACAACTTGAGAACTGAATACAGCAAAATGGTTTTTGATAAGGGTAAAAGTTCTTTGATAAAGAACCTTTATTTTTAGAGGTTTTTAGTGTAGGGCTGATTTATGACAGCCCATTTCCAGCTCAGAGACAAGCTGTAAAAAAAGTACATGTGAGATAAAGTTTACATTAGAAAATAAAAAAAAAATTAAGTAACAATTGTGGGAAAGATTCACAATTTCAAGAAATAAAGATGAAGTTGTGAGAAGTGATCAGAATTAGGAGTCTTATATTTGCAATTGTGAGAAATAATAACAATTGTGTGATACAATGCTACAATATTATATCATATACTACAGATATAAAGTCATATTGTGAGATATAAAATCTTAATTTTGAGAAATAAAGTTTAATTTGTAAAAAAAATTGTAATTGTGAGTTTAAAGTTGCAGTTATGAAACAAAGTAACAATTGTGGGAAATAATCACGATTATAAGAAAATAAGCTAAAATTACAAGTAATGAAGTTGCAATTGTGATATTTAATCACAATTACAAGTAATGAAGTTGCAATTGTTAGATAAAAATGCAATTATGCTAATGGGAATTGTGTGCTTTAATGTTGCAAATTTGAGAGATAAAGTTGCAATAATTGACTTATGAAGTCGCAAGAATATAAAGTAAAGTCACAATTGTGATAGTCACAAATATTAGAAAATTAGTTGAAATTAAAAGAAATAAAGTTACAGTTTTTATATATTAATCACAATTAAGAGTAATGAAGTTGCAATTGTGAGAAAGTAAAAAATAATGAGACAATTATGTGATTTAATGTAGAGGTACAAAGTTCCAATTGTGAGATAAGAAAAGATGGAAAATATTCACAATTATCAGAAAATAAGTTAAAATTACAAGAAGAAAAAGTTGCAACTGTGATATTTAATCACAATGACTACTAATAAACTTGCAGTTGTGATATAAAGACGCAAGTAAAAGAAATAATGACAATTGCGTGGTTTCATGTTCTAACTGATAATATACAGTAAAGTCATATTGTGAGATATTAAGTCACAATTGTGAGAACTAAAATCATAATTGTGAGGTACAAAGTTGCAATTGTGAGAAACAAAGTCACATTGAGAGATAAAACATATACGGGAAATACTTAATTACTATTTTTTTTACACTGAGGTGGAAAAATCTTCCAAAACAAAAATAGCAGAAAAAAAAGTAGCAAAATCCTGCCTGTCCTTTTCCAATTGAGTTTTTTTTTTTTTTTTTTTAAGTTAACACACCTGAGAGTTCA
>NW_015662163.1:2820557-2822707 GCF_001515625.1 Sinocyclocheilus rhinocerous
CACCTGAGAGTTCAGTGCAGACCACAGGATAGAAATTAAGCAGATGGTTCTGGCAAACGTATGGAAGATTGAGCACGGCCCGAGAGATTTTCCAGCACTGCAAGGGTATTAGAGCAGGCAAGAGTAATATCTGCTGGAAAGGAATATATTCTGCTTACATCGCCGATGTGTCAGGTTGCTCATTTAAATATATCAAGTGGTGCTACATGCCAGCATAACTATGATAAAGTGCTTGCTATTTCAAGCCAGACACATGGTGCCCCCTTTTTCCCCAAGCATTAGGGGAGAAAAGAGTTTCCAATAAGGGTACAGTAATGTAATTACAACCTGTAAAAAAAAAAAGATGCCATACTCGCAATAAATCATACTGTAATATGCAAGGTGTTCTGAGTGTCATATTTCAAAATGAAAGTTATGAACCAAAGATGGATTTTACTGTCCAAGAGACAAACAGCCATGTGTTAAAGGAAGGTTTGCAAAGAATAAAACTTGTCTTTGTTATTTTTACTCAGACATGGCATTATAGTTTGTCTACCTTTCATGTTCATTTTGACCCAGAGAGGATTTTCTATTTCCTGAAAATGCTTTATCTAAAACTCACCCCTATGTTCACTTATATCTAATATTGTGTAAAATCAATCGATCAATTAATTTTTTCTTCCTTGTTCTTTAATGTAACTTGCTTATCTCAAAACATTTCCAAATTCAGAAAATCAGTTGCTCCTTGACTATGGAAATCAAACTCCAAATGCAACATGAAACTCCGCTAACCAAGTTAGCTGTGCAGCATAGACCAACTACAAAGAAAAGCATGTCTTGACCCACTAATTACGCTTGAATTACCTAAAATGACCTATAATAGACAGAAAACGGACTGCGCTCAGCATGCAAGCTTTTGTAACCACATTCAAATTTCATATTCATTGACTTCAATGAATACAATTAGTCAGCTAACAACTGTCCTCAATAAAGGAGGCATGTTTACAGGAGCATTTAAAATCCCACATTGGCCTTGGTGTGTTGTGGGTAATGGCTGATACAGCTTCCCTCCCCGCTGCTGCTTCTCTCCACCTTATTGTGAAAGGAAACAGCACAGCCATTAAAGCAGACAAAAAAAGAGTTTACAGTAAAAGCGCCAAGCCACACTTTCAAATCAATGCTAACAGCCTTCATCTGGAGCAGGCGATCTCTGAATAGTTTGATTAGTATTTCTCGTTCATTACTAGACTTAATTATCAGCATGAAGGCTGTTGGACTACTGTACATGGTAATGATCAACATCAATTTCAAACTGAATGTGGTATGCAGTAACTACACCTATCATACTGTACAAGTCATTCCTATTATGCATTGCCTTCTGAACTTTTTACAGTTTAGAAAATGACTATGTGACCTGTGCTGGCAAAACGAGTCAGAATGCGCACGGGCTAATTTTGAGCTACAGGCAAAAAAAGTGAAAAATGTCGATTTTAGTCGAATTTGAGGTTTTCACAAAAATGAGTTCATTAAGCCCTCATCTAGCGATCCCAATGCTCCAAATAGTATTTAAACATCTAAAATTATCTTTATTTGTACGTTTTCTGAGAAGAGTACCTTTTCTCTGCTCCCTTCTCGCGCTGAATATATATATTTGTGTGTGTGTGTGTGTGTGTGTGTGTGTGTATATGTATGTAATTATGTATGTATATATTAGTGTTGTCAATTGATTAAAAAATGTAAACTAATTAATCGCAAATTTTTTCTAATATGTGACCCTGGAGCACAAAACCAGTCTTAAGTCGCTGGGGTATATTTGTAGCAATAGCCAAAAATACATTGTATGGGTCAAAATGATATATTTTTGTTTTATGCCAAAAATCATAAGGATATTAAGTAAAGATCATTTTTCCTTGAAGATATTTTGTAAATTTCCTACCGTAAATAGATCAATTGATTAGTTATATGCATTGCTAAGAACTTCATTTGGACAACTTTAAAGGCGATTTTCTCCATATTTAGATTTTTGTTGCAGCCTCAGATTCCAGATATTCAAATAGTTGTATCTCGGCCAAATATTATCCTATCCTAACAAACCATACATCAATGGAAAGCTTATTTATTCAGCTTTCAGATAGTATAAATCTCAATTTCGAAAAATGTACCCTTATGAC
>NW_015662163.1:2823303-2825185 GCF_001515625.1 Sinocyclocheilus rhinocerous
CCTGGAGCACAAAAGCAGTGTTAAGTCGCTGGGGTATATTTGTAGCAATAGCCAACAATACATTGTATGGGTCAAAATAATCAAAAATCATTAGGATATTAAGTAAAGATCATGTTCCATGAAGATATTTTGTAAATTTCCTACCATAAATATATTAAAACTTAATTTTTGATTAGTAATATGCATTGCTAAGAACTTAATTTGGACAACTTTAAAGATGATTTTCTCAGTATTTAGATTTTTTTGCACCCTCAGATTCCAGATTTTCTTGGCCAAATATTGTAAGATCCTAACAAACCATATATTAATGGAAAGCTTATTTATTCAGCTATTCAGGGTCACAAATTACAAAAAAAAATTTTCTAAAAAACTGGCATCTTTTTTATAACTGAAGGCGAGTATCACTGATACCAATACTGATGTCTCTATGTAACTGACCATTGATTATAGCCATTCTATTTTTTTAAGAGTTGCCGCTGCTGAACCTGACGCAGGGATCTGACACGCATTGTGTTTTCTTTATGAAATGTTTTTAATATGACGGAAACTGTATTTAACGTGATCACAGTTTAATAAAAACATTATACGTTAGGCCTATTAATTGTAATGATTTCATTTCCACGGTTATTCAAACAACGAATAAATTATATAGAGAAAGCGAGTAAAGAACACAACGGAGCTTTTTAAAACTCTGAATCAGTTAAACCATTGCGTCGCAAAATGATTCACTGTTTCGAAGCGCTCCAATTGAAATGATTCAGCACTCCAATCAGATCGCGTATCGTGAATCATTTGGTTTAGATCGGGATGTCTGAGCGGGTTCGCGGGATGTTTTTATCCCCACAGGGGATAAAAAATTATTCATCAGAGGCAGGGATCCCCCCCTGGCAAATCGCACCCTGTATATATATATATATTTTTTTTTCTTTCTTTCTTATTTTAAAAGGTAGAGTCATCTAAAGTCTGGAGATGATGCTAAAATGGCAATATCTGCTCAATCCAAAGTAGTGAATTTATTTAAAACTCACTTCTATGTTCACTTAAACCAATATAAAACATAAATAGAAGGACATAAAAAGTACTGCATGAATGATCCATAACAAACTTCACTCTGTCTATGTTTGATTGGAGAATATTATTCAAGTCAGGCAGTTAAAATCCTATTATTCTAACACACAGTTAAAGACATGAATATTGGCATATCTGCTGATTGAAGAGTCTCCGTGAAGAGTCTCCGTCTCCCTCTGCGGTTTTCAAATGATTTGTTCTGTAACCACCACATGCTTCCAGTAAAATTCTCATTAACAGTTTTAAAAATTTAATCTGGACCCGACCGCTGCCAATATGAAGATAAATCCAACCATCAAACAATCTACTTTTCCTCATGGAACATGCTCCAAACAAGCCACAATGTGCAAATCAAAGTCTAATTGCAGCGAGAACATGCTTCTGTCACACATCTATACAGGCTACCAAGATTTCCGGAAATTGAGCAACCCATCAAGATCAGAACTCAATCATTACAGCTCATTTTTTTCTGAATTGGCTCAGCTGAACTGAACATCGAAGGCTATTGTGGGAATCAGCTCGATTCAAATTTCAAACACACTCTCATCTACTTCTGTCTGACAAGCGGCAAATCACTGTGAAAAACATGCAAGCACGTTCAAAATGGTCTAAGCCAAGAGCGGGTATATGCCAATATCTGTCCGCCACAGATATGGATTCATATACAGTGGGATCCAGAAGTCTGAGACCACTAGCAAAAATGCTTCCATTTTACACATTTAACACGTTTTGGATTAAATGTTAATATATATATATATATAGTATATATATATACTGTATATATATATACCGGTATATATATATATAGTCAAAC
>NW_015662163.1:2825703-2826715 GCF_001515625.1 Sinocyclocheilus rhinocerous
GTCTTGGCGGAATAGATCTGCTACGCTGCTGCTGCGGCAGAGCAAGTACCGAGACTTGCTACTGCCAGTACATCCACAACATGCTGCTGTGAGCATGTAGGAAATACTGCTGTTGCACTGTGCTGTTACACATATGAATAACTCCCATAGCATACATGAATCACCTCGTAGCAGATCTATACAGGTGGAGCTGGGGAAGGTGGAGGGTTTCTGAAGCAAGCTGCAACTGCTACGGCAAGCACTAGTCATATATTTGAATGTTGAGCAGCGAGCTCATTGGCTACCGATACAGGAGAGAACCAATCAGCTGTGCCATGTGATAATGATGTCATTAGGTCAGATTGAGTTAAACCTATCAGACTGCGCCATCTAGAGTTTCATGTCAGAACTCTGTATATAATATAATTGTATTATTATTATTATTATTAATGCATTAACATTTTTACATTATCAGCATATCAATTTGAGAGAAAATTGCATGAATTTCAGAACATTTTTTTATTTTTCTTTATATAACAGCAGCATCAAGTTGCATGAATAAAATCGGCATGACTTGAAACATTGTTATAATAGAATCAGTGAAATAAAATTATGGTTTTTATTAATAGTTTGAATTGTTTTATTTTATATTTTAAATTTTAATTGTAAAAATTTATTTTATTTCATTAGTTCTTGTAATTTTTTTTTTTTTAGGTTTATTCAGTTTATTTCAGTTTTAGCTTTAGTTATTTTAGGAAATCAAGTTAAACTATATGAAAATGAGAAATTTTCCTTAACTATATGAAATAAATTATATAAAAAATGTAACACTCATTTTATTTCAGGTAATGTTTATTTTATTTCAAATATACAATAATTTTTTTATGTTTTTAATGTTTTTAGAATCAGTGAAATACAATTATAGTTTTTATTATTGAGTTATGTTTTATATTTTACATTTTCACTTTAATTTTAAAATTCTAATCATTTTGTTGTGTTTTGTCATATTTATTAGTTTTGGGGGGGGGGGGGG
>NW_015662163.1:2826921-2835048 GCF_001515625.1 Sinocyclocheilus rhinocerous
GGGGTGGGGGGGGGTTTAAATTAATATTTAGTTCAGTTTTCAGCTAGTTTCAAGATTTTTATATGTTTATTTTATTTCAGGTCATTTTTTTTTAACTCTAATAGCCCTGATGATCCAAAAGAGTGTAAAAGCAAAAGCATCTGACTGTCTGTACTTGAATGTCACAAATTTGATTATAGTGACCTACAAATAGTGCAGGATCTGAAATATTTCTCCTATTTCTTATGTCCTTTCTTATTCATTTAATGATATTAGATCTTCACTGTAGTCTCAGACTTTTAGGCTCTGCTATAAACTCAAAAGGACCTTGAGTTTGCGTCGTGAGCAGAAACCAGGTTTGAGAAGACAAAAGGCCAGACACAAAAATAAAGGAGATGAGAATGCAGGTGCAGACTACCAACCAGCAATAACAACAGTGTGCAGAGAATCTCAGAGAGCTCTAGCTACATATGACCACATTACAAATGGCTCTGGCATTCAGTTCAGGGCTGGAGAGGGATTCATTTGGAGGCGCTTCATGTCTGCCGGCTTTCTTTCACGCTGATGTAACCCCTAGCCTTTGTACAGCACAATGACCAGAGGGAACAGTATGAAATATTTTGAAATGCAGAAAATGTTCTTCATATCATACCAGACATGAGCATCACGTAGTATTACAGGATTACTTAATACTATGCCTGTCAATGTAATGCATTCATTTGGTTAATTATTATATTAAAAAACAGCATTTTAAAAACACTAAGCAAAACAAAAAACACAATAGAGCAGCCAATTGAAACATGTCTGATGTATGTGTGCACAAATAAACAATAAAAAACAGATGGAATATGACAACAGGTTTACTCATCTGCCACCCTTAAAACCCTTAAAATATCTTAATTTTTCAGCTTATATTGATAAAGCTTTAGATTAATGACATATTTAATTAATCAGCATATCATGTAATTAATTTGATAACGAAATGTAATGATTGACAGCTCTGCTTAAGGCTAATTACAAAACAGTTATGGCTCCCAAATCTGATTGAGCTGTTTAAAGCTGTAGTAAAAAGCTTATGTATGCACATTTAAAAAACTAGGGAGTGAAAAAAATAAATAATTTCAACATTTGTGTGAAAATGATTTATATCAATAAACTTCAATACTACTTTCTACTAACAATTTTTCAACTAATAACATTTAATCAAATGTTGTATACTTAGTTACCAAGGAAATAAAAAGAGTTAAAAGAAAACCTAAGAGCAATTGAGGCATGAAAAAAAAATTTGTGTGCCCTCTTAATTTAAAAAATAATGTTATTACTCTATTTTCCTTTATCTAGTGTATGTAAAATACTGAAATTAGCAAAACAAGTCCTTATACTCTTCTTACTCCTTTATAATATAATATAATGTATTTCATAACTACATTATTTTCCTGTATCTAGTACACATACACTGCTGAAATAAGCAAAACAACAATTTATACTTTTCTTTCATTACAATATAATATTACAAAAATATAATGTATTTCATAACTACATTATTTTCCTGTATCTAGTACACATAAACTGCTGAAATTAGCAAAACAACACCTTATACTATTTTTACTTCTTATGATATGCTATATTTCTATATAAAAATGCATTTCAACATGTCAACTATCAAACATGAACTGAAATCCATGATTATTTCTGCGATTCAGAAAGAGACAGATGACAGCTGTGCTGAGCCTCTTCACACAAGGACACTGAAAACAAAGCCAGAGATGCTCTATACGTGATTACAGCTTTTGTTATCACTAAAAAACGCCGCTCTGCTCAGACTCAATCTGATTTCGTTGAGCCACTTCTAGCTATTCCCAGCAAGCAGAGAGAACACGCAGTAACCCTGAGCTTTCTGCCGATGGCGACAGACATGGAGGCTTGTTTCATATCCATCACTCTAATTGTATTTCATGAATCCTAAAGCTCAAAAACATGGTCCTAATACATTCACCTCGAGAGTCAAAATTTAAGCAGTTTTATTCACCAGCAAAACACCTTCCATACTTCACTTTAACAGCACAGGAACCATTAAAACTAATCAGTGTGATACTCAATTCAAAAGAAGCAAAATGTCTTTTTGTCCTCCAGATAGCGTAATCTGTACTAGACGAGGAGAGGGAGTTTAAAACACTATGCTCATTGTACAGTATGACTAATGGCTTTGTTCAGTGATGGCTTTAGTAGTAATGGTGGTGTTTAGAGATGAAGTCTCACATTGTGGCTGGATCCTTCCCTGAAGGCAAAGTGCCTCTGAAATCCCCTGATAAATCGTCTTAGTATTTCAGTGAAAAATCCTTGCTCGTTCTTTTAAGGGCGTTGTATTATTGCATTGTGGATCTGTCTCAATTCAATGCAGCTTCAATGCAATACGAAAGCGGTTCGTATTGAAGGATGGGGCAGCACAAACTACATTGAACCCAACGGCAAACTCGCAAGTAAGCACTGGTTTGCAATTAACTTTTTAACTCAACAGCCAATTTGGTAACTACATTTTTAAGTTGCTGGAAATTCAAAACTTTTACAGTAAAAGCTAAAAACAAAAATAGCAGAAATAAACCAGATTATAAGCCAGAAATCGTGGCTTAGATTTAAAGTATATTTATTATTAAACCTGAATTGAAGGTTTTCAGTTTTCAACTGTCAATCATTGTTTGTGTATGTAGAAATAAAATAAAAAATATATAAAATAAAATAAAAATCTCTGTGACTCTGAAACTAATAAAAACGTTCAAATTTGTTTAAATGTTAGTTTTTTTAGAAAGTATTTGAATTTTAAAAGTGGGTGACCCTCTTTTCACTGTCTATTGCTAATGTTAGAGGCTCCTGGTTGGAGGACATACTTTATTAATCACAATCGGCCAAAATGACTAATGAGTTAAGAAGTGTTAGTTAGATAATTGTTTGATTTTCACCTGCAATTGGCAAGTTGATGGGTGTTAAAGGGGTCATATGATGCGATTTCATTTTTTCCTTTCTCCACAACCCAAGACACTACTTCACTCTAGTAGTAATTATTATTTATTATTATTATCATTCAGTTATTTTGAATAAAATTACATCTCTGACGACAAGTCAACACATAGTGCTGGGCAACGATTAATCGCGATTAATAGCATCCAAAATAAAAGTTTATGTGTACATAACATATGTGTATGTACTGTGTATATTTTTTATGTATATATAAATACAAACACATGCATGTATATATTTAAGAAAAATGTTATGTTTATATCTTAAATATATTTATATATAATATAAATTACATGAATATAAATATATACATGCAAATATTTTCAAAATATATACTGTATTTGTGTGTCTTTATATATACGTAATAAATATATACAGTACACACACATATATTATATCAACAAAAACTTTCATTTTGGATGCGATTAATCACGATTAATCATTGTCCATACACATACATATCCATCATTCTCATCCTGCCACAGGAAAATGGTCATGCAAAACTAAATTGTTTTTTTAGTACAAGAGATCTTGACTTACATTATAAGTACATAGACTTTGGGTGGAAAAAATAAATTTTGTGCAGAATTCTCTAATCTCTAAAAACCATGTTTTTGAGGACTGTGAAAGCTGCATGTCTCATAATGAAATCACAGAGACGACCTCGGAGAAGGAGAGCAGAGAAATTCTGCTCAACATTCATGAGAGAAAAAAAAATGGGGCAAGTGAGTAAAATTACAGCAGGTGTAATGACATATAGCTGATGGTGGTGGTGAGGAGGTGAGAAAGAGAGAGAGAAGTGAGAGAGTGAAAGCATATTCTAACCTTGTACTGGAACAGGAACAGGCCGCAGAACAGGCTGTACAGGTCAGCCGTCAGCAGGGAGAGGTTCACCGCTGTGGCGCTGGTTCTTTTGATTACCACTGGCATGAAGCTGTACAAGCCAAACATACACGCGCTGAATCCAATGTACAGCAGCCCTGAGAGGACATAAAGAGTCACAGCCACATCAGTCACTATAGGGAAAATCTGAACAATACATAGTGCAACTAAAAAAAAAGCCAATTGAAGAAAGATCTTTAAATAAAAAAAAAATGTTTATCAACAACCTTAGGCGTAATAAATCTTTTATGTTGTTTTTAATTTGGATGTATTTTTTAATTAGATTTGTTATCAGAATGTGAGCTTAAAAATAAATGTAAAGTATATATTTAAAAAAAAAATGATTTGAATATATAATATAATGTAATGTAATGATAGTTTGGAATGTATTAGTCTACAATTATTATTTATATTACATTACTTCATAAAAAATAATAATAATAATACATCATTATACAGTTCTCTGGAATACTTGATTCTGATTGGTCAATCATGACATTCTGCAACTAAATATTTTTGTTTTATGACTGCTAAACTGTTTAATAGACTTGTTCATGTTTTTTTATTATTTCACCGTGAAACCTCCTTCTTCTCACATAATAAAACAATTACAACTTAAATTAATATTTTATATGAACTGCACTAATCTACATTGCATCTGGATTTTGATCTGGTTCAACTTTGCGATAATTACTGTACTGTATCTTTTATTTATAATCCTTACCTATTCATAGCTGTGCTCTTATAAATATATTATAAGAAAAAGCAAATAATAACTGTAGTTACAATTTTACATGCTATTACAAGTACCTCTTTATAATGCATTATATGTACAGGCTTTATACAAAAACATTATAAACAGCTACTATTATTTTCCAGTACATCATATTGCAGCCTCATATTGTGCAGATAAAGCCAGTGAGGAGTGTAGCACAATGTTAGCAGCATTCAGCTGTTTATGTCATAGAGGACAGAAAGTCAGCAGCTGTGACATTCTGCTCATAATTCATCCAGCACAATCATAATGTAATTGGATGGCACAAAAAAATTAAATTATTCACTTGTGTTTTCTCAAGCCATTCATTTCCAAATGCGTTTGTAAAGGACACAACTCCTATTCCATCAGATGGAGACACAGCAGAAATGGTAAGAGATAATGATAATTTGTTTTGAAATGAAAAAGCAGACAATACTAACAAAATCTGCTTCCTGTCTGGCATCCCACCAAGTCACCAATTTCGCTTTTGTAGGTGAAGTACACCATTTTTTTATGCTTTAATATATTTTTCCTATCTTGGTTTGGGAAATATAAGGGGAAAACATAGAGAAAAAAACTGAGACCACTAGAATAATAACAATATTGATTATAGGACAACTCAGGATATATGTAAGGCATTTGCGAACATCACACCAATGAACAATGGAATCTCCGCATTCCATCAGAAAACTAACATCTCTTCTCAACCATATGAGAGTCGTAAAAGCTGAACCATGGTCAGCCCAGGCTTCTGGCGTCATCAAGAGACCAACCAATCCAACGAGGGGTCTCCCCAAAAGGACGTCATCCAAACGTCACCTCAGCGACCAATCCGAAAGCTCCGGGGTTCCCTCAGCAGCCATCCAGGAAGCCCGTGTCAGCAACGACATCATCTCAGCTTTTCAGCTGTCAACCAAGCAGAACGCAAGTAAACGAACAAAATCTTATCTCTGCTGAACTGGTGTCGAGCTAATTTAAGCAGTAAACATAAGCTAAAATTCTCTGCTTGGTGAATTCTCTCAGGTGAATTTAAATCACTCGTGAAAACGAGTTCGAATTTTGAAACTTCATGCAACTCCGTCAACTCTCATTCTAAAGAAACTGTATGTTTGTGTGTATGTGTGTTTTAGCTTAGTTTTGATGTAATCTAGAATAGCCAATAAAATTCATGTTTCATTTATAACGAATCATTGTTTGGTGTCATATAATTTCAAGGTTAAACCCTTTGCCAAAGATTACGTTACCTCTCTAAGAGCTTACGAATTATTATAATCGTATTAACCCGTGGCCAGGGGGAATACAGTTATTCAAATTGTTAAAATATACTAAGAATCACCGGCTCGCTGGACGACCCTTGATTTAAAGTGTAAACTATCAGATTTGAATTCAGCTTTAATCAGGTTGACTCAGAATTTTCAGATTCGAGTCCTTTTAAAACCTGAATGAATTAATAATAATTAATTCCCTTACAAATGATTTAATTTCATTACATCTAATAATAATAATATTTAATTATTATTATTATTAGATCCTGAGTTGTCCTGTATTATTATTACAGTTTTATTATTATATTATTCATGAGTGGTCCCATTACAAATATTAATACTGTAATGTTAAAAACCGTATATTGTATATTTACTTAGCCCCTTTATATTATTGGCACCATAGTATTCATTTACATTGTACTTTAAGGTGAATATTAAAAACATGATAATTCTGTGATAACATAAAACACAGTATCATAGCACGTTTTAATCTTTTTGTTAGTGACAGTGCTGCTATGAAAGAAAAAGTACAGGATCAACTCTGAAACCCTTGAGGTGAAAACAAATAATCAGCTTGTACCCAATAAGGACAAATCAATGTCAGGACTGTATCACACTATATATTTCAGAGCTCACTGCTGTTCACACGCAGTTGGTTCTCAGGCTATGAGGCTTCGGAGCTGAGCAGAAGGCTTCATAACTTATTTAGTTGCCTTGCTACCACTTTTTGGCGATGTAGCACATCAGAGAATTATAAGTTGTCACCTGCTATTCAGGGGAAGTTCAGATCTATCTGTAGGCAAGGATTTAATGTGACTCTGTTTTAAAAAAAAAAAAGCCTGAAATAAACCTGTAAAAAACTCTTTAATTAATTGGAGGTGATGACAACATTTTTAGAGTATTTTCAGAATGGATGGGACAAATCTAACTAATGATGCACCCTGAGCAAAGTAGCAGTACCCATATATTCAGTAGTGGCAAAAATAATATTAAATAATATTAAAAGAAATTAAAATATAAAATATATTTGAACACTTTTAAAAACCTAAAAAAACACTTCCAAATGCATGCATTGCATTGCATTTTATAACAAAATATTACATTTATTAAAGCGTTTTACTTGGAAAAGCTTTTATTTCCTTAAAATAAAAAGCACTTTTTGACATTTGTTTTCTAATGCAATGACATTCAGACTTTTTAAAAGAATAGTGCACCCAGAAATGAAAATTTGCTGAAAATGTACTCATGATGTAGAGGTATTCAAGATGTAGATGAGTTTGTTTCTTAATCAGAACAAATTTGGAGAAATTTAGCATTACATCACTAGTTCACCAATGGATCCTCTTGAGTGAATGGGTGCCGTCAGAATGAGAGTCCAAACAGCTAATTAAAACATTACCCACCAGTAAGTCTTCAGTCCAGCAATTAACATCTTGTGAAGTGAAAAGCTACACTCTAAAAACTGCTGGGTTAAAGGGGTCATATGATGTGATTTAAATTTTTCCTTTCTCTTTGAAGTGTTACAAGCTCTTGGTGCATAAAGAAGATCTGTAAAGTTGCAAAGACTAAAGTCTCAAATCCAAAGAGATATTCTTTATATATGACCCCTTTAAATAAAATCCAGTGCTGGGTGATAGCTGAGTAACCCAATAGCTGGGTTGTATTTAACCCAGCATTTATTTTTAGAGTGTACATGTTTGCAATGATCAAAAATTCAAAATTCATCACAATACATTTTTAACTTCAAACCATTGTTTCTGCCCAAAATACAAGTATATAATCCATAATAACACTTCCTCCAGTGTATCAGTCCCAGTCCATCCCCTGTTTTCCTCTCACATCATTATCCACTCACATATTTGTTTAGAACTGTTTTGGACTGTTTTGACTTGTAAACAGTGCTTGATCTGTGCATATTTCTCTCCTGATTCAGATGCGATAACTTTTTCTTTAGAGAAAGCAATATTATGTATAGATGACTCAACATGCAGCTTAATTGATGGACTGGAGTCGCGTGGATTACTTGTGATTATTGTGATATTTTTATCAGCTGTTTGGACTCTCATTCTGACGGCACCCATTCACTGCAGAGGATCCATTGGTGAGCAAGTGGCGTAATGCTAAACTTTCTCCAAATCTGTTCTGATGAAGAAACAAACTCATCTACATCTTGTAAAGCCTGAGGGTGAGTACATTTTTAGCAAATGTTCATTTTTGGGTGAACTATTC
>NW_015662163.1:2835353-2842712 GCF_001515625.1 Sinocyclocheilus rhinocerous
CATCACAGTATGGTAAGGGGCGTAACATTTCCGTCACACCCTTGAGGTATTCAGCCAATCACAACGCACCTCGCTTTTCAGACTGATGAGCTTTGTAAAAATCGACGCGTTTCAGAAAGGCGGGGCATAGAGGAGAAACAATAATGTACAGTATGTGGAACATAATGTGTTTTTTTAACCTTAAACCGCATAAACACATTTCATTACACCAAATACACAAAATAATGTTCTTTTTAGCAACATCATATGACCCCTTTAAATAAAATCCAGTGCTGGGTGATAGCTGAGTAACCCAATAGCTGGGTTGTATTTAACCCAGCATTTATTTTTAGAGTGTACATGTTTGCAATGATCAAAAATTCAAAATTCATCACAATACATTTTTAACTTCAAACCATTGTTTCTGCCCAAAATACAAGTATATAATCCATAATAACACTTCCTCCAGTGTATCAGTCCCAGTCCATCCCCTGTTTTCCTCTCACATCATTATCCACTCACATATTTGTTTAGAACTGTTTTGGACTGTTTTGACTTGTAAACAGTGCTTGATCTGTGCATATTTCTCTCCTGATTCAGATGCGATAACTTTTTCTTTAGAGAAAGCAATATTATGTATAGATGACTCAACATGCAGCTTAATTGATGGACTGGAGTCGCGTGGATTACTTGTGATTATTGTGATATTTTTATCAGCTGTTTGGACTCTCATTCTGACGGCACCCATTCACTGCAGAGGATCCATTGGTGAGCAAGTGGCGTAATGCTAAACTTTCTCCAAATCTGTTCTGATGAAGAAACAAACTCATCTACATCTTGTAAAGCCTGAGGGTGAGTACATTTTTAGCAAATGTTCATTTTTGGGTGAACTATTCATTTAAGCACCCAAATACTTCAGAAGTCACTGTATATTAATAAATATAACATATGCAATGATACACAAATAAATATGAATTTTCTCATGCTCTTTCAAGGACGGTGGCAACATAACTAATGCATTGTCATCAACATGCCCTCGTTATTTTTCAAGGGCATCACAGTTTTGGCGGGAGACGTTCCTTCTTCTGGCATAAAGTGCGTTACTTGCAACAGCCCTGACAGTTAATGGCATTGCCCCCTCAAGCGACTCTAGACTTGCTAATGTCCCTGTGACAAGCCAGCATCCTCCTGGGATCCAACCCAAATGCTGCCTTTGGCACAGCCTCTCAACACTTCATCAAGCCGCATCAATCTGGATTAAACTTAAGTTACTTCCTGGGTCATAAAAATACACCGAATTTGAGGACGCAAGTTTTGCCAAGTCTCGTCTAAACGGGATTACAAACCAAATGAGATTTATAATTATTTCAAATCAGATGCATTTAACAGTAACTGTAGTAAAATTACTGTAACGCACTGCCTGGAGTGGCTTATTGCTTTAATAAAACTGTATTTGTGTTTGCGCATTCGTTTTCTAAGAAGACGTGAGCAGGCGTGTGTATTTATACACGGGGTAGAGATGTCACGGACTGCATAAGCAATTAATTTTGTTAATTGTCTTCTGCCAACAGTTTAAATATGCCTGTTATCGTTTGTGAGGAAGTCAAATTGAAAGTCACATCTTCTGGTTTTGCTGGCGCTCCAGCATCTCTCCCTGAGCTCAGCAGCACGTGCACAGCAATATTTAATCAGCCCCGTCCGTTCACAGCTGTCTGGTGTTGTTTCTAAGGAGGTTTCAACACCAGACCCCTGTATGTTTGAGTGCGGTGCTATGAAAGCTGTTTTTTGAACTCGGCTGCACACAAGATCTCTTGAAAGCGGGGGTCTGGAGTGTGGTTTACGCGCTTTGTGATTTATATTTGCAATGAAAGCTATCCAACCTAATTTGAGGAAACAAACATCTATTGATGATGCATATTTTGTTATATCTGTCACAAAACATTCCCAAGATAAATGGAAAATGCTTGCTGGTTGACAAAGGAAATTTAATTCTTGTTAGAAGTATGGGCAGAAAAAAAATGACTCAATCGATTAAATAGCATAGACTGTTCTGGTGTAACTTATTCCTGTGATGCAAAGCTGAATTTTCAGCATCATTAGTCAAGTCTTCAGTGTCACGTGATCTTTCAGTTATCATTCTAATATGCTGATTTGGTGCAATAAGAAAATACACTTGTATTCATGATACAATACACAAAAACATGTCTTGTTTTTTGCAGTGTTGCTTCTCTTGAAAATTAATGTGGTTTTAAAGATTTATAAATACTTTTACTGGAAAACTGTAAAATAAATAAATAAATAAATACCCATTTAGAAGTAGTTTTTTGCAAAGTGACAAAAAATATACTTATAAAAAGAAGCAATAAAAATGGTTTCTAAAATTTATTTTAGCATAACACTTAAATAAACTTAATATTTTTTATATAATGCAATGAAATTCATGCATTTTAAAGTGTTATTTAAGCTTGTTTTATTTAAGTAGTCAAATATATTTATATATTTTTTTTTAATTTACATTATTTATATTATTTTATGTTACTTTTGCCACTACTATATATATATATATATTATAATGGCTGTCAGTTGAATTCTTAATGTAATGCAATTAATTGGACAAAAATGTCATAAAAATGTAACAATTATAAATTCCTTCTGACCTGTACAAAAATCAGTTATTTTAAAATGTAATAATATTTTACAATATTACTGTTTTTACTGCATTTTTGATCAAATAAATGGCACATTGGTGAGCATAAAATGCTAATAACTTTTTCTTTTTTTTTTTAATTACAGTTAAAAAAAACTTTTGAATTGTAGTGTATTTACAAATCTTTGAAACAAGATCAGTTTCCCTTGGTTACAATGTACTTAGACTTAATTTTGTAGATTGTATTGTAAATATAAGTGTATTTTGTCTTATTGCACTGGGAGATTCTCCATTTGTTTTTAACTTTTTATTTAAAATAAGTGAAAAATATCTACCAAAGCAATACGACAACAATTGTTCATGACTTCATGTTAAACATGCATTCTCTAAAAACATCTTTTAAAATTGTTAATTTAGTGAACTTCTTTTTTTTGGGGACAAAAAATACTTGCTAATAATGAAATTATTTGCAGTCAATTATTAATTCTGACCTGTACAAAAATCAGTTATTTTAAAATGTAATAATATTTTACAATATTACTGTTTTTACTGCATTTTTGATCAAATAAATGCCACATTGGTGAGCATAAAATGCTAATAACTTTTTCTTTTTTTTTTAAATTACAGTTAAAAAAAACTTTTGAATTGTAGTGTATTTACAAATCTTTGAAACGAGATCAGTTTCCCTTGGTTAAAATGTACTTAGACTTAATTTTGTAGATTGTATTGCAAATATAAGTGTATTTTGTCTTATTGCACTGGGAGATTCTCCATTTGTTTTTAACTTTTTATTTAAAATAAGTGAAAAATATCTACCAAAGCAATACGACAACAATTGTTCATGACTTCATGTTAAACATGCATTCTCTAAAAACATCTTTTAAAATTGTTAATTTAGTGAACTTCTTTTTTTTGGGGACAAAAAATACTTGCTAATAATGAAATTATTTGCAGTAAAACCGCTTTCAGGTTCAGTGGTACATTGTGAAAAGAGACCAATGGGAGGGAGAGGATTATTTAATTCAACTCAGGTTGGGATCAAGCAATCAAACCAAGTGTGAAAACCGTCAAAATCACCAGCTTACCGATCTGCCAGTCCCACTGCACCTTCAGAAGCTCCTTGTGCTCCATAATGGCCCTGAAAAACAGAAACACAGCACAACTCCCATCAGCCACAGCTGAGCTGGGGAAAAACCAGAACGTCAATAAAAGATAAATAGCGACAGCGCCGAAGTCTCGACAGCATGCTTCATTTTGACAGGTGGACGATTTCGGCAACAACGGCCAGTGTGACAAATCCAGCCAGCCTCAGCAAAGAGCAGTCAATCTCCCCTGAAGCCCTCCTGAACAGTCCGAGGGATTCTCGTGACATGCGGCCGGTTCAGTATGAGCTTTTCCGACTTACTAACAATGACAGGTCATCCCATCCCCCCCACGCACAATTAAAGCCGCGCGGGAAACAATGCCCCGTGTGACACCTGTGTAGAGCCGTCACAGATGATCTGTTGCCAAGGCTACAAGTCTCATCGGCCGACAGCGTCTAGAGACCGTTCAGCGGGAGCATCAGCGGGAGACCGTTCCTGAAGCCCTGACGCCTGCAGATGAAACTATTTGATACAGGCAGAGAAAGAGAGAATATTCTAGATCCAGTGTGGTTGTCACGCTGCTTCCTCCAGAGCCCTTTATGAAGCAGTCAGACTTTAAGTGAAAGCAGTGTTTGACTGTCGTCCACAGTTCCAGCCTGCTGTCAGATATGAATGCCTTTCAGCATAATTAATTACACCCAGCTGGCATGAATAAACAGTGTCGTTGGCGTTTATATAAATACGCCACAAATATAGATGTTAAAGCGCAGCGAAGTTCCGGCAGCGGGGGAATAAAGGTGTTAGATGAGAACGCGACTCCAGCTGGAGCTGCTGTATGTTTGCTGCGGGACGCAGGCAGTCCAAATGGGCCTCGTTTGCGGATGGATAAAAAAGACGGGAGACGAGAACCTTCCAGCTGGCTGGCGCTTGGAAGTAGCTGGGATATGTGGTGCCGGAGATCCAAACGGCTCTGGTGGAAATGATAATTAAACATGCAGGCTGTGTAAATGTCAAACTGTGAGGAGGATCCGAGGATGACGGCAGGTGGATGGCATCCAACTAGAAAAATCATTAAGTTTCTGTGAAAACCATGTGAAGGTGATCTCCTGGCTACTAGAGCATTAAATAATCATGGTTAAACAGTTAACAGGAAACCCTGGAGTAACTTGGTGTAAAGGATCTTAATCAAAGGTACAAGCATGATAGACTATAGTTTTTAGTTTACATCATAGGCTGGCAAAAGCAAAGGTTTTTTTTGTTTTTTTAATTGGCAGTAGGGATGCAGAGATATTCTGGGTAATATCAATAAGCGTATATAATTAAATAGCTTGATAATCAATAAATGGAGGATTTTAAAATCCCATACTATTTTGACTAAATAAATGAAAAATGCAACTAAATACTATTACATTTAAAAAATATAAACCAAAATCATTCATTTAAAAGATATGTTAATACAAGCATGACTGCATTATAATGTACAGTATGGATGGATATTGGACATTCATTTTGAGGTTATATTTAAAAGTGTTATTAAATATAAACTTGAAGTGAGTATTAGATGACAGCAGTGGACAGTTAAATGTAAAAATAAGGAAAATGAACATGAAAATGCTGATATATATGAAATATTAACTAATAGCGATAAATTGTATCACTGTATAGATAAATAAATAAGCGATAAATTGTAAAACTGCATGGTACCAATGTAAATTACCGGTTGGGGTCAGTAATCTCTTAAGCTCATTTTACTGCATTTATTTGATAAAACAGTAATATTGTTACAATTTAAAATGATTTTTATATTGTCATATATTCTAAAATGTATTTTATTTTTTGGATGGCAGAGCTAAAAAGATTTAAAACAACATTTATTTGAAATATACATCTTTTGTAACATGTCTTTACTGTCACTTTTGATCAATTTAATGCATCCTTGCTGAATAAAAGTATTAATTAAAAAATATATATCTTACTGACCTCAATCATTTCAATGGTAGTATATATTGTGCATCCCTAAATTACAGTCATTAAAAAGACTGTCATCTTAAAGATCATTTTATTGAACAAAAACAATTTTCTCAAAAATATAAGTGTAATAGTTCATTTCGTCAAGTTTTATAAGTATACTAGCATATTGATGGCCTCAAAGCTAAGAGACCTGGAGGAAAGGCCACAAATCTACAATTACAATTATTTGATCTTTAAAAGTTAATAGTAAGAGACTCACAGTTGGATACCACTGAAGAAGGAGCCAAAGAGACCCATCATTCCCAGGAATTCGACTCGGCTCAGGTTCTTCACGATGAACTCCTCACATACATTGGAGATGCCGTAGAGCGTCGCTCCCGCAAGAACCAATAAATCCCCTAAAAGCTTATGGTCCCCTGTATAAAACATGACATGAGCCTTATATTAGGTAATACATATTATATATATATATATATATATGCTAAAAACTTAAGTGAACTCAAAAACAATGACAATGAAAATAATATTTTAATGTATGTGTAAGAAATCTCAATTCTCAGGGAACAAGCATACTAATAAAATGTATACTCGAATGCTCTGTAAGTCACTCTGGATAAAAGCATCTGCCAAATGCATAAATGTAAATGTAACATTAACTCAGCGGTAGGTAAATTATTCAGAGACAACTCTAACAACAGCAGAATCGCTGCAAATTAGTGTGATTTTCATTAGACCGCCCCGTGGGGAAAGCTGTGTGTGAAATTGTATGGACAAGCCCCTACTGTTCATTCATATTTAATAACAGACTCTGAAACGGAATCAATCCGCATGATCCAGGATTCTCGGGAGGATTGGGCAGTGCTTTACACTGATGTAACGTCTGGACTGTGGCTGCACGCAAAACAAAACACCACCCAAGGGAAACGAGAGAGGGTTATTGTGCAGGTTAATATTCAGGGTGTACCGCGGCATCGTGGAGGGGCGAGGACTTACCGAGGCCTTGCTGTCGGCCCACCAGGACGTCAGTGCCCACCATGCAGCCCATGCCCAGGAGACACACGCCCACACCCACAAAGTGCAGCACTTTATACCTGACTAACAGGAAGAACCATGACAGCAGCAACACCACAGGGATCACGAAGCAGTCCAGCAGCTGTGGAATACATTGAAAATCTGTATTCAGTAAAAATCAAAAACATGTTTTGACATATCCCATATTCATACAAAATAACTCATTCAAAATTACTCAAAACATAAGCATTTTTAAATTCAAATTCAATTATAGAAAATAGAACGACAGATAGACAGAACAACAGGTGATAGATAAAACGACAAATAGATGGAACAATATGTTATAGAACGATAGAACGACATAGACAGACAGACAGACAGACAGATAGATAGATAGACACGAGACACAGAACGAATTAACAAACGATAGATAAAACAAGAATGACAGAAAGAACGATAGAACGATAGATAGAACAATAGAACGATCAATAGAATCCCATATCCCAGAAAGATAGATAATATCCCATATTTATACAAAATAACTGTCAAAAAACATTTTTAAATTCAAATTCAATTATAGAAAATAGAACGACAGATAGACAGAACAACAGGTGATAGATAAAACGACAAATAGATGGAACAATATGTTATAGAACGATAGAATGA
>NW_015662163.1:2842778-2865098 GCF_001515625.1 Sinocyclocheilus rhinocerous
ACAGATAGATAGATAGATAGATAGATAGATAGATAGATAGATAGACACGAGACATAGAACGAATGAACAAATGATAGATAAAACAAGAATGATAGAAAGAACGATAGAACGATAGATAGAACAATAGAACAGAAAAATGTTAGAATGATAGAAAGAACAATAGAACGATCAATAGAATCCCATATCCCAGAAAGATAGATAATATCCCATATTTATACAAAATAACTGTCAAAAAACATTTTTAAATTCAAATTCAATTATAGAAAATAGAACGACAGATAGACAGAACAACAGGTGATAGATATATCCCATATATACAGATAATATCCCATATTCATACAAAATAACTCAAAAAACATTTTTAAATTCAAATTCAATCATAGAAAAAAGAACGACAGATAGATAGACAGACCAATAGGTGATAGAACGATAGATAGAATGATAGATTTACCATATAGAAACTCAATTCAACTCGAAAACGTAAAGGGAACCCTTTATTCAATGTATTATTATTTTTCAATGCTGATTGATAACCTTCACTAGAAACCTCCTTGGATGGAGGTGTGGAATCTCTGAACTCATTTAACCCTGTAAGACCCAAATTTAGAAAAACACTGTGAAAAAATTATTTCACCATTTATATATTGTTGTGGGAGGCCTCTAATGCAGAAATAAATGAGTTTGAAATTTTTTTTATTTTTAGTAAGATTTTAGTGAAATGTTGTAATCTTACAACGTTGGGCCTTTGGGGTAGCAGAATTTCAGTCTGAACAAATCTAAAGATGATCTAAGGGTTCATTTGCAGGGTATACTGCGCAAATTTTGTCTCAAAAACTCTAGCGCAATGTTGTAAAATTACAACCTTGACATAACAAGCTCAAAATCTAATTTAATCAAAGTATTTAACAGTACCTTAATATCTGCGTGATCTACACATATTACTAATCACAGAAAAAAATATTTTAGGCATTATACTTACTTGCATACTGGTTTATCCAGTCCAATAAAAAGAGGTGAAGTCCCTTGAAGCAAGTGTGCAGGTTGTGTAAGTTTATGGCCAGGTAAACAGACCTATTTACAAAATATACCACCCAACAACATTGTAGGACTGAACAATAGGACCTACTAATTGTGTAAATGTGATCTTAAAGGCTAAAAAACAAGTACAGGTTTATTTTAGTGGAGCTAAAACTGACGCTGTAATATTACAACAGTGGGCCTTACAGGGTTAAATAGCTCTCTGCCGTGATGTAGCAGTGCACACTGGGCTTATTTGAGTTAACTGATCCCATTCCAGAGTCCAATGTTCAGCGCTAACCTGTTCATATTCCTCTAGTGAGGAACTGAAAAGTTTAGAGAAAATACATTTTTCATAAGGCCTCAATGACTGAAGGACACACAAGAGATATAATGAGGTCATAAAATGTATACAACGCCTCCATTTATGTACCAAAATCAGAGACATTTGTTAAAACTCCACAATTTTTGGTTCAGTCGATAAAACGAAAAAGAAAAAAGGAGAGAAAGAAGAGAAAATATAAGCAGAATTAGTCAAGATATTTGCATTCTGGACCTCAGCCAACACCATGACCATCTATAACAAGTAATCATCTAACCTTAATGGGCAAATGTTTTAAAGAGCGGTTCCATCGCATGGTTCGGCATGACTGCCTATTAATATTGATGAGCCGTTGTGTAACCTCATTACTGTCTATATAAAAATTTTAAAATACGCTTGTTGTGAACCATAGGGGAAACGGCATGCAAAAGTTTGGGAGGTAGGAAGCATCTCTTCACACGGAGAAGAGCGAAACATGATGTGCTCCAGTGTGGGATGAGCAGCAACCTGACTGACCTCATCAAACAAGCTATCGTGTTAGACTAGAAACGTGAGAACGTTTCTTGCTCATTTAGAGCTGAAAATGCACTGCTTCTTTTAAAGCCTCTGGCTTGTTTATCAGTTTTGTTTTTCTTTCTGTTTTTGTTTGTGACTTGATTTGATTCCTACTATACACATTTTAACATACTTTTACTCTACAATTTACTAATATCCTCTTACTCTTACTAGGCTATTGAAAATTTACTTTGATAACCGCAAAACATAATAATACAAGTTAATACAAAAAATTATGATACATTTATGTGGGGTCTCGGTACTCTAATATTTAGAATCATAATTAATGATAATTCAAACAATTCTATATCTTTTTTTGATACTGTAGTAGATAGATGGAGAGGACTCTTTCTGTTACATCGATACGGCAATAGGTGGCGACAAGCGACGTAATGAGTACGGTGGCCGAGAGAGCTCAATGCGCTGCAACTTCAGAAAACGCATGCAAATAGAAAAAGCACCCAGCAAATTATGAAAACATCTTCATCAGTTTGACAGCACGTGCTGCAAATACTCGCAACACAACCAAATACAAAACACGCTGCAAATCCTCACAACACAACCAAATACAGAAACGCGCAAGTAGCACAAACCACAACAAAATTACCTCAACAAAATTAAAATTAACTATGTTTTTGTTTGTGTTTTGAGTATTTGCAGCATGTTTCTGTTCTTGCAGTGCATTTCTTTATTTGTTTGAGTTGTGAGTAGCCTATTTGCAGCGTGTGTGTTGTCAAATTGATGAAGATATTTTCTTAATTTGCAGGTGTTTTTTTCATTTGCAGCGCGTTGAGCTCTCTCGGCCACCGTAAATGAGTGAATGACTGAATCGTTCATTAAATCGAACGCTGATTCACGAATGATATGAAAGTGAATCGTTAATTCAAACAGGAACGAAACAGCAATGAAGTAACACTATCGTTAACGGAGCAAAAACAGACAAAGTAACTGCTTTTAAAACTTGCTCAATGCTATCGTCTTTAACATTTGTTTTATAAAAGCCATATCATCATAACTTCTCAGAAGCTCTATGTGACGTCGAGTTACTAATGCTTTTGAAATAGCAACGAGCGCACACATCGCATCTTTATTGTTTTTTCTCTTTATTTACATAAGTGACAATTGTCTAAAATAAATATATTTAATAGAACTTTACTAAAACTGGAAAATGAACATATTATAAACAACAGCAACAGGAAATTTAAGATTAAATTGCACAAATGCCTATGGTATTTTGGAGGAAACTATATGCTACTGTGGTAATTTTTTGTAAAGTTATCTCAGCAGTAGCTTCTACTTTTCTGGCCAACTCTGAAACTTTGTTTTGAGCACTTTATGTTACCTTTTTCCTTGCGATGTATAACTAATGCTGTAGAGTTCCTCACTGGTAAATTGCTTTGGATAAAAGAGTCTGTTAAATTAATAAATGCATCTAACACAGAAGAATTTTCAAGCAGGAGGTTTTAGTTCATTAGAGTGTGTTATAATGAGTGTCAATGCTGAAATCTAAATCTAAATGTTTTGCTGTTTGTCATCAGTGCAGATCCTGTTAAAAATCTGTTCCTCACTTATCTATTGCTCATCTGCACACGGTGCTCCGTTCCAAACAAATGTTGCTCATTTTCATTCAATGATTTATAGCTGCAATTTTGGTTTATTTTAATAAAACATTGAACCCAGGAGACTTTGCATGAAAGGAAAAGTTTACTTCTAACCAACAATCTTAGACACGACCAAATTTAATGAAATATATGTTGCATTCCTAAATTGACTAATATTATTACAAAAAATATTACTGAAAAATATTATATAAAAATTTGTGTCAATTTAACATTCATTTAGTGTGATTCCTACTAAATGAATAAAGAATAAGAATAAAAGGTAATTGTGAATTTATTCAATTTTTCTTTCAAATTCAGGCTTTTCTCGCAATTCTGGGTTTATATCTTGCAAATTGCGAAGAAAAGTCAGAATTGTGAGAAACCTAAAAACTTCATATTATAAATGCAGAATTCCGAGAGAAAAATTGTGAGATAAGTCGCAATAACTTTTTAATTCTGTGGCAGAAATAAAAAAACTGAATTGCAATATGTAAACTCAAAATTCTGAGAAAAGTCAACAGAAGTGCCAGTTATTCATTGTGAGAAAAAAAGGCAGAATTGTGAGACATAAACTCAGAATAGTGAGAAAAGGCAGAATTGTGAGATAAAAAGCAATCACCTTTTGTACTTTTTCATCCTGTGGCAGAAACAAGCTTCCATAGCTTTCTCATCTAACACCACCTGACTTTCTAAAACAAAGTGTTGCCCATCTACAGTATTTATATTAAAGTTGGTTGCACAGAAATGCAGTGGAAATCATTATGAAGTCTGGTGGCGTGCTTCAGGGTTTCTGTTTTTGATTGACCTGCAGGAACGTCTGGTCCCACTGTCTGATCAGAGACGCTGCAGTCTCCAGTGGCTCTGAGCGGTATGAACTTTACGATGGTGAGAGTCTAAATTCTCTTTTGTGCTGGGTAGAGAACACAGAGACAGATAACGCTTTAAAGTCGGGCGCACAGATTGTGCTGTGCAGGCACCAGAGAAGTACTGAACTGGTGGTACCTGCTGATTGGTCGCCATGGGCGTGTTAAAAAAAATAAGACTCTTGAAAACAAATCAGTGCATGTTTGCAGGGACGTCATGCATCTATTATTTTGAGGCAGTTCTGGCTCACTGGATGCCCTAGGCGAGAGAAAACATGACCTAAACAACTTGGTAGTTCAATATATATGTGTAAGACATGATCATATATTAGTAAAGTTGCTTGCAAGAGGATAAAATTCAGATTCTGAGCTAATATACTGTATTATTGTGTTTAATAGACTAAGCTAAGATGCAACTTAATTTGACAGCCAGTGATCATGCAGTTTCAGTGTATAGATAAGAGCAGCTTTGATATTTCCATACTAACTTTGTTCCACAGAAAAAAGTCATATTTGAAATTCACAATGATTACGCTGTTTATTTGGCTAGGAACTATACTCTCATTCCGGCGTAATAATCAAGGAACTTTGCTGCCGTACCATGGGTGCAGCAGGCGCAATGATATTACGCAGCGCCTGAAAATAGGCTGACTTCCGTCAACATAACCAACGTGACCACCTTCTTGCACAGGGAGTGTGCTGGGGACTATTTTCAGGCGCTGCGTAATATCATGGTACGGCAGCAAAGTTCCTTGATTATTATGCCGGAATGAGAGTATAGTTCCTAGCCATATCGGCCTAGAAAATCTCAACTTTTCATTTTCCGTCAGTCTTAGTACACTTGTAACTACAGAAGAGTCAAGTTTTAAATAGGAAAAATATAGAAACTCTTTGGTCATTTTTGAGCGAGATGCTAACGGTCTAATCAGATTCAATGATCTATGCTAAGCTACAGCTAAAAGTGCTACCGCCAGACCCGGAGATCGGCTGAATGGATTCGAAAACGGTAAAACTCAACTGTTTAACTCCAGGGGAGTTGGAAAATGAGCCTATTTTCAAAAATAGTGGAGTGTTCCTTTAAGATGTGTACTCTTTTGTGCACATTATAAAATCCTTATTGATCACAGCTAATCCTCTCAGTTATGCTTGCAGATCTAAAAAAAAGCCTGTCTGAATGTCCCTTTTAATGTCTAATGGTAGGGTAGGCTAGGCTAATACATGACTGGATGCCAGTACGTTCGCTAACAAATAGTTGATGACAGTCTTTGCATCAACAAGGGTGCTCGTAATGACCGTCGGTGATGGCAATAGAAGAGTGAGAAGTGAAAAAATCGATCCTTTTATCTGCTGGAATCTCTAATAATCATTGAGACCTCCTCTGGCCACTAATCAAACACCATTAGCAGTGACGTGAATAAGGCTCTTTCAGCACTAACAGCGCTGTAATGAAGATTAAATGACAAGCGCAATGTGAAGCAAACAGCCGAGATTTAACCGCCAATCAGACAGACCCAATAAATGCCTCAAGCCACTGCGCTTTTGCTTCTTAGGACATTGGCTGTTTGATAATCTGTCTTTTCTTTCCTTCACAAGGCACAAACACAGACTCGTAAACATAATCATATACCTGAACGCTGGTCAGTGTGGTGTACTGGTAGGCTTTGATGACCAGGTAATTGGCCTCTATATCAATCAATCCCAGAATCATGTACTTCCACCATCTTCTTTTCAGTATCGCCAGCAGATTCTCTTCTCCTGTGGGAAAACATGCAGGTATTCACTTATTAAGACAGTCTCCTGTGGTGTAATCCATTTTACACAATCAATACAAACTTATTTGTACAAACTGTTTGGGAAAACGATCAATCGGTTGAAGTGGTTTGAAGTAAAGCAGGGTGAAGCCAGCTATTAAAATCATCCAAGTTGTTTAATGCAGTTTAAATGAGCAGAACATAATCCTGGATCAACCTTCTTTTGCTGGTCATTCCTATAAACCCTTGTCCTCAGATTTTAGGGTTAGATTAGATTAGAGTAGATGGTACTATATAATAAATCAAAAACTACTCCAAAACAAATACATCATTTTTGTATACACTACTGTTCTTAGGGAGAAAATTCTGCAGTGAACAAACTTATTCTTGACATATTCTAGAAACGTTTAATGGACAATGGATTGGATTTTTGTAAGCCCTTATAAGTTAATTGATTCATTAGGCCTTTTCAACATGTCAAACTCTCAGGGTGTTGTGCTTGAAAAAAGCACTGGCTCCTCTACGCAGCAGACCAAGAATCAGAAAATAAAGATAATTGCTCTAATCTAATCTAACACAAAACAAATGCTTTGTTCTTGCAACTTCCACAGTCTTCAATTTAATTAGGAAATGAAAGTTGAGGACAACTGGTAAAGTCAAGAGAACATCTGCAGACCAAAAAAGAAAGAATATTGAATGAGCTGCTTGCAGAGCAGCAGAATATAAAGCAAAACGTATGTCAAGTGTTAACTTTCATCTGTGTGCTGTGACTGTAAAAACTATACTGTATGTTAAGAAGTGAACAATTTAATAAATTTTCTACTGAGATTGTGTGACAGACACAGGTATAAGAAATTATAGTGTAATTAAAGGGAAGAATGGATTGTACAAAGTCATGATCTAAAAATTAACTATTAATTAAAAATATCCATTAACTACTTTCAGTCACTAAACTTGATTATTAATAATCAAAGTCAGTAGATCTCAAACAACCTAAACATGACAAATAAAATAGACTCGGGGTATTAAAAAAAAAAATCTATTTTTTTTTTTTCAATTTATTAGGTGACATTTTCTGAGATCTTAAAGCACTATAATGCATTGCTTTGTAATGCATGTTAATGTTACGTATCCGGTCCATGAACTTCCGTCTGCTAGCCATCAGAGGTCACCCTTTCCATTTTCATTGACTCTCGCACGACACACTGTTGCACATCACCCCGGACTACATATCCCATCATTCATTGCACTGATTGCACACAGCACTGATTGCACACAGCTGTTTCACTGATTGCACACAGCACTGATTGCACACAGCGGTTTCATATCACTCACTCACTATTTAACACTCATTCTGATCCCTTCCCGCTGCCGAGTATTGTATGCTCTTATCGCCAGCAGTGATAGCTACTCTACAGAGCCCTCGTTAGCTTCCTAGCCTAGCCTAGCCTAGCCTAGCCTTGCCTTGCCTTGTCTGTTCTCTCCTTTTCTTATCTTTGCCTGTTTTCCTGGAGTTATCCCTTTAGTCTTGCCCTTTTGATTCTGTTCGCCGTTCGTTGACCTTCGCTAGCCCTAGGATTATTCTTGTGTCTTGCCCGCCATATACCTGTTTGCCATTGTTCGACCCTGCCTGTGTTTCTGACCTCTCTGCTTTAATAAAGCTTGCACATGGATCCGCATGTCTCACGTCTTGTCAGCCCCGTAACAGTTAATATGTTTCAATACCGGCTGATTATCTTTATTCATTCTTTCCTATTCAGTTTCTAAAACCTGTATAGAACCCTCATTAACTGAATTAACAACAGTAATTAAGCTTTTAAGTGTGACTGTTAAATGGCTTCAAAGAATAAAATGAATGAAAAATGACATGAGATTCTCATAAGAAAAGGTGAAATGAGATGTTACACACAAGGGCAGATCTAATTCAATGCCAATGACAATCAAATCCTGCAGATGTCAAATCCTTTCACAAACATGTAAAGAAAAAGCATGTCTCCCCAAAGGTAATCAAACATTTTAATATAGATTACAGTAACCGGAGACCATAATAACATTTGCGGATGCCTCTCACTGGGGTCAGATTTGACAGTCAGGAGAAAAGTAATCTGCTTCATCTGAAAACAACAGAGCATAAAAGCACTGGAAATACGATAGAAGCAGCATGTAAGATCTAAAATCTCTCAGAAGAGAGAGTATACAGTGGTGTGAAAAAGTGTTGGCCCCCTTCCTGATTTCTTATTTTTTTGCATGTTTGTTTAATGTTTCAGATCATCAAACAAATTTAAATATTAGTCAAAGATAACACAAGTAAACACAACATGCAGTTTTTAAATGAAGGTTTTTATTATTAAGGGAAAACAAAACCCAAAACTACATGGCCCTGTGTGAAAAACTGTTTGCCCCCTAAACCTAATAACTGGTTGGGCCACCCTTAGCAGCAACAACTGCAATCAAGCGTTTGCGATAACTTGCAATGAGTCTGTTACAGCGCTGTGGAGGAATTTTGGTCCACTCATCTATGCAGAATTGTTGTAATTCAGCCACATTGGAGAGTTTTCGAGCATGAACCGCCTTTTTAAAAGGGGGCCAACACTTTTTCACACCACTGTATATGCGCAGAAGTTGTGCCCGATACAATGCAAATTATTATAAAATATTTGTATGATTTAGTATAGAGGTCTGCATTGCAATGCAACTGCAGGACCCGACCAGATTTTTTGCGCCACGGGATTAAATTCCCGAATAAAACGCGGTACCGGTCGGTAACTCTGGTGTAATTTGAATTCATATAAATTCAAGTCAAAGTCAATAAATTCAAGATTCTTGACAAGACGAATAAAATAGCATAGCCTACAATTTTGTGCAGACTACACTTTTATTTGTTAGCCGATCTCTCTTTCTTTTCATGGACTAAAAAAATAGTCCCGCGCAGACCTCTACTGTGAGGCATGTACAGGTGCATCTCTTGCGGGAGCGGGACTAAAAAAATAGTCCCGCGCAGACCTCTAATTTAGTTTATCAATTATATTTTTATTTAGTTACACAAGAATATCATGCAAGCATACTTCCGATCTGTGTGATATTTTAAAATAAAATAAAATAAAATAAATGTCCTCTTTGAACTACAAATGGAGATATTGTGCAGAGTGTTCATGCTGCTTTTTACACACAATTGAACAAAACTCACACAGAAAAAAAAAAATCATAATGGTTTCAAATGACGTGGACCAAAATGATGTCAGAATTTTCTTTGCTGAGTACTTGCTCTCTGTCCCTTTCAGCTTTATAGGGATATATGACACTGAACCGTTCTCCATGAGGCATATCATTTTTGCTTTCGAATCATATCTATTCCTACCTCCCATTCGGGAGAATGTTAATGGTGTGTGCCATTATATCGACTTTAACGCGATGACCACAGGCAGCAGCTGTGACAGAGATGTCATCATAGTGCTTGTTAAAGGGACTGACTGCGGAGAGCGTGCTGGTCGAACAAGGAAGGGAAAATTACTCTTAAAGACAGGTCATTCTGAGAGACCATATTCCCGGAGAGCACTGACAAATCCCACCGAGTTTCTAAAGATGGATCTCTAGACAGACGACTCTTCCTCACACTGGCAGTGCGGAGCCCATATGTCCTCAAAGTTGCGAATGAGACTGGATGCTGGTTGGTCTCAGATTTTCAGAAAAGGTGATGTGAAAAATCCAAGATCCATAAAAAAATTTCTTTTTAATACTTTGTATTATAAACATAAAATTTACTTTGTAAAATGAAAATGCATTAAATGGATCAAAAGTGACAGTTTTAATGTTACAAAAAAAATCTATTTCATATAAGTGCTGTTCTTCTGAACTTTCTATTCATCAAAGAATCCTGAAAAATAGATATAATAGGTAAACGTAGTATTACGGTTTCCACAAAAAAAATATTAAGCAACACAACTGTTTTCAATGTTGATAATAATAATAAATGTTTCTTGAGCAGCAAATCAGCATATTAGAATGATTTCTGAAGGATCAAGTGACACTGAAGACTGGAGTAATGATGATGAAAATTCAGCTTTCAAAAACATTTTTAAAGTCTTACTAGCCCCAAACTTCGAAACAGTTGTGTATTGAAATATATAAATGTATGCATTCAAACATAATATTATGTACATTAAACATTTATTTTATACTCTATCTATCTATCTATCTATCTATCTATATATACACACAGAGAGAGAGAGAGAGAGAATAAATAGTATGACCCAGCCAAGTATATATATATATATATATATATACAGTGTCTTGCGAAAGTATTCATACCCCTTCATTTTTTTTCATGTTTTGTTATGTTGCTGCCTTATGTTTAACTGCTTTAAATTACTTTTTCTCCCACATCAATCCTACACTCCATACACCATACTGACAAAGCAAAAACAGAATTGTCACAACTTTGTAAATTTATTAAAAATAAAAAAACTGAAATAAGTACATTGCATAAATATGCATACCCTTAACTAAATATTTAGCTGAAGCACCTTTACAGCCTCAAGTCTTTTTTGTTCGATTCGACAAGCTTTTCTCATCATCATTTAGCAATTATCTGCCATTCTTCTCCTCACCTCTTCACCTCTCAAGCTCTGTCAGGTTGGATGGGAGCAAATGCACATTTTCAGGTTTCTCCAGAAATATTTTATATATATATATATATATATATATATATATATATATATATATATATATACAGTACATACTTATACATACATTTTTTAATAAAAATAGTCTCTTCTCCATCATTTGATGAAATACTAGTGTCATGATTCACTCACCCTCACATTTTTCCAAACCTGTATGAGTTTCTTTCTTCCGTTGAACATAAAAGAAGATATTTGCATGATCTTGCGTAACCAAACAGTTGCTTGTAGCCATTGATGTCCATAGTATGGGAAAAAATACTATGGAAGTCAATGGCTACCAGCAACTGTTTGGTTCAGCAGAAGAAATGTTTGGTTTGGAATAATATGAGAGGGTGAGTAAAATTTTCATTTTTTGGTGATAAATCCCTTTAATGAAAATAAAAGTTTACTGCCTGGTAGTAGTAGCTTTCAAACAGGAATCTGTGGTGATGTAGTATAAACCCCAAAGTAAAGCCTGAAGCCCTGAGGTAAAGGCATCGACGTGCATTGCATTAGTCAAAACAAAAAAAAGCTATACTCAGGAGAACATGAGGCACTTATTATAAAAGCAGCCGCTAAATCAATAAATAATGCAGAAATCCTACGTGCAGCACGTCTACATTTACTTTGGTGATTACTAAAAGCATTACAGAACTAACATGATCACTCCTGAGACTAAGGACCCTTCCAGAGACTCATTAATCTGTTCTCCTGTTCCAAAAGAAAGACTAATGCTTGGATGAAATGCCTTACTTGCAGGTGTACATCAGAAACTGTAGTCTGATTAATGAACATTATGCACAAATCATATGCACTAATCATATGGACTACATTTTTTCAGGACAGGATATTGTTCAATAATTCCTCCTTTGTGTTCTGCACAAGAAAGTCAATTGTACAGGACTGTAATGACATGAGGGTGAGTAAATGATGACAAGTTTCATTTTTTAGTGATCTATACCTTTAAGATCATCCTTAAAGAGCTAATATAGTAAATACTCTACAATCCCAAAAACTATATATAAAACAATATGCAGTGTGCAACACTGTTGTCAAACAACCTCATTACATTATATACTTCAGTTTGCATTTTTACTGTATAATAAGTGACAGCCAGGCCTACACAAATTTCTAAGGCCTCTAAATTATTGACATGATTAAAACATGAAAACTTGTTGTACACAATCTACTAGTCTACATGCTTTCTGTCGTCTGATTTATAGTTCATACTTTTATAGCAAGTAAAAGACCTTTTTCTTACCGTCCACATGTTCTATTGCAGTGAAATCCCTACTTTTATAATGCAAACCCAGTAATAACTTTTATATTGTTGGTAATATTTCAAAATGAACACTTACTGGACTGAAGCACCTTAGGTTTACTTGATAATCCATACATAATTTTTTGAAAAATCCTGTTAAAATGCGAGTATAAAATACATTACAAGCTATCAGAACTTCGTTTTATTTTAGTCGTACACACAGATAGTCAAAAAGTGAAGCTTAAGAAATAAGAAATATTTACATTGCCATATTGTTCGGTTTGGGCATATGAATGAAACTCATATATATAATATACAGTATATAAGCCATAAAAGCCTGATGTATCAAATATGCTACTCGCTCTCTTTTTTTTCTTTAGATTTTGTCTAAAGGCTCATTAAACTGTAGTATTAAAAATTGATTTTTGGATTATTATTTCAAGCTTGACAGGGCTATTTCAATTCTATGTAAAAATCCAAGCTAACATTGCTTTCATTTATTCATCACACTGTAAATGGGTGCTCAAGGTGCATTGTGGGATACAGTATGTGCCCGCATATTATAAACTGCACATTTTGGCAAATGTAGTAAGTAGGTCATCCGTGCTTACAGACATACCGTGTTTTGTCTACATTTAGACACTTTCACCTAAAGCGAAAATTATGGAAATGCTTTCAAGGTATACATTTTATCCGTAAGCATGTTGTTCGCTAGGAATCAAACCCATAGACTCACTCCAACAAAACCTCCAAAAAGCTGCATTGAATATATGTGTGTGTGGCCGTGAATGGCTTATTCACACTCAACACCAGCCGAGGAAGATACATGCACGCCCCATCATCATGTGGACACAGTTTATTGATTATCTGTCCATGGGGGGAACAGGATAGAGTCGAGGCGCTGTAGCAATGCAAACAATAAATCTCTTCCCTCACTCCTGCCAGCTCAACACTTCTAATCTGTGTCAGTAAGAAGGAGTGGATACAGCTGGCCTCTAAAAAGCCAATAAAGAAGCTTTCAGGGGTAATCATCAACGCAGAGGACAAAGCACTGACCTCACACATTACCCAGCAATCCTTGCACTCAATTTTGCAGGAGATAATGAAGACGGTGTGATGGATATATGCTGCAAACTGACTGCAAACACAAAGCGGAGGCCTCCTCCTAACCTACAATTTCAAAAGTATTTCAACAGGGCATTGAAATGCATCTGAAGGCACTAATGCAGATGGAATCACAGAATCCAGTAATAAAAATGGAATTTACAGTATAACACGGAATGTCACAGAATTTAGCAAAATACTGATGAATAAATCAAAAGTAGGGATGGAAACTTGATATGAACTTGATATCGAATCGTAATATGGACTAGTGTCTGTGAATATTAAACTGCAAAAAGACTGCTATTCTATATTTCATCTTCTACACTCTCAATTATTAAGGAATTTAAAAGTTTTTATTTCATGTTTTTATTTTAACAGTAAACCACTGTTTTTAAGCACTTGGACAAAAATGAAATGAATAGTTACATTTTCATTTGATTACATTTTAAAAAGGTAATTACATCTTTAATGATTTATGTTTTCATTTGATTACCGTTTTGATAATAAATTTATATTAAATCATAAATAAAGAATTTCTGAGAAAAAAAGAATCTTTATTGAAAACTTGTTATAAATTATTAAACTGTTAAAGTTTTATGTATGCAATTTATTAGATATGCTTTTTGACTATTAAAATATTTAGTTAAACCATTAAAACGGAATCTAGAAAAAAATTCAAATGGAAATGACAGAATTTGGGGAGAAAAAATAAAGCTTTCAATTGATGTTAATTGATGAATAATTGATGATTGATGTTTTAATTTATGTTAATTGATTAATAATTGATGATTGATGTTTTAATTTATGTTAATTGATGAATAATTGATGATTGATGTTTTAATTGATGTTAATTGATGAATAAATTGATGTTAAACTGTACAAGTCTCATGTGTTTTTTATTTTATTTAACCATTACATACCTGCAAACTCACAAGAGGTCAAAAAGGTGACATAGTTGTAAATATGACCCTTGTAGGGGGGTCTGGGGGCAAAAATTTTTTTTTTTGAGAATTTAACATGTAAATGAAGCGTTCTGGTGCACTCTGAAAACAAAATAAAGGAAAAAGACAACATATGCTTCAAGTAAAAAAAAGCACATTTATACCACAAACTTTTTGGACAGTGCAACTCTGTTGTCATCGGTGTTCATACTTCTCTTTGTGAGCAGTGGAGTAATTTATTTTTGCAAATTTTAACAAACTCCATCTTTTCACTGCAGAGGAAACAGAAGCTGCATCTGAAGTGGCATTAGATGTATTTACACAGACTGTTTAATGAAGCTAAATGAATGCAAAACCACGTTCATATTCGCGCGATTTTTTGCACAGCTCGTCAGTGAACAACGGCTCTGTGTAGTTAATGCTGCTCAATGTGAAAGCACGCACGTGATGGAGATTTACCGCTGATTACAGAACCGGCTTTTCTGACAAGATGCGCGTTAAATATCGCATGCGATTTATCGTGCAGCCCTAATTAAAATATAGCCTAATACAAAAATATTTTAATGAAAAAACAAAAATGGAATTCAGTAAAAAATAAAATGCATTTTATAGGGTCCTAAACACGTAATTTTTGTTAAACTTTTAGCCTAATAAATTATTGTAGAATTGTATAAGTTTGTAAAAACATATAAACGATTTTGTAAAAGATTACAATTAAATAGTCATGCTTTTTCATTACTAAATTTTAGAATTTAAACATTTAAAAACAAAATGAAATTATTCAGGAAGCATTTGAAACAAAAAAGCCTCATGTAGCAAATGCTGTATGTTAACAGTTTGAATTATGTGAACTCAAAATCATTACCATTCATTTCCATCATGCATCATAATTGGCTCAAGTTGATTCATTTTGAGATGCAAAACCCTTCTAAAACCTGATCCCAAGTTGTTTTCAAATCAAATGGATGAGACAAGCTGTGAAAAGATAAAACTGACTTTGTTGCAATCCACCAGGAAATCAAGCTCCGAAACATCTCAAATATAATTGCGATATCAGCGATTCAAAAGGCTCCTGGTGTCAGCTCTCTAGACGTGTGTAGACGGCAGCGTAAAAACAAAACGCAGCAGCGTAAAATCAATATCAGGGCTATCACATCAAAATGATTAATTAGCTTATTGAATGCAGCTCTGTAGGGGAGAGTAACAATTGCATGTTGTACAAGCTTGTAATGTCAGATGGCAGTGATGAATGTGAGGGGGCGGGGCTCTTCGCCGCCATGCCCCCACAGCTCAAGGCCAATAGGCACTGAGTAAATGGAACTCTACACCTGCAACAGAACCTGTCCTACAGTCTAGCTGTCTTAGCTTAACAAAACACCCATGAAGTCTAGGAGACTACAGACGATTTAGTTAATATGTTTTCATGTCATATTCAGTCATTTTAGTCTATATTCCTTTTAATGAAATGGTATACAGACAGTGTATATAAATAAACAAATACCTATCAGGCAATGCAACATTTTGTCACTGAAATAGTTTGAGGGTGGCTTTTAGGACAGCACTAAACTTTGAGGTATGAACAAAGCCAAAGCCGTTAAAAAAACAAGTGCAGTTTTCATACATGATTTCCTACCACTTCCCTCACAGCGACTGTTTTCAGCATTATAACCGTTATTGCCATGCACTCCTTTCTCTTTGCCAGCGTCCACTTGGCAGCCGTGGCGCAGCGCTGACAGATTGGTAAGAAGAATTCTGGCATGCAGATGCATTTGTTTTCTATTCCTGAAACAATAGGAGAGAGAGCCATATGCTGGGCAGACACGGTCCTGCTGGAACAACAGCTATTCGGACTCCGTTTGCGTCCTCGCACCGGGCAGACAGGCTGTTCTCATACACTAATGCTTCTCCCATGCTTTGGGAGGCTATTCTTTCATTTTTATCTTTCAACATCAGCAAACTTGATACTAATGCAGCTTACTTGATACAGTACGCTATCAAAAGACCATTTATACAATGAAATCAGTGTCTGAAAACTATATCTGAAACAAGCAGATGCATTAGAAAACACTATTCTTTTAAAATACAAAAGAAATACCCACTGGGATCAAAAAATGATAGCGCTTGTTCATTTTCAAAGGTTCTTCAAAGATTATAGTTAGCTAAAAATATTTTCATTACTTCAAATAAATTAACTAAAATATAATATAATATTATAATAATATAACATTTATCATTATTTAGCTTAACTTGATGTATTAAAGTAACACACTTTTTGAATAGATTAACTGAAATAAAATAAAAAATTATAAATACATTTATTTTATTACAGCTAGTTGCCAAGGCAACATTTATTATTTAAATTAACTGAAATAAAATAATTTTTATTTCATCTGGTTGCCATGGCAATAATGATTTTTATTTAGTTTAATTTAACATTACTAATAACTAATAATTGAACTAAATGAACTAAAATAAAATATAATAAAAAATTACATTTATTTTATTTCAGCTAAATAAAATAAATTTTGCCAAGGCATCATTTATCATTTTATTTAGTTTAGCTTGATGTATAAAAATAACTAGTACTTAAAACTAATTAACTGAAGTAAAATAAAATGTTTAAAAAGATTACTTTATGTCAGCTACTTTCCAATGAAACATTGGACATATGTATTAGTTTGACTTGATGTATTAAAATAACTAAAACTAAAAATGAAAAACAATTAAAGGGGTCATATGATGCGATTTCAAGTTTTCCTTTCTCTTTGGAGTGTTACAAGCTGTTCGTGAATAGATAAGATCCCTGAAGTTGCAAAGACTAAAGTCTCAAAACCAAAGATATATTCTTTATCAAAGTTAATAATAATAATATTAAATTAATAAATAGACAAATAGAAATGACAAAAACACAACATAACTAAACTACAATAAAAACAGAAAATATAAAAATATAAATAAATCCAAATATCTCAATGATACCAAACTAACACTGCCTCAGAGGTTTGGCTGGCATAAGCAATCGAAATCTTTCTAAATTTATTAAAAGTTAGACAAGGTGTATTTAATATTGGCTCTGATCAGCGGAGTGCAGTGTTCTGGAATTGCCATAATATGAATCAGGCTTAATAACGAACAGCAGAGCAAAACGCTGTCGCTCGAAACGTTTCTGTCAGCCATCAGCATTAGCCTCGAGTAATTAATAACTGCCTGGCCGCATTAGTACAGGAAACCACATTATGTCTCCACCGGTAAAAAGTGATGCAGTTTTGACTAGAAAAGAGAGAGAGACTGATTTCCCACCATACTCCTCCTCCAGTTCTGCAGCGCCGTGGTTTAAATCCAATTTGAACAGAACACGAGGGTCACGACTGCTACAAGCTACACAGAAGAGGTGAGAAGAGATGACGGGAAGGGAAGGAAATGAGAAAAGCAACTTTCACTTTACCGAGGCTATTGTACGCTGTCGGACTGTAGAAGATGAGCATCATTGTTTGGCCGGAGCTGGTGGACACGGGCCGTCTGACAGGCAGCTGCTCTTGTTGCCCTCTCGTTACCCTGAAAGCTCATGTTCCCTGCCCGCTTTCTGCAGCGTGTGGCCGTGTTTACCAAGCCAGCAGACACAACTCCTTGGTCACTGGAGTAGAACAAAGAGACTGCGCCAATTTGGCAGGAGCCGCCGACGGCTCGCTCAGAGCGGCGTGCTTGAAATAATGAGTTTGTACGCAGCCTTCGCGAGCAATGTTCGCATGCTTCAAAATACGGTTCAGCAAGGCTTGTCAATTAAAATGACGCATTATGGGTGTTAAAAAGTTGCTGCGAAAAAGTTACTATGACAAAAATTTGACAGAATGACCACTAAGGATATTGGAAAGTCACCCATTAAACCCCAAATGTTACCATCTACCTACAACGCCCTAGTAACCACTCAGAATACCCTAGCAACATCTTAGAAGCACTCAGAACACCTTAACAATCTAATCTAAACCTAGGTAATGTATATGCATATGTATGTATATGTATGTATATGTACGTAAATCAATGTGTATTTGCACCAATATTAAAAATATTGTATATAATATTTTTTCAATGTATTGTTACATATACAAAATATTTATATATTATTGTACTATATATATATAATTTATATAATTCATACACACAGACACACATGTATATTTTTAATGCAAATATTTAAAATATATATTATTTTAAATATCTGCCACAGTTCTTCTGGATTTAGACTGTCTCAGTTTGTTCTGTTTCTTCATATCATTCCAGACAGACTGGATGATGATGAGATCAGATCTGGCTGTTGTCAGACAAAAATCTCACTGGATTATTACAATTAATGGCAAAAATAAAATGTATTATATATATCAACAAACATTCATATAAATAATATGCATATATTAGTGTGCTATTTACACTTATATAATTTAATTTACACAACTCATACATACACACACACACACATACATACATACACACACACACACACACAATATATATATATATATACACACACACACATTTATACATTAAATGGACATGAAATATTGCTTTTTCATGGAAATATTCTATTTCAAATGACAAATATAGAGTTTAGCAGAATTATACAAAAATATTTGCTTGATTAACCAATCTGAATCATGCACTCTGTGTAATATTTATAGTCTAAAAGTATGAAAGCTCCTGGCGATTCCAGCACAGCAAAGATTTTCAACCAAAATCATTTACGGTCCTGTTTAGCCTTCAAAAAATGACTCCTCCATTAATGATCCTAAAGGAGCTTATTAAAACAACCTGATTTCTGTATAAAAAGAGTGTGTTAGTCAGGGAATCACATGTGATCTGTTATAAATAGACTGTGAGTTGGCATATTTCTCAGCTCAGAACACGACACTTTTCCATTTCTATTCTTAGCCTGCTGAAAGCGTGCCAGAAAACATTGTGTCAAAGCTTGCTGCTTGGACACGAGGCTCAACATGAAATCAATTAGGAAATAAAACCGGAGCACGACACCTGTAACCTGACCTGCCATCTAGACGTGAAGTAAAAATACTGAAAAATATGAAACGTATAATTACTACATCAACATTAAGACAGGGCTTATTATGCACTCCTATGTTTCATTTAGAACTATAAAATAAACAAAATAAATTTGTCTACATTTACTTAGTTCAGTCCATGCAAATTTGATGTTTTACAAATAAATTATACATAAATCATTTGTAAATATTTATAATATATACTAAACTAAATACAAGTGGATGTTCTAAGTTTACTTCAGGGAAAAAATGTGACAAAAGTAAAATATGATGCATTTATGCTTTTATTAAAGGGGTCATATGATGCAATTTAAATTTTTCCTTTCTCTTTGGAGTGTTACAAGCTCTTGGTGCATAAAGAAGATCTGTAAAGTTGCAAAGACTAATGTCTCAAATCCAAAGAGATATTCTTTATAAAAGTTAAGAGTCAACCACACCTACCAAAAAACGGCTCGTTCTAACAGTTTTTTTAACCTTAAACCGCATAAACACATTTCATTACACCAAATACACAAAATAATGTTCTTTTTAGCAACATCATATGACCCCTTTAAATAAAATATAAAAGAATAAGAGAATTTGTCTGTAATTGAACAATATAAAAATATAACAAATAAAAAATACAAGCATCAAAGGCAGAGCTCCTTTTTCTTTTTTTTTTCTTTTTTTAAAGGGGTCATATGATGCGATTTCAAGTTTTCCTTTCTCTTTGGAGTGTTACAAGCTGATTGTGCATAGATAAGATCCCTGAAGTTGCAAAGACTAAAGTCTAAAACCCAAAGAGATATTCTTGATAAACGTTAAGACAGGTCGTTATTGTTTTGGTATTATTATTATCATGATAATATGGTACGGTCATGTGACCTTTGATCACCTGGAGGTAGGCCTATAAAGAGTGGGATAGCAGTGTTGTTAATTTGTCTGATGAAGAGCCTGCGTGCTCGAAACGTCACATATGCTATGCGACAGTTTAAAAAAATATATATTTTTTTTGATATTTTGGAGCTTTGGTGTTGCCGACTTTACATCAAAAAATTTTCCAAGTGTTTGGCTAATCACAATGCACTGGGTCAGCTGGCCAATCAGAGCAGACTGCGCTTGTCGGAAGGAGGGACTTTGTAGAAAACGAAGCGTTTGACAGAGGCGGGGCATAGAGGACCTACAATAATGTACAGTATTTGAAAAATAATGCGTTTTTTGAACATTAAAGCATGTCAACATATTCTGTTACGCCAAATACACAAAATAATGATCTTTAAAAAAGCATCATATGACCCCTTTAAAATAAAAACAGCAATCTACACAGCCTAACTGACATATTTCTGAATAGAAACAGGCTAGTAGTTTTGAAAGTTTCAGAAGAGGTCACGCTCGAGACAGAAAAGAGAAATTTAATGGAAAAACTTCAAATAACCTTTTTCTGCCAGTCTCTCATAAAAAATGTATGTTCCTATGGTCTTATCATCACCTTGTCTTGCAGATAACCTCACGTTATGTTTCCATTTGACAGTGTTTTATTAAACTGCACAGAAACCTGGAGGAGCCGCCCTTACCTTGCCTGACTGCGAGTGTGGTGGTGTAGACCAGGAACAGCAGGATGTAGTTGAGAAAGCACTGGAACACCGGGGTGTTGGCGTGGTAATCATCCGCCAGGTATTTGCTGGTCAGGCCAATCCCACAGATGAGCAGTGATAAGACCTGGCCGAGGGCCAGCGTGAAGAGAAGTTCTCTGTGGATGGAAATCCAGGAGTCATTTGCATATCTCACAGATCCAAAGAAAACCTGTACTGTACTGTGTGACCTTAACCGTGACAGAAGGACACATTAAAGGAAAAGTTCAGCCAAAAACTATAGTTCTCTGAAAATGTACTCACCCTCAGGCCATCCGAGATATAGATAAGTTTGTTTCTTCATCAGAACAGATTTGGAGAAATTTTGCATTACGTCACTTGCTCACCAGTGGATCCTCTGCAGTGAATGGGTGCCGTCAGAATGAGTCCAAACAGCTGATAAAAATAATCCACTAGAAATCCACACCATTCCAGTTTATCAGTTAACATCATGTGAAGTGAAAAACTATGTGTTTGTAAGAAACAAATCTATTATTAAGTTGTTTTAACTTTAAACCGCCAAAACAGTCCATAATCCATAATAACACTTCCTCCAGTGAAAAAGTCCATCCTCTGTTGTCCTCTCACTTCAAAATCCACCAACATATTTGTTTACTGTTTTAGACTGTTTTTTTTCTTGTGAACGGCGCTTGATCTGTCTATTTCTCTCCTGATTCAGATTAGATTATTTTTTCACCAGAGAAAGCAATATTATGGATAGAGGACTCATATTTTAGTTCGAAACAATAGTTTGAAGTTAAAAATATCTTAATGATATAGTTTCTCGCTTCACAAGACATTAACTGTTGGACTGGAGTCATGTGGATTATTGTGGTGTTTTTATCAGCTGTTTGGACTCTCATTCTGACGGCACCCATTCACTGCAGAGGATCCACTGGTGAGCAAAATCTGTTCTGATGAAGAAACAAACTCATCTACATCTTGGATAGCCTGGGGGTTAGTACATTTTCAGCAAATATTCATTTTTGAATGAACTATTCCTTTAAAAGTAGAGAAAAGGGACCCAAGGATAAATCTCAAAAACCTTGGAGAAAAATGGGTTTGTAGAATAATGGTTCTTGATCCTTCTCATAAAAAGTGTCTAATTTGTCTAAATTTTACTGAGTGACAGATGAATTTGTGCTGTAAGTATTTAATTGGACGTACACAGGGACGCGGGAAGTAGGGGTGCTGAGGGGGCTGCAGCACCCCCTGTTTTCACATGGTTGCAAATGCAACGCCAAGTTTGTTCATTTAAATTTATTCAGTTTTAGCATTTAATAATTTATTTGTAATGATCTCTGAAATGTAAATTGTAAGTGGGCTATAATAAACCCATGTTTATCTTTATAAACATTATTAATTTTACTTGTGATGTTTTCTATATGGGATGATTAGCCTAATCCTCATGAACACATGACGCTGGCGCGTGGTTTCAGACATGAACCATACAGAATGCGAACAAGATTAACTTTAATACAAGGAGATAATGGCGCAAAAGCGAATTTCAGGTTTTTTTAAATGCCCATCCCAGCAAAAACTTTACAAAATCGGCATCCAAACAACACCAGCCCCAGCACGAGCAC
>NW_015662163.1:2865120-2867231 GCF_001515625.1 Sinocyclocheilus rhinocerous
AATGCCCATCCCAGCAAAAACTTTCCAAAATCGGCATCCAAACAACACCAGCCCCAGCATGAGCACCGACGTAAGTGAACTAGCACACAGCACCCCCAACCGAAAACATCTTCCAGCGACCCTGGACGTACACAGCATCTGATGTCAACAACAAATGATACAGAAAGTGTTTTCTCCTTTCTTTTTATTTTGCAAATATACACGATTACATTCCCCTTTGTTTCATATACATGTGTTGTGTGCAAGTTGAGATAAAAATACTGTAACAAAAAAGTGTGAACAAAGAAAAGGTGTTAATTCTATGAGGACACAATATGTATCTCTGTGAGAAGCTACCAAGCAAGGAGAAGACACGCTTTTCTTTATTTAAATGCTTCCGGTCAATTAACACTTTATTTCTTTTTGAAGCGCATTACATTTTTTATCAATAGATTGTTCTATACAGAGTGGTTCCTATGATATGATTGTCTGTGTTGGGGAGAAAATAAATAAAAGTAGCAATGCCACTAACATTAACTACATTTTAAAAATACTTTTTAATGTTTGCATTGGAAAAAAAAAAGGAAATTTACTATGGTAAAAAAAAAAAAAGAGCATTTATTTGCGCAAAAATACAGCAAAAAGGTAAATATTGTGAAAAATAAAATAATGAATGACTAATAATAAAAAATAAATAAAATATTTGTATATATTTTAAAATGTATTTCTTAATTTCTGATATGTAGTTATATTAGCATATCAGTAAGAATTATATTAAATTTAACAGGATATGACTGCGGTGGACATAAAGTCTGTCAAATGTATGATTTTTGAAAGTAAAATGTTTGAATACCATATAATTTGTTTAAAATCAAACAAAAGAGTAAATAAATATGTCATACATATATAATAAATATATCACATTTTACTATATATAGAAATATGTTTTTAGCAAAATATTAACTTTTGATGTTCAAAATTATATGATGGGTTAATTATAATAATAAAAAAATACTGTCCCTCTAAATAATGTAATTAGCTGCTTTTTTGTTAGTAGCTTGAAGTGTATCTAATTTTTTTCCCCAAAAATGATTTAGAGATGGGCTGTACTTGAAATATTTAGTAGATTAGTTTTGCAAGTTTCAAAGTAACTTTCCAACTCTGTTGACCTCCCATCAAGCAAGCCTTTCAAGAGCTGTTCGCCACATCCTTCCCGTCGGATTTAAGTGATGATAAAATCACACCAGCTGTCATAAACAAACCAGCTTCCCATAATTCATCAAGACAATTTGTCAGACTTGCCATTTTCTGGGTGGTGCCAGATGGTTAGTTACAGGTGGTGGTTAGTGGGAACGACTAGTGGAATCCAATACGATAGGGCATCTTTAATTGTAGGTGCAATGTGTGTGTGTGTGTGTGTGTGTGTGTGTGTCTGTGTGTGTGACAGTCTGTGTGGCAGGATCAGAGCTCTGAGGAGAACGCAGGAAATGCAGGCGTGCGGAACCGGGTGAGGGAATGAACTGTCAATCAACTGGGCTTAAATGTAGGGGACTTGCCCTCTCTTCAAAAACCCCATCCAGCTCCCCAGTGAACACAGCACATACGAAAACTCGCCGGTGCTCGCCGCACACACATGGGTAACGAATGAGGCACGCACACAGGTTAGTTCCAGAGACAACATGCAGGAAGATGAAAGAGGAGCCGCGTTATCAAAAAACGTGTGCTGCTGCATTGGTACACCATCAAAGACAAGATGGAAAAGAAAATGGGGCAACAAAAAAAAAAAAAACACATAATGCCTACCTTTCATAAAAATCCTCTTAGTCTAGTACAACAGAGATAATAAAATGAATGTTACGCTTTAGTAGGTAATTGAAAAGTGGATTAGAAGCTACCTAAAAATAAAAGTTGCTATATTTACAAGAAATCAGAAATGTTTGTAATGCACTTCAATGCTATATATGTGTGTATGTAAGTGTGTGTGTGTGTATATATATATATATATATATATATACTGGGATGTAGTTTCTCAGCCAAAATGTGCAATATATATATATATATATACACAGTGTTGGGGTAACGCATTACAAGTAACGTGAGTTACGTAATCAGATTACTTTTTTCAAGTAACT
>NW_015662163.1:2867271-2880340 GCF_001515625.1 Sinocyclocheilus rhinocerous
TATACTGATATAGATACTGTTTTTTTTTTGTGTTAATTTGGCTGTTGCTTTTATTCTTACCAAATGTAACATTGAGGTAAGTATAAAAGCAAATGTATGGGTTTTACTTGTAATATACAGTGTAGTAGAAAAAATGGCACAACATCAGCATAATTAAAATATTTGACATATATCAGCTATAAGCAAAGATTGTTGTGTCATAAGAAAATTATTCCAATAATCAATAAACACAATAGTTTAATTAATTACGTATCTAAGGTTAACCTACCTTTTATATGATGACAGGTCCAGTGAAACTTGTTCTTTATTTGTGTGCAGGTGAAAAGATGGTATCAGAGCTTTCAGTCTTTCAGGTTCTGTTGAATTCAAAATGCTGAAGTTTTGTAATTTTTATAAGTGTAGCTTTCATTTAGTGTCTAAAAATTACAATGGGACAAGACCATTACATAAAGTAAAATTTTATCAAATGTATTGTTTTTGGAAGTAAAATGTTTGAATACCATATAATTATGTTAAAAATCCACATTAAACAAAACAACAATTGTAGTTTTACAATAATATATTGTTAAAATGAATGTTAAAATGTACAAAAGTATGAATATAATATAACTTTTTAAATTTATATTAAACAAAACAAATGTAGTTTTGCATTAATTTGAACAATATATTAATATATGAATGTACTGTAAAACTACATTTGTTGTCTTTATATAAATTTTAAACATACATTATATTATATTCATACTTTTATACTTTTTTAACATTAATTCTAACAATATATTAATATATTAATGTTAAAAAAATACACATATTAGTCTTAAATATATTGCATTTGATTCAACTTTGAAATAAACAAATATTTAGCTCCTATATATGTGTGTATGTATGTGTGTCTATATCATGTATCAAAAACTTTTAATCTCTGTATTTAGATATATATGGATTGATTCAATCAAGGATTCAAACTGAATCAAATTACTCACTGACTGGATTCAAACTGGTAACCCTAGCTGTGTTAAACAATTCATTAAATTCAGTAAAATAATTAATTAACAAATTCATTCATAATTCATTAAAAGAATCAAATCATAAGAGTCCTTTGTTCATGTGTCAGACGGCACTGTTTGTGCTGTGTTTGTGTTTGAGTGCAGCCAGTGAAGAGAAAAAAAAATAGAACGGTGTGTTGCTTTATTTATAGGTGTATTATTATTTACGGTACACAATATTTTTCATCTTATCACATTTAACTCAGACTGCAAGCTCATTACTCAGGTAAAATATAATTTCCATGCTGTGGCCCTGCAGATTCAGTAGTGGTGCAGAAAACGATGCTAAAGGTTAATTAGATGTGCTTACAACAAAAATGTTCATCTATTCAGGTAAAATTTTAGAGCCAAGTACTGCAATTAACGACAAACAAAACAGCTTTGAGACTTGGAAAAGGTTTCTTTTTTTTTTGCCATCACATTACAAAGCTGTCCTCATTACAAGACAAAAGCTTGTAGAATTGTTCTCATTTAAAGACTCGGTTTATTGATTTCTTTTGTGTTTTTCACATGATGGTGTACACTTTACACAATGAATTGCAGGACCCTGTCCAAAAAATGGTGCATTTTTTGATGAGGACATGCAGTCTCGTGGCCTTCATTTAAAGGGATAGTTCATCCAAAAATGAAAATGTACTAAATATTTACTCACCCTCAGGCCATCTAAGATGTAGATGATTTTGTTTCTTAGTTTCTTTCTTTGGAGAAATTTAGCATTACAGTACATCACTTGCTCACCAATGGATCCTGTGCAGTGAATGGGTGCCATCAGAATGAGAGTCCAAACAGCTGATATATCACACCGCAATAATCCACAAGTAATCCACACCACTCAAGTCCATCAATTAAAGTGAAAAACATCATCATTAAAGATATTTTTAACTTCAAACCATTGTTTCCGACTACAATACGAGTCCTCTATCCATCACATAGCTTTCTCCAGTGAAAAATCCAACATGTCTGAATCAGGAGAGAAATATGCACAGATCAAGACAAGCACCATTTACAATCCAAAATAATTCTAAACAAAGAGATTATTGTGATGTTTTTATCATTCTGACGGCACCCATTCACTACAGAGGATCCATTGGTGAGCAAGTTTCTCCAAATCTGTTCTGATGAAGAAACAAATTCATCTACATCTTGGATGGCCTGAGGGTGAATACATTTTCAGCAAATATTAATTTTGGGGTGATCTGCTCCTTTAAGTGTGTCTGTGAAGTGCATGAGATTGTAGTGTTTCCCATTCGTTCAAAAGGGTGCTCACCATTCACAAGTACCCCCTTTGTGGCTGCTACAAAGACAAAAACATCAACTCTATTTAGCAAGGGAGAAATATTACCGAATTATTCAACTGAAGCCGGATAATCACATCAAGACAAAGACCATGAGGAGGTGAAATTCTCACATTCAAGTTAACAACAGACACTGAACGAAAAGCATCAAATACTTGAGGTTAAACCAAGAGCATTTGTTACCACAGGCGACTCTAGGATTTCAGTCTTAGGAAGGCTCAGTCTTTAATCTGAGCATGAGCTGACGTGGCTCAAAGGAATATTTTGCTTTAAATGCGAGGGGTCACAAGTTCAAATCTTGCTCCAGTGATCATTTTTTAAAATAAATAAACACATTATAATAGCATCTGTTTGTCAGATCAGTAATCGTGGCCTGTTTGGCTGCATTTATCTTGTGATTTCACTGGAACGGAAAGCACTGGATTGAGATGGATGAGAAACGTTAAAGTCTTTTAATAATGCAATAACCTCACATAGCTTACTGCAGCCGCTGTTTTCAGCAAACGTCAAGACAGATCAAAAAATCATTTTGCAGGGGGACTGGCAGCTGAAGTCCTAAATAGTGGCAAGCAATGTTTGTTACCACTTCTTTTTCGCGAAATGTGAGGAAATACACATCTCGTTTATGAGACTGAGATTAATGAATGTCCGATTAGCTCTTCACCGGTTCTGACAATAATTGAGCGATGGCCAATTTCACGATAACAGTATTAAAGTGATGGAGCAGATATCCGACATCCCACATCTCTATCCCCAGGGCTTTTGTGGCCATTTTCTAATTTTCTCAAAGACTACAGGCTTTTGCCGAGAACGTCACGGAGCTTCACGTACTGTAATGACACTCAGAAATGACAGCAATGATCAATCATACGTGACAATAATTGTGTGACTCGAGCTCTTTTTTCTTCTAAATATTTCATACTGATTGAAAACTGGAAATGAAATGAAATGAAATAAAATACAAATAAAATGAGACATATATATATATATATATTTATTTATTGACATTACTGTCATTTTTGAGTGTTATAATAGCTATAATTTCAATCATTTGTGACAATAACTGTGTGACTCGATGGTTTTCTTCAAAATATTTCACTCTGATTGAAAACTAATAATAAATAAATAAAATTCAATATAAATAAAGATAGTCTTATAATGATAAAATAAAACAAAAATATATTATTTATTTTATTGACATTAATGTTGTTTTTGAGTGCTATAACAGCAAAATAACAGCAATGATCAATCGTGTGAAAATAACTGCGACTTGATTTTTTCTTCAAAATATTTCATACTGATTGAAAACTGGTTAAAACATAATAAAATAAAATAATAAAATCATAACATAAATAAAAAAAACTGATAAAATCATATAACAACAAATAAAACAAAATACAAAAATAATACAAAATATAATATAATATATTAATATAATATAAGATAATGTAAAATATAAGGTAAATAAATTAAAATAATAATAAGAAATATGATGATTCAATGATAAAAAAAATAAAAAATTTAAATCATGTAACAAAATATGAAAAAAACAAGATAAAAAAACTTTAATAAAATAAAACAAAATTAATATTATTTCTTTTATTTTCTTGACATTGCTGTCATTTCTGTGTGCTATAATAGCATTCAGGAATGACAGCAATGGTCAACTCACAACTAGCCAAGAACAGATAAGTGCATTGATAGCAAATTGATGCAAAGGTTACAAAAAAATAAACTCCATGCTTGCATTAAAGGTCCCATATTGTCAAAACTGAAATTTCCTGGCTTTTTTCACGATTACTGAGGTCTAGGGGCTATTTAACTACCATATAAGTTTCAAAACAGTCAGTCCACAGTAAAATGCACACAGCCTGCATAAAGTAGCTGTGAAGCCTTATACATAAAACAGAGGTGTTCAAAGTACTACATGTAGCAAATATTTCAGCATAAATCATTTAAAATCTCTGCCTTGTCAAACTTTTTAAGAACAGACCCATCAATCATTGAAGATTAAATAGTGAAATGTCATACATGATTGAGGCCTTGCTTGTGTCTCAGAAAGGTCCAAAACCCACATGCATGAGCTCACTTCACCCAACAGTACCACAGAGGTTCAAATTTGCATTTAGATAGAAACCAATTTGCTTTTCTCTAAGGCAATTGTATTTAAGATGAAATATGTAGAGTTTTTTTTTTTCCTTTTTGGTCTATGTAACATTGCCCCAAGAGGAATTACCTGGCCGAGAGTTGAATTGAATTAGCTTTATAGCTCCTGTAAGAAGCTCTCTTTCATTATGGAGGAGAAAGAGTGACAAGGACAAAAAGAAAATGATATTAAGCTCATATACGCTTTACTGTCCTTCACATGTACCTGCTTTGCCTTCAGAAATATATAATGCAAGCAGGCTGCCAGCTGCCATAAATGCTCAGATTGATGGATGATGTTTGGAATGTGATGATTGGTCACTCAAGTCCTCAACTCATATCTTCTTAAACTCAGACTATTAAGGAGCCTGTGTGTTTATACACTCGGCATTCACCGCAAACAGTGAAAGGATTCATGTTGTTTTTGTTGATCTCTACTGTTCTTCTCAAGGACAGCGATGAGATTAGGATGAACAGGGAGCAAAACAACAAGTAAACTACCGGTATTTATCTGCTGATGCAAACAGAAAAAAGAGGTTAAGACACAATGGGCCTCGGCCTCTGTTACAAAAGTGTCCTGTTGTGTTGCACTCCTGGGCCATAAAAGACATCGTTTTGAGACAAATGTGTGACAAATGTATGGCCTGTACTTTTCAGGGACATTTTCTGTTCAACAGACATTCATGAAAAAGTCAATCGGGGTTGACATTCTGTTCTTAAATACCTTTTCTTATATATATATATATATATATACTTATATTCCTATAAATGAAAAGTATGAATATTTTTGTGGAAACCATTGTACACTTTTCAGGACTCTTTAATAAATGAATAAATGCCAAATAACATTTATTTGAAGCATAAAACTTTTATAGCATGATAAATGTCTTTAAAGTGATTAATTTAACGCGTCCTTGCTGAATAGAAGTATTCATTTCTTTAATTTCTTTATATTCTTTTAGATTTATATTTTTATTATATTTAAAATAAAATAAAATAAAATAAAATAAGCATATATAATCCTAAAAATAAGCAGCAATGCCATAGAAGAACATTTTTTTGGTTCCCCAATGAACCTTTCAGTGAACAGTTCTTAAAAGAACCTTTTTTTTCTTAAAGTGAAGAACATTTTCAAATCTAAAGAACCTTTTCACTAAAAAGAACTTTTTGTGGAATGAAAAGACTCCATGGATGTTCCAGATTCTTCATGGAACCATTAATGCCAATAAACAACCTTTATTATTATTATTATTATTATTATTATTAAGCATATACCATCTAACATGTGTTGGTCAAGCTCTAAAACAATTAAAAGGGGGAAAAAATCACCATTTATGTATGCTAAAAGTAGTCTATATGACTGTATTCTGAAGCTTTTGTGTGAGTAAAAAACTGAAATGAATATTATCATCTGCTGAAAATCATCTCTGCTCTGCACATGTTGTATGGACTACTTTTAATTTGTTATTATAGTGTTTTTTGTCCTGTTTGATCAAAATGACTTACTAAGTCATGCACCACCAGTTCTTTTCTTTAAAGGGCTATCCATACTCTTTCACAGTGCAGCAGCCTATAAAGCAAACTAACCATTACTGACTAACTAAAATTTACTGAAAGAGCCACAGACAACATCCCATAATGGCCTGTCTCTACAAAGCCCACTAGTACCATTAAATAAGCACTGAAACAAGGCAGCTCTAACTTAAGATTTGGACAGAATTATTCCAGAGCCAGAAAAACAACAGTTCTACCAACTTCACAAGAGCCAGCAATGATTTTTTCATACTTTAGAGCACGTGTGAATTCAGCGTAATTGGGAGGATTGTAGCACTAAAGTCAGTTATTTAAAAAAAAAAAAGATGACGGGGTGTGTGTGGAGTAGTAAACAACTTCAGATCAAACATACAAGATAGTCTGCAGGAAGATAGAGCCTGGCAAGAGAGGAATTTATCAAAGGTATCTGATACTTGCTTCCAACAAGCAGGCTTATTAATCTATGGAACAAATTGGGAGGTGAGGAAACATATCTATCATCCAGCATTCTTGGTCCTCGGTGGCTGAGGAGGAGCAAATAAATTAGATTTCCACCTGAAATATGACTAGAATTTATTTTAGAGCCGAGCATGGTCATCACTAACATTCAGAGGTTTCCAAATAAAGACTGTTATTGCCATTTCTGACTTTTGACAAAAAATGTCATTACATTTAGCCAATCTTTTATTTATGTCATATTATGTCATAGGGATATTTCACCCAAAAATTCTGTCATCATTTACTCACCCTCAAGTTGTTCATGAGTTTCTTTCTCCTGTTGAGCACAAAACAAGATATTTTCAAAAAATGTGGGCAGCCAAACAATTTCTGGTCCCCGTTGACTTCAATAGTACTTTTTCCATACAGGCAATGGAGACCATCAACTGTTTGGTTACCCACATTTTTCAAAATATATGACTTTATATTCAGCAGAAATTAGAAATGCATACAAGCTTGGAACAACTTGAGGATGAGTAAATGATGACATAATTTTTATTTCATTATTCCTTTGACTAAATAAACAAATAAAACGCCAAATGATGTCAATTCTGCACAATTTTGTCATATTCATTTATTTTAGTCCATTTAAATAATTCAATTTTGTGGTTTAACACAATTTTTGTGTATTTATTTTTTTATATTATATTATATTATTATACTAGTAAATAGAGGTTATATTATATGTATGATTAAAATAATTTGATTTAAGATAAAATGTTACTTTCAGTAACTTTTGTTGCATCTTCCAGTATTAGATTTGTTAGTATTCTTTTTATTTGATCTTTTACAAAGCCTTCAACTAACCGTTCACACCAATTCCTCAGACTTACTTCAAGCTCTAATTTCCAAACGTCTTGGATCAAATGATGGTTAACTCAAACGGATGTCTTGTCAGATCAATAGACTTCATTTTACAACAAAGACTTACCAGCAAACTCCACCGAAACAACGGAGGGAAAAAAGCTTCAAAGTCAATCCGACAAAAGTGGTCTCTGTCTGGTAATCTATTCTGACAGACTCTTTGAAAGAGTGAAGTAAAACGCTACACACCTTATTTACGGCGCTACTCTGGGCTTCTGAGCTGCTCTAGTAGACAAGAATGAATGTTTAAAGATTGATTTTTTTCTCACTTGCATCTCCAGGCATCTCCTCATCAGGTCTACACTCCATGCTAACTCTGAAGGTCCAATCAAACATCATTTTCTCCCAAATTACTCCAGTCCAGATCAATACAGATCAGTGGGATGACCTATACAGACTCTCCTCAAGGGGTAAATATACATCAAGTGCTAATTTCATTCCCATTCAAGGCAACTCCTTACCTCTTGAAATAAGACCCATGCTAGAGACAGAAAAGGAGAGTGAACCTGAGAACTACTCAAGCTTTTTTTCATATATTCTCTACTGTAGAGGCTCTCCAATAAAAATATGCAGTGGTACATGAAGTGCCTGAAGTGCTACACCACATGACATGAAATTTAAATCCTCAAAAAATATAGTATTTTAGATTCACTGTTAAAAAAAAATAAATAAAAAAAATGGGAAAAAACTTCAGTTTCTTAAGTTCAGTTGCTTAACTTTACATTAAGCTTATATTTTTAAGTATAATCAATTTGGTTGCACAAGTCATTTAAACTTATACTGTCTTTAAAAATCAAGTTGAATTTTATATAACTTTTAAAAAAGTTGATTGCTCAAATTATTTAGATGTGTTAAATTAGTGTAAAAGCATAAGATGCCATGGCTTGCTGATCATATAATTTTTCAGTGTTTGTAAAACCTATAAAAATATAAAAAAAAATATTTCTAAATTTTTGAAATATATGTATATATACCTTTAAAAATATATTTAAATGTGTATTTTTCAATGCTTCATTTTAATTATCCAAATAAATCTGTTTACTATTTAAAATAAGCCACATTTTTGCAAAAAATTATGAAAAAAAAAAAAGAATGAAAGAAAAGTGCCCCTTCTGGGACAACCACCTGTCACTTTTCACAATCCAAAGAATTCCTGATTTATAAAATCATGTCCCATGCACCAATATCTATCATCCTGTTTAATTACATCTGCTGCAAATAAATCCGATTACAGTAGTGAAATGGATTGTGAACACTGTTGATTTCAAGGTGATGGTGTCTAAACAGTCTCATTTGATCAAACGTGGTACTTGATCTGAAAAGTTGAAGCACCATTGCCAATGTGAAAACTGATTTCATGAGACCGTTTCCATGAATATCATGTTACCATACCACAACCACAAAGAGAACTCCTGTACTGGGAGTGCAGTAAACATGTTCCTGTTGTCCCTGTCATACTTCTGAAAGGTGCTTGGTTGTAGCCACACACATTAGAGAAGAGAGATCTAATGGGATTAAATAAACAATAGTTTAATGAGAACTAGGTCATGTCCCACAGGAAAGAGAACACTCTATTCGCATTTGCACAGATAAATGTTGCCCTAAAACAAAACTGAGCTGGAACAGTACATGGGCATATGGGAATAACAGTACATTTATTTACTAAATCTTTCTAAAAGGTTTGATCTCTCTGTGGCTAGGATTTTTTGCTGATATCAAATAGCCAATAAATATTTGGATTGAGGAGAGGTCCACTGATTTAAAAATAAATAAATTAAGATTAAAGATTTTAATCAAATTAAATAGATGATATACTGATTAAGTAATCAAATTTAAATGTAATTATTTGCACATATTAATATTTGCTGAAAAAATGGCCAGAAGATATTAAGATGGCCATTGGCCACTGTCATAAATAAATAAATAAATAAATAGTTAAGTTAGTTAGTTAATATATTTTAAAATGTAATTTATTCTGCAAAGCTGAATTTTCAGCATCATTACTCTAGTCTTCATTGTCACATGATCCGTCAGAAATCACGATTTGATGCTCAAAAAAACAATTCTTATTATTATCAATCTATCCTGCTTAATATTTTTGTGGACAAATAGAAAGTTCACATTTTTTTTGTAACAATGCAAAAGTATTTCCTGCCATGTTTGATCAATTTAATGCATTCTTGCTGAATAAAAGTATCAATTTCTTTCACATTTATGCAAACTTATTACATATCATTTACAAATGAATCAAAATACTGTATCAAACATCATGTTTGTTGTCCTCTGACCTGTGAATTTGCATAGCAAAAAGTCATTTTAATACACATCGTCTAATGCAATGCACCTTTAGATAACTACAAACCACATTACGTCATTTTTTTCTGCTCTGTAGGTTGCTCTGTATTGCATTAATTTTCCTTGTCCTTAAGCAGATGCTAGACCACCTAGTGCAAGTGCTCACTAAAAGCATACCGCCGAAATCTAATATCCTGTCATGGAGACAACCCTCTGGTGTAATATACAACGCTTCAAGATGCAATTAAGGATCTATTTGGCTGGGTTCAGCTTCTAAAAATCAGCCCTGCTCAAAATTTCTTGAGTGTTTCACATGATATTCTTCACCCCTCCAAGAAGGCGCACGAAACTAGCACAGACTCCCTGTGGGGTCTCGGTAACCCCGGCTTGCCCCGCTTCGCTATATGTATCAGAGAGCCCATGCTTCATTTAACTAACTCGCAGAGGGATTAGGGGGAGCACAAAAGTGAATTCTTTCTCAAAGGAAGGGAAGTTCTTTCATCTTGGAGTCGTCTTGCTGTGCTGGGGTTGGGATTGGTCTCACAGAGGGGTTTTACTCAAGGGTTTAGTCACCGTGAGGTAAAGCGACCACCACTTTGATTACAACGTTGAAAAATCTGGAACGATACGCTTTCTCAACCTGGAACATCAAATCAGTTTTCTTCAACGGGACATTCTGCTGAACAGATTAAAATGATTTGATTCTGTTTGAAACGGATAGTTCAGATTCTGAAAATCTATGAAAGCTGATTGAATGAGACATCTTGAGTAGTTTGGGGTCAGTATGATTTTTAATGCTTATGAAAGTGAACAGAGACTACATGTATTTGATCAAAAATACATTAAAAACAAATATTGTAAAAACTGTTTTCATTTTGAATATATTTTAAATATATAATTTATTCCTGTGATGCAAAGCTGAAATTTCAGCATCATTACTCCAGTCTTCAATGTCACATGATCCTTCAGAAATCATTCTGATATACTGATTTGGTGCTCAAGAAATATTTCTTACTATTAAGAGAGTCAAAATAAAACAGCATTTATTTGAAAATAAATCTTTTGTAACATTATAAATGTCTTAAGTCTCACTTTTGATCAATTTAATGCATCCTTTCTGAAGACAAGTATTAATAAAAAATAAAAAAAACATACCCATGCCCCCAAAATTTTAAACAATGGTACACCTGTGATCGTATAACACAAATTCTCCAGTTGTGTTAATGAACTAGTAATTGGAAGAAAAATAGTTTATTGTGATTATTTTTATTAATAATTTTCTTCAATAAATTTTGTTTTATTGAACATTGGTTAGTTATCATGGCGCTGTTGCCAACATTTCATAAAAGTTGTCCATACTCATGCACTATATTACAAGTCTTCTGAACCCATATGATATACAGTATGATGACAAACCAGAAATTTATATCAGTTTCCCTGAAAATACCAACATTATGGACGCTGTTTTTGATGTCAGACCTGCTTTCAAGCTGAAACAGAGGTAAGCATTCATATGGACTACTTTGGGGTTTCTTTCATAGTCATTGTTTGTCCTTTTTGACAAATATGGTGACTATGACTATATGAACACCCATCATATAGAAAAGAGATGTGAAATTATTTTCGAAAAAGCACACATTGGGTTTTGTTTCATTTTGGGGTGAATTATCCCTTTAAACTCTGTTCTGAACTACTACCACTTGATGGTAGGTATTCAAATCAGATGCAAATGAAGAAATTAATCACACTTGTTACAGGTTAAAGGTCCAGTGCCAGATGGTCGGTTGATATTACATGCTTTTTTATGTTTCCAGGGTGCCATACACAGTTAATGGGATGTAAACCTATAAATATATATTGTTGCAAGTCACACAGGTCAGAGTTTATGAAAAATGTCATCATAAAGTTAAATTGGACTTTTTGTTCCTCTACATTCTGATAATATCAACTTTTCACAATCCAATCAATTCTAATTGAACGTCCTGTTTCACTCAGAAAAGCATCACTTAAAGGAAGTAAAATGGGTTGTGATTGCAACTTAAAGTGTGTTAAATATCAAAATGCTTTTATAGTGAGAAACTGAATCTGATTTTGATAAAGTCTGATATCAATGTGTGCTACAGGAAGCTGTGAGTAAACAGATTTGAGATTTTTGTGCTGAAGCAGTCTTTTCTTAAACCAGGTCATATCTCTCAAGGACATTAGCAGGTCAAGAGGCTCAATATTTGAGCAATATTATAAGATACTATTCATACAGAAAAGCAATAACACTGCTAGATATATTTCAGTTAGGGTTCAGATAAGCCTACTTGAGTGAAACCAAAAATATTCAAGCTTCAGTGACAAAAATATTTAACACAAAAGCAAAAATGTTCTTTTGGAGTCTTTAATAATATGCCTATGTGCATTTTCATAAGGACCCCCACACTGAGATTATACTGGAATACAATTAATAGACTTTAATAGAATTTTAAATAGAGATTAACCCTTTAAAAGGCAGTAAAATACTGAAGTCAATGTTACTGACCTTTGCAACCCATTTTACTTCCATTATTTGACATATTTCAGAGTGAACCAAGATCCCAAAAAAATAAACCTAAGACAGTGCTTAATATTTTCCAATGGATACGAATTGGAGCAGCTCGTAAAAGGAGCCAAAACTAATTTAAGTTAGATAAAACAATAACAGCATTGTCCAATACAACTAAAACAGGTTAATATCATCTTATACTGATGTTACACACTGCACAACAGTGCATATGTCACTTCCGACAAAAGAAACCTGACCATTCCCTCCCGAAAATCACTCTCTCCACATTTCAGAAAGCCGCAGACAACATGGTCTGTGTTCCGTTGGCATGCTGGGTAGCAGAGAGCCATTGTGAGATCTAACCATGCTGCCAGAAAACAACTCAATGGTCACTTCACTCAGTACAGAGCTGTAGTCATGAAATATATCATCCTTCATATACTGCAGCACACAAATAACCACTGTCTCCATGCACAGGGTCATTTCTCAAGCTGAGTGGATGCTTTCACATCAGTTTCTGGAAAATTACACGCATCTCTCTCCCGTTTTGTAGTTCTTCAAGTCGAAAGTGCGGGACGCGCCTTCCAGGAGGGGGGAGTAAATGTCAGACTTTGTTCCTTGTTTTGTGTGTGTTTTGCTCCCCATGTGCCTTCCTTGCCCTTATTTGGTCTTTCCTGTTTCAATTATGTTTATTGATCCCAGGTGTTTCTCATCATCCCCTCATCATGTCGTGTATTTAAAGTGTGTCCTAATTCTTCTAGAGCGAAAGTGCGGGACGCGCCTTCCAGGAGGGGGGAGTAATGTCAGACTTTGTTCCTTGTTTTGTGTGTGTTTTGCTCCCCATGTGCCTTCCTTGCCCTTAT
>NW_015662163.1:2881085-2882550 GCF_001515625.1 Sinocyclocheilus rhinocerous
GGCCCCTGAGCTCCCTGTGCCGCCATGGCACCCTGGACTGCCTGATCCGCCCTAGAGGTATTCCCCATGTCCCAGTCCTGCACCAGCATCCAGGGTGCCCACCCCCACCCCCCCTGGTGGAATTGTTACGGCGCGGGACACGCCTTCCAGAAGGGGGGAGTAATGTCAGACTTTGTTCCTTGTTTTGTGTGTGTTTTGCTCCCCATGTGCCTTCCTTGCCCTTATTTGGTCTTTCCTGTTTCAATTATGTTTATTGATCCCAGGTGTTTCTCATCATCCCCTCATCATGTCGTGTATTTAAAGTGTGTCCTATTCTGAGTTGGTCGTCCGGTATTGAATGTCTGTGAATGTCGATCCCCGTATCCTACGTGTGGTTTTCTCAGTGTTAAATAAAGTCTGTGATGATTCTCCTTCGTCTCCTCACTCCTTCATAGTAGGCACATCGTGACAAATAAATGTGCGGAATTAAATATTCAGTATCAGCCAATGTATATACTACTGTTCAAAAGTTTTTACATAATGTTTTAAATGTTTTTTTTAAAGAAGTCTGGGCTACATTTGTTTGAAAAATACAGTAAAATCAGTAATGTGGAATTGTGAAAAACTATTTATCTTAATTTATTTTAAAATGTGATTTATTTCTGTGGCGTGGCGGCAAAGCTGAATTTTCAGCAGTCATTACTCCAGTCTTCAGTGTCACATGATCCTTCAGAGATCATCACCAATATACTGATTTGGTGCTCAAAAAACATTCCTTATTATTATTTATGTTGAAAACAGTTGTGATGTTTAAAATCAGCATAAGGTGAAGAAGTTCTCACATTTTAAATCAGTCACTGGTTTCCAATTTTCATACTTAAAGTATGTACTTCACCCTAAAAAGACAGTATGTAATTTAAAGTATGTACTTGTACTTGTAGTAACAGCACAACTGTATTGAGACATATTAGACAGATCTCTCTGTTATTTGTTGGCCTCTGCACATTAGCAACTAGTTTTAAAATTACCTTTTATTCAACAACATTAAAAGGGTCATGAACTGCCTCTGTTTTGTATGTTGTACTGTTCTCTGAGGTCCACTTATAGGGGCCTATCATACACTTGGCGCAATGCGGCGCCAGGCACGACGCAAGTGTTTTTTGCTAGTTTCAGCCCGACTCAGTTTTCATTTTCACATTCTGCGCCACGTTGTTTAAATAGAAAATGCATTTGCACCCATTTGTGCGCCCATGGGCGTGCTGGTCTGAAAACGAGGTGTGTTCAGGTGCATTGTTGCCTCATTGAGGCAACTGAAATAGACTGTACCATTGACCAACTAAAACCTGGTCTAAAGTCAATGTCGCAGTATTTTTTGTTATTTAAAGAGCGCGTTAGTAATATGCGCCTATAGGCAGGTCCACAACATGCGTACACTCTGCTTATTACACACACAGGGCAACGCAGCAGCACACAAACATGCCAAATA
>NW_015662163.1:2882951-2903868 GCF_001515625.1 Sinocyclocheilus rhinocerous
CATAATGGATAGTCATTGCATGTATCAGAATTAGGCTACCTATTTGCTCGCGCACGAGCAGCTCCGTTTCATCTCTGGAGACTCGTTCAGTCTTTGCTTGCAAATTCCGCTGTGTAAATAGCGAATCTGCCATGGTGCGAGCGCAACTGGCTCTTAAAGGGAATGGTAGACTCTGATTGGTTTATTGCACGTTATGCCCAAAACACACCCATTCTTTAGATCGTTAAAATAGGGCCCATAATGTTATCAAGATTTTTACATTAAAAAAATTTAGTTTGATGGGTGTGGCGGATTGTAGACTCGGAAGTAAACTCCCACTACTATGATTGGCTTGTGTATGTTTGACAGTCTACGTCCTGCTGTGATTTAGGTTAAAAACACATAAATACTGTGTATATATACAGACAAAGCAGTAGTTATCACGTAATAAAAACTGTTACTCAAGTCGAGTTGAGCTTTATTGTCATTCCGCTACATGTGTATGTCGTATGTCTTGCAAGACCACGGTGCTACATAAACATAAATATAAACATACAACACTAGACGTAAGAACAATTTTTAAACCTATACATAACTAACTTACTGAACTCGGTAATCTAACTATAGATATACTATAAATAGTTGACTATACATATACATAACCTAAGAAAGATTTTACAAGTACCTTACATAATAACTGTGCATGATATTGTGCAAAAGAGGTATTAAAGGTTAAGAAGCAAATAGTGCAATATGATTTGTGGTGCATTCACAAGTAAACATTTGTTAAGTCCTTATTAAGTTCTTGTAACATGGAGTGTTGATAAGAAAGTGTCTGGTGCATTTAGAGAGAAAAAAGTGTGTTTCTACAGGTGGTTTGTCCAGCCCACTCACCTGTGTGTAGCACACTCAGAATTGCACAACGTTTTTGAGGTGTTTCGAAATGTTTCGAAAATTCATTGTAATTAGTATTCTCTTCATGCACTTTTGACATAATATTTTCCTATGATTTAAGATCCTAATCTAGTATAGTATTTAGTACAGATTTTCAGCAAATTGGGATGCAGTCGCTGTTCCAAAGAAGACAGACATTGGCAGGCACTCTTATAACAAAAGTTAAATCATAATGAGCTTCATATCAGCCTGATGGGAAAAAGATGGTTAAAGCAAGAGACTTGAAGTATAATGGTATTCCACAGTGCTTCGTCAAACTTAATTAGGGGTCTAAAAGACAGAAAAACTTGGCTGTGAACCAAGATGAGGTGTCATGACCAAAAGCAGAAGGCAGAAGACAAGCACATAAAACTTTTATCCAACTATTAACGCACGTCCCGCAGAGACGCCTGTCAAATGGCACAAAAAATGAGTATTGATCACAGCAATGTTGTCAATCAGAGACCTTCAGCTAGCAGCACGACTACTTAATTGGAACCATCACATGGCATACTGATGAATACAAGTGAAATCGTACTTTCACTTGTTTAGAAGTTGCGTAATGCAGGTTCATCAAGTTCAAACTTGCAATTTAGCTGACACTTTCATCAACTTTCAGTTCACAAATTACAGGAACAAAACTTCTGAAGTAACTTACCAAGGCTTGTTATTTTGTATGGAAGCCTGTTTCCGCCATGGAATTTTAAAAAAAGGTAATTGCAACTTTTTATCTCACAATGAGTTTATATCTCAGATTTCAGACTTTGTTTTCTCTGAAACGTTTTTCTTGCAATTTTGTGTTTACATTTCGCAATTCTGACTTTTTTTTCTATAGAACTGTGAGATAATCTCAGAATTCTGACATATTTCTTTAGAATTGTAAGTTTAAATCTCACAGAATTGCAACTTTAATTCTCACAATTCTGACTTTTTTATTTAAAATTATGAGTTTTAATCTCACAATTCTGACTTTTTTATTTAGAATTGTAAGTTTAAATCTTGCAATTGACCCTTCGCAAAGAGCTTGATTGACAGGCGATCTGACCAATCGTAACGCCGAATCTGCCATCTTATCCGACAAACAAATCAGACAGGAGAGTAGATTAACTTCGGTGGACTTCAACTTAAAAAATTGTGTGCACTGATGTCTTTCCGTAGTTGAGATAAAATGCGTTCTGATGTTCATTCACGTTTATTTTGTGCTGTACGTAAGTATAAAAAAGACGATCGGTTCACATGCTGCTTGAACTGAGGCGCTACAGTGACCTGTCACGACACATTAAAGAGCTACAAAACAGTATTTATTGTTTGAATTTCTTTAAAAAAATGACAAAAATTGAAAGCAGAGACCTTGTTTCATACCAGAAGTAACCTGCTCTGTCTTGTCTGTCAGCGTGTTGTCAGTTTTCTCTTTGCTCCACGATGTATTTTTCACTGTGTGAGAACATGAACGGCATGGCTTGTTGGACATAGCAACAGTAACTAAGGAGGACGGGTTTTTGCGAAGGGTCAATTCTGACTTTTATACTTGCAATTCTGAGTTTATATCTCACAATTCTGCCTTTTCTTTCTTAGAATTGCAAAACAAGTCAGAGCTGTGAGATATAAAGGGCTTTTTTATTTAGATATTTTTGGCAGAAACAAGCTTCCAAAATTTTGAGACCAGAAATAAGTCAAAAACTTAAAGGACATTCTTTCAAACTTCTCCCTTGGTTTGTTCCACCAAAGAAACAAAATCATACCGGTTTGCCACAACACAAGCGTGAGCAAATAATGACAGATTTTACATTTTAAGGTGAACTATTTCTTCAATCTGGTCATACTGATTAGATTTGAATATGATTACCTAAATTAGCATGGAAATCCCAGCAATTACCTTCAAGATTAACATCATCATGACCTAATTAATTATGCATTCACTATCTGCAACAGACACTTACTATCATTTACTAATCAAATAGATGTTCATTAGTGACATCATTCTTTCATAACGAATGCAGAAACCCCAGTGGGGTTCTCCGTGTGAAGTAGAGGCCTGAACTACTAATGAAGATCACGCAAATAAAAGTTAATGATAAATGCCACTAAAAAACACATAAGGCTTGATGAAAAGGTTAAAGGCAGAGTAAGTGATTTCTGGTAGCCAATGTTGATATTTGAAATCACCAAAACAAACACGCCCCTACCCCAAAAGGGTCTTGCCCCTATTTTGATAGCTCCGCCCCACATATACGTACGCAACCCAGGCAACGATTAGTTCTGTGAAACAAAGCAAAACCAATGTTACATCGTGTCTACGGACGTGAGCGGCGCGGCGCAACAAATCCCCGACAGAAAACTGCTGCCGGGTTCTATTTATGACGTGCTGACACAAATTTCAAATGGTTTTCAACGGTCGTTTGATCGCGTCCAGTGTAGGCAGACTTTAGCTGTTGTAGACACGGTGTTACTCACCTATTGAGAAGAAACAAAGCAACCTCGGCGTCCGATCGCAGGCCTCCGCTCCTTGAGTTCTTTCCAGCGCTGGAAAGCTGATCCGATATTTACACGGGTCCTACTTCTTGCCTTATCGTTCCGCAGACGTTTTCCTCTTTTGTTTTTTATCTGCCATCTCTATCTTTCTGTCACTCAGCTCAGCTATTGTCCATCCCATGCACTGAAAGCTCTCTCCTCCACATCACGAGTAGACACGCCCCTTATTGCTGATTGGCTACAAGTTTGTTTTGCGATTCGGCCCGAATCAGTTTTCTAAAGTGTTTTTGAAAAATCACTTACTCTGCCTTTAATGAGGAACATCTAATACACATCAAGCGACTAACAGATTGGATATTTCTATAACAATCAATATAACCAACGTGTGCTGCAAGATTTATCCTGTGATAATGTAATTTTGATTATTAATGACAATTAATAGAATAAAACACTTACATTGAGGTAGCAATTAATTACACTGATTTTAATTATCTTACATTTTGCTATAATAAAATTGACATTTAATTACAAAATATAAAAATATTATTATTACATTATAAACGTAAGCTACACATCTAAATCTACTATGTAAATCACCTTGGTCCTCAGGTCAGCAATGAAAATATTGGAGCAAAAATTGACCTGAATCAAATTCCAAAATTGACACTTTTCTCAATTACTTCATTGCAGCAGCCAGCAACCAACTCAAACTAGCTGGGCCGAATCGTCTGTCACAAAGGTACTATTGAGTTCAAAAGCATCAGGCTCTAAAGAATTCAATACAATTCAATGTGTCTGAAGGGTGCATCCACTCCAACCCTCTCTAAAAGACGAGTAATTACCTCAGAGCCTCAGTTCCCAAAAAGCCGCTAAAGACAACCTATCTGAAAAGAACGAATGAGAATCTCTGTACGTGGACGAACAAAAGTGCCATGATGCTCCTGAATTTCTGCGGCTTCATTTATTTTCTTATTGTCACAGAGAAAGGAGCTGCTCCTAGCTGACAAGAATATCGATGAGCAGGACGGGTACATCCTAACCTATAATCTTCTTTCGTTTTCACAGGGCACTAAATCACAAACTTATTTCATCTTTTTTTGAAATATAATCCAAGATGTTCATTTTATGAATAATTTACCTGCTCTTATAATACCTTATAAGGAGTTACTCAGGCATACCGCTCTCATGAATTATTCAAATCAACAGTATAGTTCTTATCTGAGAGAAGGGTGGCCTAATTCTACGGTGTTTTCTAGTTATTTGGAAGCTTAAACGCAAAGAATTACACTGAAATAATATATGCTTTTAGAAAGTCGCAGACACCGTGCAATCCTTGCTGATTGGAGACAAGCTAGTTCTGGCTACAATCACTGTTCTCGGTTACACCACATTTCCTGCTTCAGTGCTTCTGTGAAACAGTCCTCCCAGAGAGGCTCGTGAGATAAGCACAGATCCCCACACTCCTCACACATTCAGTCCGACTCGAACGAAGCGGCCCTCTTTTCACCTGGCAGTCTCAACGCACACATGCAAACCAATTAGTCCTTGTGGACTCCCGCCCACACACAATATGTGCTCATGACTGTGCGTGCACACTTAAAGGAATAGTTCACTCTGAAATGAAATTATGCTTAATTTGTTGCAAAATGCTGTTCATTTTTAAATGTGGAATACACACATAATTGTTAAATACAGTGTACAACATAAATAATTGTTACACAGCATGAAAATATTTAAATAAATACATACATAAATACACTAATGGTGTCAGAATGATTTTAAGAAATTTCATTCGGCGAGAATGCATTAAACTGATCAAAAGTGACCGTCTAGACAAATTTATATTCATAAATTAGATTTTACATTCACACAAAAATTCTATTTTACATAAATATTGTTCTTCTTTTCTACACTGTACATCAAATAATCCTGACAGAAATGTAGCACAAAAATATTTCAACATTGACAACAATAATAAATGTTTCTTGAGCTCCAGATCAACATATTAGAATGATTTCTGAAGGATCACGTGACACTGAAAGTTTGCCATCACAGGAATATTTAAAAAAATATATAATAAATAAAATATCTATGAAAAATAAAATAGAAAAACGTTATTTTAAATTGTAGCAGTATTTTACACTATTACTATTTTTATTGTATGTTTGATCAAATAAATGTTTTGAGAGCATAAGACATTTCTTTCAAAAACATTTTAAAAAATGAGTCACAGAATCATTCGATCAAATGATTCTTTTCTAACACTGATTCACTCAAGAACAAAGCAAGTGAGTTAATCATTGAATCATTCGCTCAAATGATTCCTTTAAAAAAACTATGATTCAGTCAAGGTTCATTTAATAACTTTGGCCACTACTGTGTTGCTCGTGCCAAAGCCCAAATCACAGGTGCGCAGCTATTCAGAATAACAGATTTTGCTTGTGTGATATTACCTAAATTAATTAATATTATACATATTTTAAAAGTAGTCCAGGCAAAAACTTCCAAAGCTATATAATAAGTTTTATAGAAACAAACTAAAATGTAAGTTATTCAGTTTTTAAATTCAATACAACATTCTTTTAAAGTGCAGTGTGTCATTTTTGTGCCTCTACCAGCACCGGTCACATGCCCTGGTCATCTCTGCACATTAAACCTGGACATAACAACATAAAAAAAGATTACACACTTAAACTTTATTGAGCATAATCACACAGCCCTGAGTCACAGGACAGCCACCCCATTTAGCTGACCTTGCAGCTTAATTCTTCTATGAAAGCCGTGCAGACTACTGATGCTGATCGGTGAGGTTGCATTATTTATCAAAAACACCAACGAATGAAAACCCAGAGCAGGAGCCGGTGAAGCTGGAGTTGCGTCAGCTCAGAAGGGAATTATAGCAGCCCAGGGATAATCATTCCTCAAAATCTCTACAGATGCCTTTGGAATGCAGCCACTTTAGCATCTCCAAAGGGGCATCGGCCAGCAGGAGCCACGACCGAAGAATCGACCAGCAGTACTCCGGTCTGACGGGAGTGCTACCTTATTGAAGATGAAGCAGAAAGGAGGGAACGCAAGCTGGGAGGTGCACAGCTTTTGGCATTTTGTCAAAACAACTGAATGTGCAAGAAAATGTTTCTTTAAAAAAAAAAACTCCTGATAGGATGTGTACATGCAAATTCGGTTTCTTTTTTCACTCGCCTCTTAGTTAGCAGAACCTTCAGTGAGGTGACATGTATATCGTCCCCTTAAGAAGGCAGCACATATCTGAGGCAGGAAAAAGCAAAACGCAATAATTTCATCTGTCTTCCAGCAAAGGAATCTGCCAGCATTTCCTACAAGCAACAACTCTTTCATCAGACAGGAAGTTGCATTCCACGACAGAGGATGCATCAGTGACTCCATGCGCAAAAAACACACAGCGGTGGGGCCAAGCACACTGGCTTTGAGCCTAAAACAAACCCTGCAGTTCTTCAATATCCCATCAGTCCTCCAGGCAGGCACTGAGCTGTCAGATATGAGGAGACGTCTATGCTGGCAGAGACCTTCATCTCTCTACCTGCTTCAACAGATGCATATTTAAACCAAATACAAACTTTTTCTACAACACTCGCAATCACCTAGCATACAAGCCACAGAAACAAGGAACGTGTTTCAGGACGATTTCTCATCATACTAAATGCTACTGAATAAATAGTGCAATAATATGGTCCACACAGCTAATAAACAAATAAAACTACAGAATTTTACATTAGGAATTAGCATTACTTAACATATATGTATAAATATGTTTCCTGCATCAATAACCTCAATTGGGTATATTAGGGCTGTCAAAAATAGCTGAAAAACTAAATTCGAATTTTGTACTTAAATCTTATCAAAATTCAAATTATATTCGAATTTAAAATGCGTAATTTCAGTTAGGGTGAAGAAAAGCTTTTGGCTTCTCTCCTGAGGCCACAAGAGGGCGCATCGAGCAAAATATTACTAATGCACGTTTATTCAAAGCATAAGATAACATGACTATCTGAAACTCGCCATAAAGTCTCAATATATGTTTTTTTCAAAGTTAAACTTGCATTAATTTTGCATGGCTTTCTAATCATGCGGCTCCTTTGTGCGAGACGCGAGTGCAACGGTGATAGATGTCCCTCTAGAAAATGTGCGAAATATGTGTTCTGCGTGAACGGCTTGGTTTCAGTTTTGATGTAAACCAGATCTTCTCCGCATTGATGTTCTATTTTTCCGCCATATTTTTAATGAACAACGCAGCAGCGCCACATCTAGTGGCTTCAACTGGATAGGCTAACAAAAACATTATAATGCAACGACACTTACATCGTCATCGCATCTCGTGCGCCACTGATAAATCTGCCTCCTTGACGCACACCTAAAATTCGAATGCAACTCGAATTTTTGCATTCGAATGTGGATTTTTATTTTAAATTCAACGAATATTCAAAATTCGAATTTTTTTTGACAGCCCTAGTGTATATAGAATTCTCTAATATCCCAGCTTGATATGCAGAGTCAATTAAAAGCCATTCATAGGCTGTTTCCCTATTTCAGCATCAACCAATAGCATAAGTTTGGGCTCCCTGAATGTTCTCCGGCCTAAAAATATCCATAACTGATGGGTCTTATGTGCGATGACATCCTCTTGCTCACATACACAGAATCTCTCTTTGTTCCCACATTCGTGAGCCCACAAGGAGAGGGCTGATATTTCACAGGATGGCTTCCTCACAAACACATCTATTCATGAAGCATGTGCACAGCATGTCTGATGGAACAGGCTCTTATTGAACAAGAGGGTGAGGGGCTAATGCCTCACTCGCTCCTTCCTCTTCATTTAACAGTTTCTTTCTTTAAAGGTGAATTGTGTAATTTCTGCATCACCAAATGGAATTGCAAAAATAAATTTTTCAAACCGGTTTCCACTATTTTCCCTCTAGAGGGTCTCAAACCAAAACATTAATGTGAATCAAGCTGCAAATGGATTACCGTATTGACCCGAATATAAGACGATGTTTTTTTCTTGGAAATATATCTGAAAAAACGCGGTCGTCTTATATTCAGGGTCTAGACTTTGACATGTCAATAATACACCCACAACAATAGGTGGCGCCAAATACGCATAAAACGAGTGTGCCATGAAATACGTAATGTAATGCGTGTTGTAAAGATCGCGAGTAAAAACAAAAGAGAAAGAAAACCTTACAGCTGCATGAGTCGTGACTGTCACGTTAGCCTGATGGGACCAACTCTACTTCTACTGTTAATAAGATTTTGGTAGGCTGGTATTAGATGGATAGCCTAAATGTCCTAATTCAGATGCTTTTTTTTTTCTTTTTTTTTATGGTATATCAAAAAGTGTATATTTTTTAAATGTGATTGTTGGTACATTTTACCAGTTTTTACCATACTTTCAAAACAAAAATTAAAATAGGAAAAATATGCAATATGAAAATAACTGAAGACAAAATGTGTTTTACTGAGAAAAAACAAGATTTGGTTTTTAAAAAGCCTTTTTCCAAAAGGTACATCTGGAAAAAGGGGGGTCGTCTTATAATCAGGGTCGTCTTATATTCGGGCCAATACGGTAGTTATAGTAATTTCTACATGTAAAAGAAAAACATCCAAAGTACATGTTTAAATGTTTATTTTATTCCACTTGATCTATTTGCATATTGATTTTAATTAAAATAACATTTAGTCAGAATTCTCTACTCCCTTACATACACCAAACTTTACAGTTTTATTCCTATATTCTGATGGTTTTTATAGAGAGGTTTGTTCATATATCATTTCTCTGAATTGTATAACATTTTATTCCTAAAAACATGTTGATTTTTTTTCTGGCAGTTAACAGTATTTTCAGATTTATGGAGTGATACATTTTTTTTTATATATATATTTTCCCTCTGTAAAACCTTTAACACCAACTCAACAAAATGTCTTTATCAAGTATTCAGATTTATGAAAATATATGCAAATGAGTGTTTTTAACATATTTAACTAGTTAGTATTGCATGTGCATATTTAAATATATTATTTCAGAAAACTTGCAATACACAATTTTCTTAATGTACTGTGATTAATCAGATGGAGAAGTATGACATTATCTGTTAGTTGGAACATTTTTACCATATTCACCCATTGTATCTTGCCTTATTAAGTATATTTAACAATAAACGCATTTCAACTTCAGTAAATCAAACTAAATTCAGGTTCCATTACATTTCTCATGTCTCTGCTCCCTAGACTGATTCATGAGGAATAATGATGGACATTATTCTAAAATATATTCATAATGTTTAATCAAAATATATTTTTACTTTCTTTTTTTTTTTGACGCATGGGTGGAAAAATATTAACCAATTATTTTATGGCCATTCAAATGAAAAGTAATTTACACTACATTTATTAATTAACAGATACTTTTAATCAGAGTGACTAGTAAACCAAGCAATTTGTCATAAGAATAAACATTACTCATATACCCTAAAAAAATGATTTTTCAAAGTTGTAAAATAAAAATTATTGGACAATTTCAGTCTTTCTAATTCTGTTTCAGTCTTTCTGTTGGACTATTTCCAGTCTTTCTTTCTTTTTCTTTGTAATTATTTGTGAAATTTACTAGCAATTTCTGAGTGAAAATTGTTTAAACACCTTTTTTTTAGTGTAGTATATGATGCTACATTTAAAGACAGGTTGGTAAACAAACTAAATCAGAGGTGATTTGCAGAAAATAACATAATTTCATGTTTTTTAAATCTTTCTGCTTACAACATCGACTTTTTTTCTACTCTCCAATTTTCCTCTTCCTAGTCTTCAGTCTTATTCTCTTAATCTATACTTTGAGGGACTCTTTCACATTTACTCCTGAGAGCACATGAAGGTCTTTAGCTGTGGCTCCTGAAGCCTGACCCAGTTAGTCAAGCCTAAACCTCATTAACCAGTGATGGGAGTATATGGACCTGTTCCATCAGAGGCATCAGGGCTAAAGAGAAAAACCACAGAAGAATAATAATGTAGTTTAAGGTTTGCCAGGTGGGCTAATGAGTTCCCACAAGTCAATGATCCGACCCCCTCGTTCTGCCCCGAGATCCCTGTTCATCAGTGAAGCCACGTTCACGGCCCCGCTCTGCTTAGCTTAGCTTAGCTGCTCTGCTCCAGAGTCTGGAGTGCGCAGTGTGCATGCTAAGAGGTGTCTGTGCATGCTAAGTGCATCTTGGGAAAACTCTCAGGGCCGGTGATGTCAGACAGAAGAATTTAAACATCAGAATCCGGAGTAAAATGTGACTAATGACATAAAGAGAGCAGTATATGTATTAAAAAGCTCCTCAGGTCTTTCATTGCATGACATGATATTTGAGATGTATGCGATGTGTCGATTTATCAAATGCTAAAAAGGTAAACGTGCAGTATGTTAGCACTCTATCTCGGATGACAGTCATGTCATTTAATAAAAACTAGTTAAGCCTAAAAACAAACCACTTGTTGAGACTAACATCGGTAAGTTTCCGGTAACAAGCAATTTGTTTGGCCATACTGAAAGTAAAATATGACATGTCACAATTACACATACAATACACACAATTATAGAAATATAATTTTAAAATATATTATAATATATATTACAATATAAATATATTTTAATATAGTTTTTTATATATAGTCATATTATAGAAATACAATAAATATAAAGATTATTATATTTTAAATATATCAAATATAAAATATGTATATCATAAAAATATATTAAATCATATAAATATACTAAATATATTTAAATAGAATATTATATAAAAATTAACATATTTAAATATAATATTTAGTAATATTAGGTTATCTACAGGCAAAATCAAAAATTATAACCTAATGAATAAAGAGGAATTTATAAATCAATTTTATGTTAAACGTTTTAATTTTTGGCTGTCAAATGAGTCAAAATGAAGCTGTTGGTGTTTTAATTTTTTCTGGTTCATTCATTACACTGGGAATGAAAGATTACACGTATTGCATTGTGGGTTATATTATTCTGTGCTTTGTGCTTTGTTGTATAATGCACAATATTCCATCCTTCCATCCACAGTACTCCATGCATACAGAAAATTTACATTTTGTGCACAATATGCATACTACATAGTGTAGAAAGATTGATAAACTAGAATACTATTGCAACACAGCCCAAACAAAAAATGCTATTAAAAAAGTGCGGTCACAACTGGTCAAAAATTCACAGCAATTTTACCTTTCTCACACTCACGCAGTGCTTTATTGCATCTCGTTAGGACACAGTGTTGCATATATTTTGCAACATATCCAAATAATCTAGGGTATTCAATAGTTCAAAGAATATTATCAATAAATATTGCAATATATTAATAGTATAGATACATAAACACTCCATTGCCTTCATTTTGTCATTGAAAAGATCCACGGAAAAGCATTTTGTGTTCTTCCAGTGTGAACATCTAGTGTTCTAACCTAGTTTTACTAACAGCTTGCGCCAGCGTTAAACTAATACTGTCAGGTTTTACGAAAGACGCGCAGTGACGAATTAGCACTGAAAAGGCATGGACAGTTATTTTTGTGCCTGACCTTACTGAATATGCATTTGTAAGGAGTTTTTCACTTTCAGACACAACATTTATGGAGGGAGAGTATTTCGAGATTTACTAACGTTTGCGCTCGTCAAATTAGTGGTATTTGCGCCATTATTTAACGCCCAAATAAAGTGTGTCTTAAACTATTTTGCGCTTGAAATGGCTGCAAATATTGTTGCTAGGAGGAGGCCCGGCAGAGAACAGAGAGCACGTGGTAGAAGGGGGAGGATTTTTTCCACACGTATTAATTTATTTAGAAAGCAAGAAGAACACATTGTCCAAACATATCATTTGCCAAGCCATGTTATTTTTAATTTGCTTCAGGAAATAAAAGACGACTTGGAACCCCCAACTAGGAGTCAACGCAATACCAGGTCTATCAAAACTTCTTGCAAACCTTCATTTTTTGGCCTCCGTTTCTTTTCAACGTACTGTGGCTTCTTTATTTTTTTATTCGTTATTTGCAACTACGCTAATTTGCGCTGCGCTTGGTATATTGCGTTGGTCGATATGTAAATGAGATGTTGCGCCTGTGATCTTTAATTTGCGCGGTTGTTAGTAAATCACCCACAGAAAATTCCCCTCCCATCGGAGTTGTTTTGGAATTGCGCTCTCGCGCTAATTTGCCCTGTTTAGTTAAACTGGCCCTTAGTCTGCATAGCCGCTGGAGGTGTGGAGAAAATATTCAAACAGCCCCAGTGCGATCAATGCCTTGATTATGTGCGGATGCTCCTTGCCTTACATCACTCCTTGGCAGTCATGAAGACACTGCTAAATTGGACTCCTGCCATCTTCAGGGACACATCCTCTCTATAATGACCTCTGACTCTGATCTCAGAATTTCCTGGGAGACTGGACTTGGCAGGGTGTTTTCAAAGCTGATAGAAACGCTCAAATGTGTCTGGCATAAAATCTTTAGTCTCATCCAAGCTATGGGCACTTTTGGCCCTGTGGACTTTTAGAAAAGAAACTCTATACCGATAAACACTTTTCAAGTTCTCTAATTAATGTCATTTGTCCGCTAACAACATTGTGAACATACAAGAGTGAACAAACATGCATCACAGAAGGTAATTTTTCTGAAATATCATTTCCACCATATCTCCAATGTATTGTTCATTTTGTGGTGGAAATGTCAGTAATGGAAATGACATATTAAATAAAATGGCCAACTCCTTTTCTTTCTAAGACTAATTTCATAGGTAGGATTTTAAATAAATAATATTTTCACACTTTTTATTTAATTGCACTATATTTTATGTATCCTCGTATTTTTATTCTTAACTGTTTTAAGTCATTTAAAAAAAAAAATTTTATTTTAAAATTTGTATCCTTTGATTTTATTGTTATTATTATGTTTTTATGTAAAGTACTTTGAATTACCATTGTGTACAAAAAATACCATTGTGTACAAAAAATAAATAAACTTGCCTTTAAAATAATAATTGAAAACAAAATGTACACAATATATTGTTCATAACACATAATGTAGTGTTCATAAGTGATATTTACCATTGAAAAAAAAATGTATGTAATCATTTCCATGCAACAAATGCAAATAATTTTAATTATTCTTTTTTGTTTTATTATTTTTATTTTTTTATTTTTGCAATGGGATCCACTTTTTGTTTTTGACATTTTGTTCCCTCTCTGGAGCACCCATAGTCTCGCCTGTGATTACCTGATGCACCCCTGGTCAAGATTTCTTTCTCGGACTATAATTTAAATTATTATTTAAATTTTGTTTAGATGATCCCAATTTATATATACAAAAATAGTTGAAGTGATATTTTGATATATTTTCCACTGTAACAATTATTTTATTGAAGTTAAACAGTTATTATATAGGTTTATTTTGAAGTACATAAAACAAAGATTATTGAAGTATGTTTAACAAGAAAATACTTTCAGTCTTCTACTTCAAAATGACGTTTAATTCAATGCAGTAATTGCTATTTCCTTGTTATTTTATTTGTATTGTAAAATGTACTAGCAATTTCTGAGTGAAAACTGTTTCTACACAAGTTGTTTTTCAGATTGAAAGTCTGGAACAAGGATACAAAAAATTAATTTAAAATAAATATCAGCCCTAGGGCACAAAAGTGCCTGTAGCTGAAGAAACACCTTCATATGCAATATCCCAAAAACTGGGCGTTAGTGCATTAGAGTATCAGTATACACTCTGAATTTGATTTTACAGATCCTTATTGCATTGACAGTGTGTAATCTGACACACTTAGATGTTATCAGCGGCGGATATTGACTAATGGCACTGAAATGTCTTTGTCGTAATATCTGTTTATTGGACACTAAGGGACAGGAAATGGAGAGTGCGTTCCATTTCAGCACAAGGAAATGAACATGAAATCCTTGTGTCATGACAAACAGGGACGGTCCAGCCCTTTAATTAACCCCTAAGACATGATAAATCACTGAGTCTTTCCTTCTCTCTTTAATCTCTTAGGTGCCATTTCTGAGGCTCTGCTTCAGCAGCTAGAAATGCCCAGAGAACTGTTTTCATTAGGATAAAAAGAAATTCTCGGGACACAGAGTGTGATCCAAAAAAAAAAAAAAAAGGCAAACAGGAAAATCTGTGCTTCAAGAAAAACTGAACTGTTATGTTGCACTGAATCGACACAAATTAATCAATATTTTAAAATAAATTCCTGAATATTCATAAAATTAAAGAGGTCATGTTTTTAATTTTTCCACTGAAGTCAGCTTATAATGTTAGTCCAATTTTGTTGTGCCAAAAATCATTTTCCACTCTTTCTCTGATCTTATAATTAAACAAACAAGTTTTCTACTTATGCACCATTAAAGAGATTTCACCCAAAAATGAAAGTTGTCATCATTTACTCACCCATATATCATTCCAAACTTATATGAGTTTCTCTCTTCTTTTGAACACAAAAGAAGATATTTTGAAGAATGTTGGTAACCAAACAGTTGATGGTCTCCATTGACTTCCATAGTATTTTTTCCGTATGTAAATCAATGGATACCCGCAACTGTTTGATTACCATCATTCTTTGAAAAAAATAAAGTCATACAATGTTTGGAGCAACTTGAGGATAAGAAAATGTTGACAGAATTTTGATTTTTGGCTGAACTATCCCTTTAAGATGTCTATGCATACACTCTCTTCGCAAAACCTGTATATTTCGACAAGTTCACAAAACAATCTGTGCTAAAATGTGCCACACAATCTGCTGAGATCAGACCAGACGGTCATCACTGACATGGGTTAATGAATTCTGTGCCATTTCAATGGTCTTGGGAAGCTGTCAGTTCAGGTTACACTATGTTTCACAGTACATAAAAAACTAGTTTTATTTCAAAAGATAAAAAAAAAAATCTGACCATTATTTCATATGTCAGGCTTTACAGGGTTAACACGAAAGAGGCAAAAACAGCAAGGAGGGTGAAAATGGAGATGTTAAAGGCACAATATGTAAGACTTTTTTATTAAAATATCCAAAAACCACTAGAACAGTGTTATATATTTTGTTCAGCCTCACCCTGCTTCATTCTACTACGTTAACAATTCATTAGCTCATCCATGAACATGATTTCTGCCCGAGTCCTGTCGGATTGCATCGGCTGTGGGGATGAAGACGACAACTCCCATGATTCCACACTCAGTCACGGCGTCATCAAACTACTCCTTTGTCTATTTGTTTATTTTGAATATGCGCCCTCTAGTGGCGAAAATTACAAATTGTGCCTTTAAACTAAAACTTTGTTTTTAGGAGCATGAAACCTTGAGTAACATTATAAATTCATGTTCTGCTACAAAAGCGTATGATATGTCCCATTAAAATATGTGACAGAGCATGGCGTTGTTTTTGAGTTGGGTAATATGAGTGGAAATTTCAAGATGAATCACACTAAGATTGTTCATCCTGCATCCTTCATCCTATCAAAGCACCTGCTTCCCAGTGGCACATGCTGAGACTAATTGAATCCTGAGCATCCTTCATTCACCGGCAGACTGACACACGAGGCTTCACTCCTGAATTCACCTCGATTAATCACGTTTCACTGGAGGGAATCAGACTTCAAGTGAATGATGATATTTGACTTTGCTGCAACGCTGTGAGGGGCAATTAATTGAGAGGAAAGGATTTTTCTTTCCTTTTTTTCAGTTATGATCGATTTGGCCATATTGTCAAAAGCCAACTTCACCGTCACCTCTAAGCACAATCAGAATAGATGCATTAATGATCTGAGGTGTTCACATGTCTGGGCAAAACACTGACAAAACTCATTGCTGACACACACACACACACACAACTCCAGCGCTCCAAAATATTTACTGGAGAAACCAACTGCTGAGTTTGGAAATGGCAACATTTTCAGACATTTTCCATGTTCCAGTTGATGATGGGAGTGTGTGATATTTGATTATTCTTAGACCACCCATGAACACGGCAAAGGAAAAAGAAAGCCAGTCGTAAATATGTATGCACAGCCCCGCTTCATGATATTCATGTTAATGGAACTTAATTGAAGACACTGTGAGACTTGGAAATATACATTTTATGAAAAATTTACTTTTTGTAATGAAATAAAGATTTGTAAAAAATTATTCTAATAATATTGTGTGTGTGTGTGTATACTGTAGTAAAGGCTGCTAAAAATGTAGCTTTGCATCACAGAACTTAACTGCATTTTAAAATATATTACAATAGAAAACAGTTGTTTTGAATGGCAGTAACTTTATTTATATTATTATGTATTTATACAATTATTTTATATTTACTGTATTTTTAACAAACTGGTGAGCATAGTTAGTGCTGGGCAAAGATTAATCGTGATTAATCGCATCCAAAATAAAAGTTTTTGTTTATATAATATATGTGTGTGTACTGTGTACATTTATTATGTATATATATATAAAGACATACACATACAGTATATATTTAGAAAATATTTACATGTATTTACATGTTTAGATTTATATTCATATACTTTATATTATATATAAATATATTTAATATATAAACATAACATATTTTTCTTAAATATATACTGTATGTGTATGTATTTATATATACATAATAAATATACACAGTACACACACATATATTATATAAACAAAAACTTTTATGGATGCGATTAATCACCATTAATCGTTGCCCAGCACTAATACATATACATATATTTATATATATCATTGGTCATTCAATAGCATGCATGGAATGATTTGTGCAGTAAAGGATAAGTTAAGAAATATTATGTACAGTCAGCGAATGAGTCATATGAACTTTTATGATACTTTTGCATCTTTGTTGTTGCTTGAAATCCTAAATCCTCATTTTAATAGCATGGAAAAGTGATGGAAAAGACATTTCTCCATTTGTGTTCAATGGAAGGGGGAAAATATATAGATCTGCAAGAAGGTTAAGTAAATGATAGGAAACAACCATTATAAGTGCATAATCATACTAAATACATTTTAATGCAGCACATCATTCTGCTCACATCATCCTCCTCGCCAAAAGTGAAATAAATACATTAAAGTTTAAACTGCACAGAGAAAGGAGTTAAAGAGTGTCCTGCTAAGCCGAAATAAAGCTGATTAAGACGCCTGGATTAAATTGCTCAGAAATGTTCCACAAAGCAATAAATGGGCATTAAGCTACGAACAAAACTATGAGGCTCATTATTGGGAGAATTTCATAACGGAGACTGAATGTTAACTCAATTTTAACAGCTCCTGCCAAGTCAAGCCATGTGAGTTCCTCTGACCTGATTACCGCCACATGATTAAACAGCCAATTACATTGCGGCACAAGGCCCCGGAATAGCCATTCTGGGAGCAGAAATCATCAGATCCGCTCCACTGTTATTCTGAAAGGAGAAATACTGGATCAATAAGTTCTAGACTTGAAGCAAAAATTCACTAATCCTATATATAGGACTTTTCTTCCAAAGCTCGCTAATAAAAGCGTGTCATATAGAACAACTTGTTTGTAATTCAATTTTGGAGTTTATCTGATTAATCATAATTTAGAATCTTTTCTTAGAATGAAGATCCAAATTAAAAAGATACTTTGTAGCACCTTTCAGAGGATTCTGCCTTCAAGCCTCAGAGGGATGAATGGCACGTTTCATTTAACATTTGACATGATTTCAGCTGTCGGCCGTGCAGTAATGGTGCCACGGGAAATGAGAACAAAGTTGCGCTGTTAGACCCAGGAAGTCCACGCAGCCATGTGAATGGCTTGGGTGCACCAGAACAATAACATCAGCCCACCCGCTCCTCAATGAGCCATGAACATTCCATGCATTATCTCTTGGATTGCTAAGAAAAGGAGCCACTTTCTTCGAGGATTACATTACGTCTTAACACCTCTGACAATGTGAAAAACTCAAGTACATATGATTAGAAGAACTTGCCACGTTCAAAGTGGACGTTTGATTAAAAAAAAAATATTTTCTTGTACCAAGGTTTCTGATTATATATATTTTCAAATAACCTACCATGTGGTTGCTGTAAGCATTCAATGCTGTCTGAAAGGTTGAGATCTTTGTTTCAGGGGCAAAATCTGAAACATTTTGAGGATTCGTTTTTTTATATATATATATATATATATTTAGCAGATTAACACTGAAAACAATGAATACATGTTAATATTTTAGTATTAGAGTTAAGAAAAGTGTTAAAAAAATTTTTTAAATGACTGCTGCATTAGTTAAAAAATGAAAATTCTCTCATGATTTACACCTAAACCTATTTGAGTTTTTTTTTCTTCTTCTGAACATAAAAAACATTTTGAAGAATGTGGGTAACCAAACAGTTGCTGGTACATATTACCTTCCATAGTATGGGGGGGGGATACAGAAAAATACTATGGAAGTCAATAGGAACCAAAAACTGCCACATTCTTCAAAATACTTTCTGCTGAAATTCATACAGTTTTGGAACAACTTGAGGGTGAGTAAATGATAACAGAATTTTCATTTTCGGGTGAACTATCCCTTTAACTTTTTACCAAGAAGCCCATCCCCTCCATATGCCACAGAACTAGCTGGGTAGATCAATTTCAAAGAAATATAATCCATTGTAAAACATTAGCAATTTCCCCCTAAAACAACGTCTATCCATTTGCAAACATTATTAGCTGTAATGCAAGAAAGATATCTTAAGCAAATCTTCCTGTGCCGTGTGAACCGCATGGGTTTTTCTACAGACGAAACGTGATTAGATTTAGCTTAGCTGTCCTCACTATCCATGTGTCAGAGAAAAGAACCGCTTTCCCTCCAAAAAAATTATTTTGATTGAGTTTGCTGTTGACTGGCACAATATTAATTACTGAAACAAAGAATCTGAACACTAACGTACATGCATATTCCACAGTCAACTCATTTTCCCCATGAGGTGAGGACGGAAAAGAGCTCTACCGAAGGTAGAGGAGGACAAACTCCTTTGCTCTGCTCCTAACATGCCATGGGGAATTACTAGATGTTGCATATTTTATATCTTATTATGTCACATTGTTTCCACAACCCCGTTGCACACTGAGAAAAGCAGTAACGTGGCAGGTTTACCCTTGGTACAAGTTTAAAGGGATAGTTTACTACACAAAAAAAAAAAAAGAGAGAGAAGGTTTTGTCATTATTTACTCACCGTCATTTTGTTCCAAACCCATATTTTTGCCATGGATTCAACATTTTTGTAAAATCATTATGCTGCTCTTGCAATGCAAGCATTACCAGATGCTCTCTAGCTCCAAAAAGCACAAAGGTTTCGAACAACATTATGGACATTTTACTTTTTATGTGAGCTACTCCTTTAAGTGGTTACTATCTAAATGGAAGACAATCATCCAGGGCAAAACAACCTTGAGGGTTATTAATGAAAACAGAATTTTTCCTCCAATTAAGCTTTATATTGCATTGCTTTAAGCAACCAAAAATACAATATGACATCAAATCCCATAAATAAGTATGACCTTCTTCATCCAAACAAGCGTTTCAATTACTGGGCTTTGGAAAGGAAGACAGACAAAGAGAACATTAAGCATGATGGATCAGACCAAGCTCATGATGCTATCTGATTATAGAAACACAAATAATGAAACATGTACATTATGTAGGTGTATCTTATAATATATCAAGTGAATCATAAAGAATATATGTGAATAGTCAAAAACTGCCAGGATCCAGAAACTCACCCCTGTATTGATTGCATTATAAAGTTAGTTGAATACAGAATTTTATAATACAAACTATCGAAGTGGTCAAAGATCCCACCCCCAAGTCTCAAAACCAAATATGATTTTGGTTTCAATATACTATTTATGCCCTCTTGATTTGACCTGTAGCACAAACTTTGTGGGATGAGTTAGAAATAGTGATGCGGCACTAAAAATTAGGGGTCGACCGATGCCGATTATTACAGATCAAGTAGACCGATAACCAATATTTTGAACCGATATATATGTCTGGTGTAAAAGTGAAAATTTATGTTAAAATTAAGAATAACAAGGGCTCTGACAAAAACTGCCTTCCCTGGTGCTGGTTGGGTGTAGTACTCCCACACTGCACTTCTTACTCTTGTCTTCCTCCATGCATCCATCTACAATAAGGGTAATATAAAGAGAGAGTTAAAAGTGGGGCCACTGTATGCTTCATGATTAAGCCTATGAATACTGTACTACAGCTAAACAGCTTGGGGAAATGTAAGTATTTGGCTTCAATAATTTACATGTTAGAAATGTATGTATAATAGCATAACCTCTCATAATTCCTCATTAATTCTTTTCTGATGGCTAAAACATAACCTACAATAGTAGAGGCGACTGTTCAATTCATCATGTAATGCACATCAATGGATTAACTTAAAAAAATGTATATAATAAGTGTAAATAATTTAATTGTCTTCATAGCTATATTGTAGAAGTTGTTAAGAA
>NW_015662163.1:2904281-2904898 GCF_001515625.1 Sinocyclocheilus rhinocerous
CAAAATTAAGTTATTTTATCGGCGAATCGGTTTTGAAAATGACCGATACCGATAATCATAAAAATGCTTAATATCGGCGCCGATAATCGGTCCACCCCTACTAAAAATGTTCATTTCTATACAGTGACATCCAACTGGTTAAAAGATTCCTCAGTAAGAACAGGCCTCACTTTCACCCTAAGAGCAGATTTTACTTTTGGCAGGTTTACAATGGGCACTGAAGCACCCAGCGTGCAGGGGCGGAGGCCCCTGGCCACCACTGACGAAAGGCCACCCCTTTGGCCACCCCACTCAAAACTGCAGTTTTTGTCCCTTTTTTTTTCGTTTAACGCTTCTCATAGCTATGTGAAAATAAGTGTATAATTGTAACAGTTCATTTTTGGAGTTGAATGAGAGAGAGAGAGAGAAAGAGACAGAGAGATGCAGAGCGTGTGCAGAGCAGGGGGATGCGAGGAACAGTATTAAGAACCGCTGCTTTAGAACAGGGGTCTCCAACCTTTTTTACACCACGGACCGGTTACGTTTGGAAAATATTCTCGCGGACGGATATAGTATTATACTGCGATCCGTTTAACTCCTAATATGTGACAGATCAGAGCAATCTTTCATTTACTTAT
>NW_015662163.1:2905054-2933276 GCF_001515625.1 Sinocyclocheilus rhinocerous
ATAGTATTATAATAGCATTATATAGTGGTTCAACACATTATATTGTGGGGGGGGTTTTTTAGTCACAGATCGGACTATTAAGCAAGAAAAAAAATATTTAAATCACAGAGAATGACAAAACCGTGAAGGGTTTTTGACATAGGCTAATTTTATGTGTATGTATACGCAACTCGGTATTTCCGTGCTGTCTGAAACACGTCTCTTGTGCGTGCTTTGATTGTGTGCGAGAACAGCGCGTGAGTAACTAATTGAGCTCTCTTTCGTTTCTTCTTCTTGTGGTTTAAAATTGCTTGCACGTGTAAACTGGCAAATTAATCTGCGAATCACGTGCGTGCCGAATGGTAGGGTCTCATCCGTACGTATTACAGATCAACTGCGATCCGTTTAACTCCTAATATGTGACAGATCAGAGCAATCTTTCATTTACTTATTTAACATGAAATTCTCAAATTTCTACTCCATATCAATCGCATACAATGAAAATACAGAATAATTAGAACAATCATTAACATAAATAAATAACAGAGTGTCATATCTATTTTTCCCAGAACGTTCTTGCGACCCGGTAGCAATTCATACACGGCACGGTAGTGGGTCGCGACCCGGTGGTTGGGGACCTCTGCTTTAGAACATTGATTTAGAATCTTGTGAATCCATTAGAATCGTTAGAAGACAGAATCGCGATTCATATATGAATAGATTTTTATGTGCACCTCTAGTTTTCTCTTCCTCTTCTCTAAAGCAGCGCAGCATGGCCTCGCCGATTAAAGCTGCAAACCGTGCATGTATACGCAGCACACAAGAACGTCTCTCAAATGCATACTGAAATATATTCTGCAATTCGAGATCACAATGTAAGGCACAAGCTGATATGTATTTTTTTTTAAAATTTTTATTTAATGCACAAATAAATGTGAGCACAGTGCACTTAACTTATACTAGAAAATATGTGAAAATGAAACCATTTAAATGCATAAAATAACTCATTTTATATTCTGGCATTTAGGTCTACTGTTGACTTCCGGCCATTTTCACATTTTTATCACTATCTGCATGTCTCATCCATGAGTATGTCTCATCCATGAGTATGTCTCATCCATGAGTATGTCTCATCCATGAGTATGTCTCATCCATGAGTATGTCTCATCCATGAGTATGCAATGTTGGAAAGCAAGCATTTGGGAGTTTTGAGAAGCTGAATGAGCAATAAATCTATAGCCCCTTTATTAAAATACCTGGAGGTGAGGAGGAATAATACAAAAACTGTCATATTCACTCAGTATTACTTGATCTAATTCACAAATATCTCAATTACAGTTAAGTAGAAATTAATTGTACTCAGTTGTGTTTTAGGCACTAAAACAGTCCAGTACATTATAACAATAACGAACGATCGTAAAATGACTCGTAGAAAACGCTCTTAAGCTCTATAAGATCAATCGTTATCGAGAAACGCAGCCCAGTACATTATAGTCAAACACATTTCTATATTGAAATAATGAAGATTTCTGTGCCACCCCAGACTGGTTGCTGGCCCCTCCCTGGCCACCCCTATGAAAACATCCTGGCTCCGCCACTGCCAGCATGCAACCCGATCTGCCCCTGCACAGATTCCACCTCCTGGGACATTGTTCTGGGAGATAAAAGCAAGTGGCGAGGATAAAAAGGACCAGCAGATGGCAAAGAGAGAGAAAGAGTGGGCAGCCTGACTCATCTGACCTAGGACTACCAGCTGTCATCCTCTCTGCATAACCACACACACAACTGGAGCAGCTAAAGCCTCCCTTACACACACGGACAAACAAATTATCAGACAAAACAACTCCAACAAGTCAGAAGAATGCTTCTGCTCTGCATAACCACACACACAGCTGGAGCAGCTAAAGCCTCCCTTACACACACGGACAAACAAATTATCAGACAAAACAACTCCAACAAGTCAGAAGAATGCTTCTGGCGCATTTAAAGTTAGAACATCCCAATTACAATCAAAAATCAACAAGGGCTTGAGACAACAACAACAACAACAACAAAAAAGCTACCAAAAGCTTTGGTATTTAAAATATGGGAGGAAAAATGCTTTCTATCCTTTATCTATCCAACAACATACATAATTAAACTCTGAAAAATCTCTATATTTTATTATCCTATTTATATTATTTTCTAGATTTAATTAGAATAGAAATGGATTCAGTGACTGCAGACGCTGTACACTGACTGTAAAAAATGAATTTTTGAAGTTGTAAATAAAGACTAAGATGTTTTACCAGAAAATACAACTTCAGACTTTCTACTTGAAAAACTCACATTTAATTCAGTGTGTTGCTTTTAATTTCTTACTAGCAGTTAAAAAAATTCATTTTTTCGGTGTATTCGCCTGTAGCTGTCATTTCATTGTCTTTAATACAAATTTTGTGCTAATATGATGGGCTTTGATGCAAATAAATATATGCATTTATAAAGGTAATAAAGCTACTTATAATCTATCTGAAGGGTAAAGTTCATTTCTGACACTGACTCCCACCCAAACTAAACCAAAATTTGGCCACCTTAGAACCTGATCAAGAGTAGATTTTCAGCCCGATTGCTCAGATTGCAGTTTTATTGGGCCAAATTATACACAACAGGTTTTCTGTGACTTGAACAGGCGTTTAAGTGAAAATTCCTCTGGTGCCAGCATGCACTTGTGATTGATGGACACACACATCACAAGACAATAGAGACAAAGTGTGCATTTCTCCTCAAGACCTTTCAGTCACCGTGATGAAGTGAATCCTGACTTTTACAAAAAGACAATCGGTGATGCTCCCTGCAAGCATGCAGACCGAGGAGCAACATGTGATGGATGTTTTGTAGGAATCAATTTAAGAAATGACAGTACTAACTGACATAAAAACATTAATATTTCCTAAATCTCTGTCCAAATGAATAGTACAAATAATGACAATAGAAACCTGCCCATGGCTCGTTAATATAAAAACAGTACTTGCTTCACCTCTCTATAGATAAAAAATAGAGATATAGTTTGGAACAGCCATTGCAAACATTACATCTGGATACACTATTGGGAACTCTAATGTGTGCATTAGAACAGATTGTTTCAGTTGACTCTGTTGTAAACATGGTTGAGCAAACCAGGTGCGAATGCAAAATAAACATCTTAATAAATGTGCCTAGCATGACAAAGTTGAATTGATGTCCGCTGGCGTGGAGGAGCAAATCCAAACACATACTGTCAGGATATTTCCAGTAGTTTCTCTTACCTGTTAAACACTTTCTTCATCCTCTGAAACAGCGATGGTGATGCGGTGACTGTCTCTGATGGAATGGTCTCAATAGTGGTGACAACATGGTTCTGGTGCTCGGGCATCATCTCTAAAGCTGGAAACTAAAGCGGTCAGTCAGTAAGCAGTGATCATTCCTAAGGCTTTGGTTATTCCGATCAGCTCCAGCTCTCCATATTGCAGGTGACAATAAACAGGTAGGTGTATGTATCTCCAGTAAGTGTTGGAGGAGGAGGGATGCTGGAGGCTACTAGAAGTCGCTGGATGTTACAGATTCATGCGCGATGTTGCACCCGTTCCCCTGTTTGCTTTCTGAGCAGATGTTTCCCGGTGCTTCGGTGCGCATTTTCTGAACGCCGGAGCAGGACTGCCGTGATTATTGGGAGGCGGTGCGCTTTTGAGTGAAACAGACAGTCTGACCGCTAGAGGCCACTGTTTCCGAAGGTACGCGTCAACCAATGAGAATGATTTAAAAATAAAAAGCTGTAATAAAAAATTTGTAAGCACATTTTGATAAATGTAATAATACGTACTGTAATAAATAAATCTAATCATATCTAGTAAATATAAGAAAAATCCGGTAATATATAAATATAAATGTACTGTAAATATAAATTAATTCATTAACAAACAAACAAATAAATGTAAGCTGATTTATTACATAAAAAATAAGTACTGTAATGTAATAAATGTAATCATATTTAGTAAATATAAGAAAAAATGCGATAAATAAATGTAATAACATTTACTAAATATAAATGTATTGTAAATATAAATTAAATAATTAACAAATAAATAAATAAAAGTTATGCAATATTATGTAATGTAATCATATTTAGTAAATATACGAAAAATACATTAAAAAATACATTAATAAATAAATGTAACATTATACACAATAGAAAATATTGTGTATAATTATACACAATAGAAAAAATACAATTTTCCCAGAAATCTTTCATTTAATATTTCATTAAAAAACACTTGAATTTTGACTTGACTGACTTATTGATTGCTAATATTTGTTTTAAATGTTTAATTTTATTTTGGAATTTTATTTCAGATTTGTAATGCATGTATATACAGTATATATACAGAAAAAAAATTACAATTGATTATTTCATTTAAATTAAAATGAAATAATTATTTTTCTTTTTTATGTTAATTATTTAATTTTAATTTATTTTTTCCTTTTGAGTTAAAAAAATACAAAAAATAAATCTACTTTTTTGGCATGTTAACAGAGACATCAAGATAAGATCAGACAAAAGTATTTCTTACTCTCTAAGTCACAAAATATACTAATGAATATGATTGCATCAAGATAAATGAAAATAATAATAATAATAATAACGAATAAATATATGTAAATAATAACAATAATAAATAAGTATAAATACAGCAATAAATTAGACAATACTGAAAAGGAAAAGCTAAGAGAAAAAAAATCTGCACCTATACAATCACTACAAATGGACAAATACAGTTTGCTCTTTGTTTATTAATAAATCAGAAATGACTAATCTTGAATGATTTAATTTAAGAAGTGAAACTTTTTGTAATTTAATTTATATCAGCATTTTCTTTATATATAGAGAGAAAGAAAATTAAGCATATACTGGATTCTTTTGCAAGCAAATAAATAAATGCATATTCTTCTAGAGAAAAAAGAAGCAACGAAACGAAAACATAGCAAAAGGCAACTAAATGAATTCTCTAGCTTTGTCTTCAGAGTATGTAATCTTGCCATAAGGAAACACTGCAGGTACTTCAATTCCCTGTGCAGCGAGATGTCAAAACACAAAGCCCACGATCAGTTACTCATTCCTAAGGGGGCTGAACATCTAAGCCTATGCTTGTTAGTGTGCCAAAAGCCCAACAGTTATGGATGCTTCGGTCTGAAATCAATACATGGATTGCATTTACTTGCAGCACATCTTCATGTTTAATGGGTGCGCTTAGAACTGTACAACAAGTAAGTCACTCACGTTTGCAAGCTCTCTGTCTTAATTTGCTTTGATACGAAATGCTTTGAATTTAAATCAACATCCACTTTACGTAATGATAGATTAGTGCGTTCAATATCAGCTGGTGTTTAGGTTGACTGTTTTCATACAGGCTTTGACCACCCATCACCCCTTAGTTGTCATGGAAACCAGTGGCCAGCATGCTGAACAGGATTGGCTCTCATATTGCATGTGTGCGAAACCGCAGCATAGAGTATATTCATTGTGGCTGAAGCACAGAGAGAGGTCACTGACTCGTTCAGAGGGACTCTACAGACAGCAGGTGCAATCATAACCCAGTGGGAATTCTCGTGTTAGAGAAGTAGAGCCGTACAGCAGCGCTTTAATGGATGTTGATCCGCTGAATGTTGACGAGGAAGGAGCTGGAATGATGATGTTTGATCCCACATGTTCTTCTGGCCTTGATCAAGCATCTGTCTGCTTGTTTTGAAGCTGATACAGAAACTCTGTTCCAAAACCTAGTGAGTTGCTTCACTTACTGCCTACATAGACAGCTGCTGAATTCTGTCCATCCATCCATCCATCTATATATTTGAATGGGCTAGAAGACTACTACCAACCCTTATGGCAACCCCTTTATGACAATCCACCCTTTAGAATAACATTTTGACCTTTCTGACATAATATTTAATTATACTATTCATGATATTAGCTAGTTAATGCTGTATTTTTGCACTGAATTTCAACCCCGAAGCATAATGAAATGCCCAGTTACTTAGAGCCTGAGGTAGGAAAATATGTGTCTATCTATCTATCTATCTATCTATCTATCTATCTATCCATCCATCCATCCATCTATCTATCTATCTATCTATCTATCTATCTGTCCGTCCGTCCGTCCGTCCGTCCGTCCCTCCCTCCATCCATGCATCCGTCCATCAATATAAATATAGGCCTACTGTAAATATAAATTAAATGATTAACAAATAAATAAATAAATGTAATCTGATTTATTAAATAAAAATAAGTTCTGTAATATTATGTAATGAAATCATATTTAGTAAATATAAGAAAAATACATTAATAAATAAATGTACTGTATGCAACATACACATATAGCACAGAAAAGTTATACACAATTATACACAATAGAAAAAAATATAATTTTCCCAGAAATCTTTCATTTAATATCTCATTAAAAAATACTTGAATTTTGACTTCACTTTGACTTATTGATTGCTAATTTTTGTTTTAAATGTTTAATTGTTTAAATGTTTAAAACATCCCCATTATGACAATCCGCTCTTTAGAATAAGATTTTGACCTTTCTGACATCATATTTCATCATATTATGCATGATATTTTCTAGTTAATGCTATATTTTTGCACTGAACTTCTATCTATCTATCTATCTATCTATCTATCTATCTATCTGTCTGTCTATCCATTTGTCCATCCATCTAAAATATATTTCCCTTAAAATGCTGTTTTAAATCTATATCAGCTCTGAGCATTCACTGACAATCCTTTAGAATAAGATTTTGACCTTTCTGACATCATATTTCATCATATTATGCATGATATTTTCTAGTTAATGCTATATTTTTGCACTGAACTTCTATCTATCTATCTATCTATCTATCTATCTATCTATCTATCTGTCTGTCTATCCATTTGTCCATCCATCTAAAATATATTTCCCTTAAAATGCTGTTTTAAATCTATATCAGCTCTGAGCATTCACCTTATGGGATTTCATTTCATATAGAGTGGGAATAAATGAAAGTGTGTCTAAGCAGATTCTAGCATTTTTTGTATCTTTAAGCTGAACACTGCGCTGCAGTCTTGGCCTGCATGAATAAAACGTCATTATTAATGTAACAGAATTGCCACGCAATATCACTCAATGGTTCTGCTATACAACAAGCACACTTTGTGCAATACTGCACACCACAATGCAATGCGTTTGATTTGACCTTCCTTTTTCACTTTGACAAATTAAATCTAAAATATTTCATGATATTATTTTCATGATAGGTTCATTTGTTTGTTTGTATAAGCAGTTAATTCTTGATTCATTCTTCACAAAGGAAATGGAAGGTCAGTTTGATTGCATTGCATCGTGGGATACATTATTCCTGGCAGCGTGCTTGCCCATTTTGGTAGGAGTTCTTTATGCAAACAGAAATGTGTGCAGTGTACATAACAGCAGTAGTTAGTATGCTATTCCGAACACAGCCAATATCTTACAATCGATTTCTTGACTGAAAGACTATCGGGTGCGAAATCCATTTAAAATTTCACTCAGCCTGAAGAATGCTGATATATAAAGAAGCCGTTATCTTTTTCCTTTGCTGAGGGCCCGTGACTGCAACATGACTGCTTTGTCGAGCGGCAGGAGACAAACACCCTATTACAAGAGAACGACCTGACAATGTCTGTACTATAAATAGGCACAAATTCAAATCAATAAAAACAAGGGAACTGCAGAGCTCATAAAGCAGGTCCTCGAGTGGATTTATGTGTCTGCTAATGCATCCCGACTGTTGGGTGTTCCCTGAAACAACCTAATGATCATTTAGACTTGGGCTAATCTACTACGAGATGTTATTTTTGTAGGCAGGTCTGAATTATTCTTTCTAAGCACCTCCGTTGAATGTGCTCTGGTGACCAATTGATTTGTTTCTATTCAAGGTGTTAGCCTGCTGCTGCAATATTTATCTTATTAGCCACGGGGGGTGGATCACCTAGAGCCACGGTCGATGCCTTTCTCTGACTGACTGAAGGTCCACGAGGACTTGTGCTTTATTGGAAGCACGTACAATGAAAAGAACAAAGAAAAAGCTCCATATAACAAACACTAAAGGTCATTCAGACAGACACAGGTAAGTTCTTAATCCACTATCAGTAAAAACGCTTGCATCATGCTCAATGAAATTTGGTTGGTTGGTTTGCTTTGTTTGATTTTCTAGATTTAGTAAAACCGAGGGACCAAAGAGCTGCAAGACTTGTTGAGATTCATGTAGATACTGTACTGCTCAACTAAGCAAATAGTTTACATTTCTTTAGACAGCATAGAAAGTGCTGCGTTTACATGGACCCTAATCCGATCGTAATAGGACTAGAAGCACAATCAGAATTTAAAAAAAGTCACATGTAAACATGTCAATCGGATTGGATTGGCCAGATCCGACTAAATTTCGATCGGATAGTAAGGGGTGGTTTATTCCTTTTGTAATCCGAGCGAGAGGACATTTAAACACTTTATCGGATTGAAAACCGAAACTGGAAAGTGCTGCGCATGTGCAGTGACGTAAAACTAGCGTAATGATGTATGACGCACGGAACGAGCTGTTCTTCCTGGTGAATAAAGTGACCATAAATGAGTGTCCCGTCATTATAAAACTCCCCTTTCACTCAGCGTCTGTGAACCGGAGCAGAACAACGTCCCACCAGTCCTTGTTTAAGACTCTCATCAACAGACGACTGGTTTTGGGTGCGGGAAGGGTCACTTTTACTACTTTTTTTAAAGTAAGCAGCACTGCACAACAGTTCATGTGCTGGTCGTCGCCTAAATTAGGACCCGAAGTAGATAAATATCACGTGTGCTTTTTAAAACAGTATGCGACAACGGCGGGAAACTGTATATTCATGCAGTGTGGCATGTCAAAAGATTAATCCGATTAGAAGCTTGTGACATAAACACGCATATCAACCCGATCACTTTTAGCGTTCATGTAAACACTACGTTCGGATTCGTCAATCAGAATGAATTCACTCCGATGGAAGCAAAAAGTGTTCATGTAAACGTACCTACTGTCAGGCAATGATGCAATCTGCACCATATTACTGAAATTATATTCACATTATAAACATAGCTGTTAAAAAATAAAATATTGAAAACATTTAAAAAATATTTAAAATATTACCAATTAAATAATTAAATATATTTTATCAGTATCGGTTAGCATGTCTCCATATTTGAATGGGCTAGAAGATACTTTTTTTTTTCTCAAGAGTTCAACCCCATTATGACAATCCGCCATTTAGAATAAGATTTTGACCTTTCTGACATCATATTTCATCATATTAAGCATGCTATTTGCTAATTAATGTTTTTTTGCTAATTTGCTAATTAATATTTTGCACTGAACTTCAACCCTAAAGCATTTTGAAATGTCCAGTTACTTAGGGCCTAAGGTAGGAAAATATGATTTCTGAAAATTCAGTTTTAACCCTCAGGCCATCCGTGATGTAGATGAGTTTGTTTCTTCATCAGAACAGATTTGGAGAAATGTAGCATTACATCACTTGCTCACCAATGGATCCTCTGCAGTGAATGGGTGCCGTCAGAATGAGAGTCCAAACTGTTGATAAAAATATCACAATAATCCACTCCAGTCTATCAATTAATATCTTGTGAAGCGAAAAGTTGCGTGTTTGTAAGAAGCAAATCCATCATTACAGTGTTTTAACTTTAAACCTTCCGGCCAAATTATAAATCCATAATCACGCATCCTCATCTACGTCTTGGATGGCCAGAAGGGGAGTACATTTTCAGCAATTTTCCATTTATGGGTGAACTATTCCTTTGATATGGAATTGTTCATTTGATAGGAAACAAACTTTATATAAAAATATATTAAATGTCCAAAGGAAAAAAAGCTATATATATATATATATATATATATATATATACACACACACACACATCATTTAATATTGCTTTAAATTAAAACACAAATTTACATCTCTCATTTGATAAAAATACAGTATATTTCATACAGTATGACAAATAACTGGACACAAGTAATTTTCATCATAATTTTAAATAATGGTGAAATATGGATTTATTAATAAGGCATAGTTCCATACCGGACCTCAAATTTACTCACCAAGAACTATTAGGACGACTTCTATACCAGATAATTCTTTTTTTTTTCTTCCGGTGTTCACAAGTAGGTCATGACAATTTGTTCTTCAGATACTCCCAAACATCTTGACAATCTTATTAGTTCAAAGTCGTCATGTATTTTTCACGTTCAGCCGTGAACATGAAATTGTACAAATGAAGCTCACACGTTTATTTACTCTTTACAGACAAAAAATGGAGAAACTAGATTCTGTGCGAAGATGCTTAAGGCAATAAACCCTTCTTGTTTACAATTGTAGTTGTAACAAACGCACCGACTGGCTATGAATCTATGTAAAAGAAAAAATATGAAAAGAAATCTAGCCTAACTTAAGTGATATGAAAAACAGCAATAAATATGGAAAAGCTTTTCCAAATAAAACATGAAATACATTAAAGATGACGAGGGACATGTAAGACCAAATTAGTTTGTACATTTCAAACTGCATCGAAAATCTAAAGCCTTGGAGCCAAATTTATGTTAATTTCCAGCATTATTCTGTCCTCCTGAGGCAGATATGCTCTTAAAAACGCAACCTGCCGTATCTTCAATCCCAGCATCAATCTATAATGAAACTTCTCCTGTGAGAACATGGGAATATGAAAAGCAGATTTTAGTAACTCTGAACATAGTCAGCCGTAGATCTGAATAACATATCGAACCATCAAATGCAGGGTAAATTCAAAGGCAACCAGTTCTGGTCTGCTTTTTCTTCTCAATATAGTCATTTTCACAGTCTTTTACCTCAAAAGGAGAAGTAAATGACACCTGACAGAAGCAATGAATAAGTCTCGGGATTTAATCGGAGGCCCAGATGTTCATAACACCTCCTGTCCTCACGGACCTAAATGTGTGAACTACTTCAGAAGCTGCATTTTTGGACATGGAGGTGTTTAATAAGAACAAGAGGAATTTATGACAACCCCCATCCTTCAGCTTTAATGTTCCAATTACATCTACTACTTATGAATGTAAATTTAAAGTTACAGTTCTCCCAAAAATGTAAATCCATCACTCATGCCTTTGAAACCCCTCTGACTGACTTTACTCTGTAGAACACACAAGGAGTTATTCATTATTGCACAAAGTTTAATTTCAGTCTGGGTTTCACACAAGATATTGTATGGCTTCAGACAGGTTGGAATCTAGTGCTCGAGTGCAAACTACATTTATGGTGGTAAGTACATTCTTGAGATTGAGATCATCCTTAGACATTCTGGTTAACGTCTTTTGTGTTTGACAAGACAATCAGTCATACAAGCTTGAAACAACACGAGAGTATTAAAAAATTAAATAAAATTTGTAAAAAAAAAAACAAAAAAAATTTAGATAAACAATTCCTTCCAAAGGTTTATAAAGCAGAAGCTCTATGAGGACAATTCATTCTTTGCCTTTGTTTGACAGTAGCTAATTTGGTTAATGTTAACATTGTAACCAATATTATAATTTTGGCTTCTTGTTATGGTCAATAAATGGTAAATGGCCAATATTAAAATTCTTTAATATTTTGTCTACATAAAATAGAACACTACAAATTAAAATAAACCATTTTAAATGTTTCAAGTGAATTTATCCATAACGTTATAATGTAGTGTTTATATAGATTAGTTTTAAGAGTGCATTCAATGTAAATATAATAAAAATGGAAATAAACTGCATTAATGGTTATATCTAATATATATATATATATATATATATATATTTTTTTTTTAAATGGTTGCATTGTATTGTGCAGCAGTATTGTGTAGTAACACTACTGTTCAAAAGTTTGGGGTTTAGGTTTTTTTTTAAATCTTTTTTTATCTTTCAAGGATGCACAAGAACTGATTAAATTTGACAGTAAATACGTCTATAATGTTATAAAAGATGTCTATTTCAAATGATTTTTTTATTAAAAATAAAATGGAGCCAAATTTATGTTAATTTCCAGCATTATTCTGTCCTCCTGAGGCAGACATGCTATTAAAAACGCAACGCAATTAATAAATGAATATTTATTAAAGAATCTGAAGCAAAAAATAAAGCACGGTTACCAAAAAAGCCGCTTTCAACATTGATAAGAAGAAATGTTTCTTGAGCAGCAAATCAGCAAATTAGAATGATTTCTGAAGGATCATGTTACACTGAAGACTGGAGTAATGATGCTGAAAATTCAGCTTTACTCACAGGAATAAAATTACATTTAAAAAAACGTAATACATTTTCTGTGTTTTTAATCAAATAAATGCAGCCTTGGTGAGCATAAGAGACTTCTTTCAAAAAACATTCGAAAAACCTTACGGCCCCAAACTTCTGCGTGGCAGTATATGTGAACCTTATGGACGAAAAGCTGAATTACTGTAGAAGAATTATTCAGGATTTATCCAATATACCAGCAGAGTTCCTGTGACTGCTAAAGCATGTCATGCCATGAGTTCAATTCCCAGGGATCATAGTGATAAAATATATAGCCTGAACGCAAGTCACTTTGGATAAAAGTGCCAGCCAGATGAAGAACTGTCAGATGAAATACACAGAACCAGTCAGAAGCAGGAAGTGTGAGAGTGAAGCTGCAACAGAAAATCATTCCTCTTTTCATTTCCACTCCACCGCAGAAGAATCAATGCCACTTTCAATACAACTACAGTTAAAGGATTCAGTAACGTTTATTGTACATTCACGCTGGACACTATCAAACCAACCCATGAATTACACATTTAAGACTTCTTGTGCTGAGCAGAACCATTAAAAGCCTGTGGCCTTTTATGAAAAAACAATCACGGATCTCACGAAATATTCATGTGAATCATTTCTGATCCATAGAGATATCGACAGAAAAAAATAACAGACTTCTGAATGAAACAATATTAACTAAAAATCAAATAAAAACATAATTAGCGCCACGAGCCATAACAAACTGCGAGAGCTTTCGGAGGGGAACGATGTAGAGCAATCAATTTACACACTTAGAATTACAAACTTCAGGGTTTTTAATGCTAATTTGTGTAATTTGTGGCACACACGCGCACATTCAAACGACACAATTACGAATAAACACACACATAACCATTTACAGCACGCTTGTATAGCCTTAATGGGAACGTGACGTTGCAATAAGACAGATTCGGCATGCAGAAGATTCGTCGAAGTAGAAAAATCTCGCCGTCTGAAGACAGCTGTGCAACTAGAAGCGCATTCCCTCTCCAGGGGCTCTCGTTCGCTGTGCAAGACGGATGACTGTACGCAGCTTCGGAAGAGTTCAGTGCACCTTTATGAACTGCCACCATTCCAAAGTGTCCAAAGATACGGGAAAGTAAAAAAAATGATGGTAAATTTACACCACATGGCTAACCAAGCTCCTCGAGCGACCGGCTTGTTTGCAGGGCAGCGCTTGTGCCCTTTTCTGCGTGTAGTTACTCACGGGAGACTCACACATACACAAACGCACGAGTATAATCACACACACACACACACACACACACACACACACACACAGAGAGAGAGACGCTCGGCAGGCCTTGGCAGAGAAGAGCAGCAGCAGCGGGTTGCTGGCGCTGAGGCTCCAGTGCTTGTACTGTAAACATGAAGAGAGGGACGGACCACCTCCATCCCCTCTCGCTCGTTCAGTTCCTTCTGTTCTGTTCTGCAGACTGATCCTCACTTGCCCAACCGCTGCTCGCACGTTGCATAGCGCTGCAGAGCACCGAACAGGTCATCGTAAGAGACATCTACGTGGGACGGCATGGAGCTACAGGTGGAGAGGAGAGAGAAATGGAGAGATCAAATACTTCAGAAACACACATATATTATGTTCTTATTTTTGTTTCATTTTAATGATGCCTTTTATTTTCTTAAATAGGTTTAATATTTTACAATGAAAAACAGTTGAAACTGTTGATTAATTGGCGATTTAGAAAATATTGTTTCAGCTGCATTTCATGATTTTTAACTAAAGCTAAACCTTGGTTCCACACCAGTTTTTTTTCTCTCATACTGAATATTTGTGCAGTACAGAATGCATAAAATAAATATGATTTTAAAAGCTCTTATGCTCACCAAGGCTGCATTTATTTGATCGAATATACACTAAAAGAGTAATACTATTTAGTAATATTGTTAAAAGTAATAAAATACTATAATGGTAATAAAATAACTTTTCTATTTTAATACATTTTATAATGTAATTTATTCTTGTGATGCAAAGCTAAATTTTCAGCATCATTACTCCAGTCTTCAGTGTCCTTTAGAAATCATTCTCATATGCTGATTTGCTGCTCAAGAAATATTTCTTATTTTTATCAATGTTGGAAAATATTAAGCAGCACAACTATGACAATTTTTTTAGGTTTCAGGTTCACAAGCGATATTGTCACAAGTTTCCAGCGATATTGTTGACTTGATTGCACAGATACTATTTAAACTGAACTGAGCTGGATGAAGACATCACTGAATTCAATGATGAACTGCCTTTAACTGAAAATGGAGTGTTTACTATAGTCCTTTTGCATTATTGACACACTATTTTCCTATTTAATACTATAAAGCTGCTTTGACAATCTGTATTGTTAAAAGCGCTATATAAATAAAGGTGACTTGACATTAAGAACAGTATTTAGTTAAAATAGAACTTTTTGCAACATTATAAATGTCTTTACTGTCATTTTTATTCAAATTTACGTGCCCTTGCTGTATAAAAGTACTAATTTCTCTAAAAAAATAAATAAAAATATTCCACAATTTCAGTCATTTCCAAATGTGCACATTTCATTTTAGTGGAATGAACATGATTAGATGTGGTTGGATTATCTCAGTTTCCTCAGGGTAGTTGGGCTGATATAATTAAAATGTAGCTAATTACATACCTGAAATGTAGGTGCATAATTGTAAATCAATTTTGTGCAATCACTTAAACTTCTAAAAATCAAAAAGTCATTTTAATTACTTTAACAGTCTACAGATGTGTTACCAGTCACCAGACAAACACCATCCAAGGCTTACAAGACTGAACGTGTCGTGATACATGGAAGGGAAACTAAACAGGATCAAGTTTGCTAATAATGCAGTGAATCAGTGCAATGACACACTGCCATCTAGTGGAAGCTCAGAGAAACAAAAACCATTCAGTGTTGAACAATGCAAATTTACATTCTCCATTAGTTCAATATATTTTGCAATTATCACAGTGAAAAGGAAAAGTACATGCTTCTTTCTCTATTAAATTCTGTTTCTTAAAGGGTTAGTTCATCCAAAAATTAAAATTCTGTCATTAATTACTCACCCTCGTGTTGTTCCAAACCCGTAAGACCTTCCTTCATCTTCGGAACAGTAAACAGTATCATGACGCGAGCGTGTGGCGGCGCTGACCCAGATCCGGCGTGATAACGTCATTACGCCGGATCTGGGTCAGCGCCGCCACACGCTCGCGTCATGATACTGTTTACTGTTCCGAAGATGAAGGAAGGTCTTACGGGTTTGGAAATGACAGAATTTTCATTTTTGGGTGAACTAATCCTTTAACAAGTCGACAGGATAAAAAGTCCATATTTATATGCTTTTACCATTACAATTTCATTAATATAAATATTTTCTCATGTAATCTCATTTTTAAATTTAATTTATATAGACCGAAAAGTGTATACTTAGCTGCTCTGTGTACAAATGCCTTGCATTTGTTTAACCTTTAATAAAATTAGTAAGGCATTTATCATTCACAATCTGGTGAGGTAAAAACTCCACGCATATTAATTAAGACAAGAAACTGGCGTTTAAAACAGTTAAGATGGAGACTGTCAGACTGCAGGACGCTGACGATGGTTGCATGATGCAATGCGGTGAAAGTCTGCATGTGTGCCGTGATCTCACAGAGCTGCTCAAGTCATCACACACGCTGGGAAAGCTTCCAGAGATAAGTGTGCCAGCGTGGACAGGTTTACTTGTTAATCTGTGCTGATAATCACGCGAAAGGATTTAAGTAAACTCTCCAGGCAAAATGCCACCATACGCACTGACGGAAACAAACATGCGAACACAACTATGTAAATCACAGACCTTCTGCTACTGATCCCTCATTATTTCTCTGAACTTTCTTTGTACATTTTCACTTTATTTCCAGGTTTAATTTTGATTTTATATTCTATACATCTATTGTGGACTTTGAAGCCCACTGTACTTTAAAGAATACCATCTTGTTCTTGTTTTAAGCATGAACTCACTTCATTTTGTTCAATGTCTTAGACAACAACACTTCAGTTTGCATCTAAAGTAAGTGTACTTTGAGTTAAGGCTGTTTAGATATTTGTATTGCAAAACAAGACAAAAATATTCAAGAAGGTATTTTTTGCAGTGCATGCAATATTTAATGCAACATCTTTATGAATTTAAGTAATTCTGCTCTGACTTAAAAGTCCCCATGAAATCAAAATTAAAGTTTTTTGGGTGTTGGCATCAATATGTTAGTCTTAAGATTATCTATAAGGCAGTGTGCTCCAAAACAGTGACAAGTAACAACAACAACAAAAAAACAACAACAACACTGCATGCTGCTTCTGCGTCAGACTGATGCTGGCTGGACAGGATTTACCGCGAGTTTTCAAAAGCGCGATAATCAAACACGGTTTTGATGATAATTAAATTTTAAACGGTAATACTAACCGTCAGGGCATTTTATCGTGATTTATCGTTAAACCGGTAATCGTTCCATCCCTAGTTCTGTACAAAGCAATTAGCATGTAATCTGTACAGTTTGTGCTTGCTCAATTACATCGATACATAAACATACTCACATAATCTCTGTTAGTCTGATGTGCCAGGGAAGAAATCCAAGTGTGCTTTCCACAGGGCCGAACTTCAGCACCAGGTCTGGGTCTGGTATGTTCTTTGACTCTGCACAGGGGGAAAAAAAAAACAGGCATCAGTGGAAAAAGCCTGAGGAGCTTCTGAAGATGAATACTGAGAACACTACAGGCTCTTTTGTTAACTGAAAAGATCCTGGAGACCATAGAAACAGCAAAAACCACAGATCTGTCTCTCAACACAACATATCCTCCAGGATGAGTGAGCTCAGTGAGCTGCAATCACAGAGGAGCGATGATGCTAATATTGTTGCAATCTGAGGTTGTGCTATGAATATTCTTCATCACTCTGATGGCCTGAATTGTACATTCTCTATTGTGCCTCTTGTTATTTGACATTATCATGTTCCTGATATATACTATTCTATTTTTGTAAGTGGATTTTGGTTTGATACATCCAACATTATTGTAACTATAAATAATAATAAATCTTTTATTAATATAAATATCTTGTAATACAACTTTGTATAAAATTGTTTTACATGATTAATATTTAATATTATGACCCAATATTTATTAAAATGTCAATTTACGGTTTTTATTCGGTCACAAAAAAGGTCCATTTATTTGAAATATCAAAGGTTTAAATCTTTGCATCTATAAAGAAATGTCAAATTACCATATAAATGGTCAGTAAATTATTATATTGTTTGGTATTTTCAATGTTTTATGAGTTTTTAATCTTTTTTTTTACATTACACAGCTTTTAAAAAGTTGATGTTAAAGGTGTTTCTTTTTATTCTACTCTTGTACTCTGAAAAGACATCACCAATACAATACCCCATTAATTATTATTTCACTGGCTTTCACTTGAAATTTCTCATAAGGGACTTTGAAAACTTTGTCTTTTCTCCTTTTCTAATCCCTATCGGCATTCTTCACTAAAGAAAGGAAAAGATTTGACCAGATCCTTTAAAAGACTAACACAAGACCTTAAAATTTTATATATATATATAACCCTAAGTCTCAGTGTGGATTGCTCAGTCAAATTACAGGACTAAATGCTCATATATAACTGTTTGTGCTTGTCAGCTGACAGACACGCTGTAACCTCACCTCTGAGTAATGAGTCCAGCACAGTGACGTTAATGTCTTTGATTGTCTTTTCCTTCTGCTCAACGGCCCTGCAGAGCTGCTGGGCTGCCTGGACGATACTGAGCCGCCCATCGTCTGGAGATAAGACTTTCACCACTGACTGACAAGGTAACACTATAGAAGACAGGAAAAAATTGCTTTATATTAAGTGTGGACAACATTTAAACGGACTAAAGCAATCAGGCAATGCATAGACATTGGTGTATTTTCCATTTTGAAACTGAGTAACTCAGAACAAGTGACTAAATATGAAGTCAGTCTTCTTGTTATGGTCAGACATGTGATGAGACTGAGATTAAAACAGCAATCACAAGTCACATCTTGTGAACAGGCTCATACAAAGTTATTTTAATGATGAAAATTTGAGGGATAAATTTAGCAGCGGTATATATATATACAGTGGGTACGGAAAGTATTCAGACCCCCTTAAATTTTTCACTCTTTGTTATATTGCAGCCATTTGCTAAAATCATTTAAGTTAATTTTTTTTTGTACATACAAAATTGTCTATTATATATTGTGTTTTTGCTTTTTTTGTACATTGTCTATTTGTATATTATTCTTTTTATTATCCATGTCCTGTCACTGTCATTCTGTTGCACTGTGGAGCTTCTGTCACTAAAACAAATTCCTCGTACGTGTAAACATACCTGGCAATAAAGCTCATTCTGATGGGGGTGTAAACTTTTTAAATTGGATGATCAGGGTAAATTGTACCTATTTTGTCTTCTGGGAAACATGTAAGTATTTATGTAGCTTCTGAAGTCCAGTACTAAATGAAAAAATATGATTGTTAAACAAAATGAGAAGAATTTACACATCATCCTGTTCAAAAGTTTACAACGTTTAGGCTCTTAATGCATTGTGTTGCCTTCTTGAGCATCAGTAAATGTTTTCACCTAGCAAAGTGTCTGAATACTTAGGACCATGTGATATTTCTGTTTTTCTTTTTTAATAAATCTGCAAAAATGTCAACAATTCTGTGTTTTTCTGTCAATATGGGGTGCTGTGTGTACATTAATGAGGAAAAAAAATTAACTTAAATGATTTTAGCAAATGGCTGCAATATAACAAAGAGTGAAAAATTTAAGGGGGTCTGAATACTTTCCGTACCCACTGTATATATATTGTTCATGAGTCTTTTGTTGGTCCTGACCAGTTCAACTGCCTGCTGTTCTTCAGAAAAATGCTCCAGCTCCTGCACATGCTTTGGTTTTGCAGCATCTTCTGCATATTTGAACCCTTTTCCAACATTGACTATGATTTTGAAATCCATCTTTTAACACTGAGGACAATTGAGGGACTCATGCATAACTATTACAAAAGGTGAAAACATTTACTGATGCTCAAGAAGGCCACACAATGCATTGTGTGAGTACACAGTACACATCCAGAGTGAGCAAAAGGGCTAGCAAAATCACTCTGGACCCCTCACATCCAGTACACTCCCTCTTTGAACTGTTGCCATCCTGTTCAAAAGTTTACAACGTTTAGGCTCTTAATGCATTGTGTTGCCTTCTTGAGCATCAGTAAATGTTTTCACCTTTTGTAATTGTCCTCAGTGTGAAAATATGGATCTCAAAATCATAGAGACAATGTTGGAAAGGGTTCAACTATGCAGAAGATGCTGGAAAACCAAAGAATGTGCAGGAGCTGGAGGATTTTTCTGAAGAACAGCAGGCAGTTGAACTGCTCAGGACCAACAAGGGACTCATGAACAACTATCAAAAAATATAAAAACATTGTGGATCATCCAGGAAATGACACATTGTATTAAGATTCAAGGGTGTGTAGACTTTTGAATGGGGTCATGGGAACATTTCCTATTATTATCAATGTAAAAAAAAAGTTGCTTCTTAATATTTTTGTGGAAACAATTTTTTAAGAATTTGTAATGAACAGAAATGGACAGCATTTGAAATAGAAATCATTTGTAAAATAAGAGACTTTACTGTCATGTTTAAACAAATTAATGCATCCCCGCTGAATAAAAAACGAATTAATTTCTTTGAAAAATTCTCCCTGATCTCACACTAGGGTTGTGACGGTGAGGAAATTTTCCCACCGGTTAATCGACGTGTGACAACACCGCTAATACCGGTATCACCGTGGAGGCGGGGGCGTTCCCTCTTTTCCTCGCTTTCCTTCGCTTTTAAATAGCTTGTAAAAGGTGCGTGCGCATTTTACTTTCACTTTCAAACAGCGGTAATTCGGCGTAAAGCAATTGTTCGTTTTTAGTTTGTTTGAATTTCCCCTCTTTTCCTCGCTTTCCTTCACTTTTAAATAGCTTAAAAGCGCCGTGCACATTTTACTTTCACTTTCGAATTAGCGGCAGTTCGGCGTCAATTGCTTGAATGCAACAACAAAATACAACGTCAGTCACACTTTAGCCTATATATAAAACATAGAACTTTTATTAACAAAACAAATACAAATACACCATGCTATAGGGCAGGCTATGCCTAATATAAAATAACAAATAATCACCGTCAGCACCGTCTATTGCGGCAAGCCTATCTCACACCTTTGAAAAGTATAAATATGTTGGCAGAGCAAAATCTGAACTACTAGTTCAACTGAATCAGCAGAAAAGTCCTTGTTTTGCCCAAAAAAATATATAGGCTAGGAGTAAAACAATAAGCGAAGAGGGTTTTCCCATGTATCACTGTGTCACTCTGGATCGAGTTCCATACGGTTCTTAAAACATGACTTGCTCAAGGCAACTTTGGAAAAATAAAACCAATTCCCTGATCTACAGAGGTTAGCAACAATGAATCTTTTCCAGACAAAACTGCATAATAGTGTCTGTTTCTCCACAATTAACATGTGAATTAACAAGTGTTTTCAAGCCCAAGCCATGAAAACAGATAAAAGGTGTAAACAATTAATCATTGCGATCCATCACAGAGATCATAAAGGTGCAAAACCTGCATTCATCCTAGACTAAATATTCTGATCCAACCTGTTTGTATAGGCGTCCACCCACAGTGAGTGTCTCAAACAAAAAGCAACAGTTGTTTTCTCAGGTTTTGAGCCTCACCTTGATGCTCTTGTTTATCTGTACCGTTCTTCATAAACTCCACCGAGTATTTGGAGCTGTCCATTCCCAAAAGCTCCTGCTGCTGTTTCAGGATCTCCTCCATGAGTCTGGAGTTATTCCTCCTGAAGACACCTGTAAAACAAGACGTCCCACACCCATTAGACAATATAACTCCAGAAAGAAACCCTCCATGTTCTTCATCCATTAAAATTAGAAACAACCATAAAAACCAGCTTAGACTTTAGCATCTGTTATATCATTAACATCAATCTAAAATGTTATCAGCAACCTCACACTTTCAGAAGACAAATTTAGACTCTCAACATTTGAGGCTAATTAAGAAACGTGTCACATGAGAGAACTCAATTTGTTGAACTTGACAATGTGGTTTAGATCAGTGGCTTTCAAATGGAGGGACACAGTTCTGTTCTGACAGGGAATAATCACTGTTAAATAATAAAACAATAAAATAAAGCAAAATTAACATGATCATCTATATTTAAAAGGGAGGAGAAAACAAATCTTGAATCAAAACTAGTTGAAAACCACGGACTTATTGGTTTTGTCTTAAAATTACTTGGTCCATAGTGGCATGAACGAATAAAGAGTGGACTTTACTATTAATAACGTTATTCATCTCAGATCTCTGTTAACCCTTACCACATATTTGTCAGTTATAAAATATGTCAAAAGTTACAAGCAGCATATGATATCAGACACTCCCCTACTTCCATTGAGAAATATACTGAGGTGAAAGGCACTGTTTTGAAACAGACCAGACAGATTGTTACATTATAAAGACAAGAATTAAAGTTTGAGTAAGACGCTTTTCAAAACCTTCAAACGGGTTCAAAGAAACATTCATGCAAATAGTGGTATTACAAAGTCTAGTTTCATTCTTGAAATCAAGGAATAAGAAGTTTTGGTGCATGTCTCACACGTTTAGTATATAGTACATAGTTTATGTATTTAAAATCACTTTTTTCACGTTTAATTTGATGCAGAAACCAAAATGGTACGTCTCGTCTTTAACCCATATATTGATAACCAACCATAAACATACTATATCTGACATCAATAAGAGCAAAAAAAGTGAAGCATTGGCATAAAAGCAATCATATCTAAACACAAAGTAAGTTACATTAAGTGCGCCAAATGAACTCTTTAGTTTGCTCAAGTCAAGAAACAGCAGGTGACTGGATGCATGTGACTGCCATTCACTTCCCTTTATTCAATGCATAAGAATCCCAATAAGTCTTACCTTGGTTATCATACACACTGACATATGAGATGCCCACTGCCATGCACCAGACCACTAGATTGGCGACGTCAGTGAAGTGGATCTCCTCCTCAGTGATCAATAACCCCACATGAAGAGGCAGCTTCTCTAACGTCCTGCCATCGGCTCCCCAGCGAACCCGACGGCTGGTCCGTTTGCCTATGGCTCCAGTCTTTTTCGGATTATGAAAGCCGAGGGCAAGGGGCAGCAATAAGCCCACCACGGCCCGTTTCCACCTCCAGATGTGGACTCGGAACCAGGCGACCAGCGCGCGCTGCACATAGAGCAGCGCGTGCAAAAAGCGCCACGCCATCTCATACAGTAAAGCCATGCTTCAAAGTCTTAGAACCGCGTTCCTAGTTGAATGTATCTATGGGATTTTGAAGTAAATTCCTCATATTAAAGTAATCCGTGTCGGTGTGAGCAATGGTCTATCGAGAAATGAGCCATTTTGGTCACTGCCAACACCGCAGCGCGTCGGCTGCCATTTCTTCATCTTGCCAACCTTTCCACTCTGAACCCGCTGCTGTGTGACATGGAGCTCTCTGATTGGACGACTGACAGAGCGCTTGTGCGTCATTCTAATCCCTGGTCTGAGATCAGTTGTGACGTTTCCCGGCAGTGCTAAGGCGGGAGAAGAACATTTGACGGCTGATCTCAGATCAAAATAAAATGAGAATTCAGCCTTGCGCGAGATGGTGCAATGCGATTGGCTGCTGTACCGGTAAATGGAGTATGTGTAAAAATCCTATCACTGAAATGTCTATTAATTTGATCTATGAATATAAAAAGTAAAATATTTTATGCATATTTTACTCCGCGTCATAGAATATATAAAACGTTTTATTGAAGGAAATATTTGAATCTGTTTGATGATAGGATTAAAACGACTTTTAACACGTACTACTACTAGCCACTGTTAAATGCCTCAACATTGCAACTATAAAACGATAATTAATATATATTTGAATTTAATATTGATGTATTTTATAGAAATATTTATATCACATTTTTAAACTATAATACAGTATCAAATGAAATTTTTCCTGAATATATTAATATGAAATTAATATGAAATGGCTTTTTATGAGTCTGTTTCTGATTTCTTTCTGGAGTTTAATGAAACGAAGCTATATTTTCCAAGTCAAATACAATTGGTTTTATTTTGTTGTCCAAATCACTGACGGTGACCAATATTGGACAAGATTTAATTTATTGTTCATTCTATATGGGATGCAAACAGAAACGAAGCATGCAGAGAGGCAGAACAACATTGCAATGTCTTCATATGTAAGGATTACATTTACAAATCATAATCATCATATTCCTCATTGTCTGTGTGTTCAGTTTGGCTCTCCAATAACAAATCTCTGGTCTGCTTCTGACAGATATCTTGTGCCAGTACATAAGCTCGCCATTCATCAAGAGATTCATGGACAGGCTCGCTGCAGAAGTCAGGCCTGATTTCCACATCCTTTGCTAAAAGGGCCTTTTTGACCTGGATGAGTTCACAGTTGCACTGCCATGGGTTTCCATCCAAATATAGAACTTTTAGTTTTGGTAGATTCAATGCAGGCAGGGTGGAGAGTTTGTTGTTGCGCAGATTTAACACCTGCAGTCGCCTGAGAGGCTTCAGCTCACGCTCATGTATCGTGTCAATGTTGTTCCCCTTCAGATCCAAACGGACCAGTGTCTCAGGAAGCCTGGTATAAAAAGAATATTAAAAGAACTGATTAATAGAAAGTTATCAAGAGATTCTTGAGCTATTTAACATGACCAATTAATCACATCATATTCAGTCTGATAAAAGCATAAATAAACAAACAAATGCATAAATACAGTAAATGTATGCATGCATAAATGCATAAATAAATGTATAAATTAATGCATAAATAAACAAATGCATAAACTCATAAATAAATGTGTAAATTGATGCGTAAATAAATGCATAATTAAACAAATGCATAAACTCATAAATAAAATAAAATAAAATATTACTATGAAAAAAATATACAAAAATGTGTAAATTAATGCATAAATAAATGAATAAATAAAAGCGTAAACTCATAAATAAATGTGTCAATTAATTTGTAAACAAATGCATCAACTCATAAATAAACTAAATAAATGTTTAAATTAATGCGTAAATAAATGCATAATTAAACAAATGCATAAACTCATAAATAAAATTAAATATTACTATGTAAAAACTACACAAAAATGTGTAAATTAATGCGTAAATAAATGAATAAATAAAAGCGTAAGCTCATAAATAAATGTGTAAATTAATTTGTAAACAAATGCATAATCTCATAAATAAACTAAATAAATGCATAAATAAATGTTTAAATTAATGTGTAAATAAATGCATAATTAAACAAATGCATAAACTCATAAATTACATTTTAAAAATATTACTATGTAAAAGCTATACAAAAATGTGTAAATTAATGCATAAATAAATGAATAAGTAAAAGCGTAAACTCATGAATAAATGTGTAAATTAATTTGTAAACAAATGCATCAACTCATAAATAAACTAAATAAATGTGTAAATAAATGCATAAACAAATGTTTAAATTAATGCGTAAATAAATGCATAAATAAACAAATGCATAAACTCAAATAAAATAAAATGTTACTATGTAATAACTATACAAAAAAAAGGTCAAAAACATATCAAAATGACTAAAATTGAAATTAAAATAAAACTGGAAAATATTCATATTAATTATATTAATCATACTAATTAATATTAATATCAAAATGTTAATAAAAAACTATTATTTCAATGATACTAAAAACACAGATTGACTTTTAGTTTATGTCAGAGGAAATCAAACAAATAACAATGCATTAAGTGAAGAAAAAGATGCACATACCCATGAGGAATAGCAGAAAGCAGATTCTGTTCTAACGCTAGGCTGGTTAGTTGAATGCAGTTTCTCAGGGTATTGGCTTCAAAGTTTTGGATGGAGTTGTTTTCCAAAAAGAGATGTTTCAGTAGTTTCATTCCTGCTAGCTGTTGGAAAGTGACTTCCTGGATATTGTTCTGCCTGCAGTCCAGCTTCTCGAGTTTAGAGGTCAATCTAGCAGGCAGTATTCGTAGCTGGTTTCCTGCCAACTCACACACAGACAGATTAGGCAGGCGAAGACCCCCGTCCACTGACACTAGCCTGTTAGAGCTAACAGAAAGGGTAATGAGGTTGTGCAGCTGGGACATGTCACGATTCCTCAGCGATCGAATCTGATTCCTGTCCAAGTTCAGATGAACCAGAGACCGAGGAAGACCATGAGGGACTTTGCTGAGGCGGTTTGAAGACAAATCTAACGTTTTTAGAAGCTGCAGTGAAGAGAAGAACGTTGATGATATGGAGGAGATCCTGTTGCTTCCCATGCTAAGCAAACTGAGAAAGGGCAACCTGGGGGCGCCATGTATTGATTCGATTTGATTTTCATCCAGATAAAGACACTCAAGCCTCTGAAGTAATGTTAGGGTGTTTGTGCGTAAGGTGCTAATCTGGTTATTCTGGAGGTTCAGGACCCGCAGCTTCTTGAGGCCCTCCAGGGGCGACTCTTGCAGGCTGTGTATCCTGTTGTGGCCCAAATGGAGGATCTCCAGGCCCGAGGGCAGGCCGCGGGGAAGCTGTCTTAACTTGTTTTTCTGAAGGTCCAGAGTTCTTAACAAGACGTGAGATCTGAACACATTGGCGTCAATCTGCTCGATCCCACCAGATTAAAATCAACAAATACAATAGGCTATTAAAATAAAGAACTACTAAATAAAGAACATATTAGGATATTCAATAAGAAAAAAAAAATGTATCCACTGGGAATTAATAAATAAACAAATCTGTTTAAAACCAACTGATATAATGGAAATAAATAAATGTAATTAAAGAAACATTACAGTACAAAGGTGTAAAAAATAAAACTAAGAGAAAGACATTCTGGAATTATGAATTGACTACCAATTTTACTTCTGCAATGTGACACATTTTCAAGTAAAACAACAAAATTAACAAGAATTTTTTTTTATTTCATCCGCTAGGAATGAATGAATGAATGGATAAATAAATAAATGTTTTAATCCTGAACAGCAATATAACATGAACAAAGAACAAACAAAAAACTAAGAGAAAGACATTCTGGAATTATGAATTGACTACCAATTTTACCTTTGTAATGTGACACATTTTAAAGTAAAACAGCAAAATTAACAAGAAAAAAAATGATTTCATCCACTGGGAATGAATGAATGAATGAATGAATGAATGTTTTAATCCTAAACAGCAAAATAACATCAATAAAGAACAAACAAAAAATGACCTTCAGCTCTTTGAGGTGATTGTATCCCAGGTGTATTTTCTTCAGGTTGTTTGAGACGAGCGGTGGTACAGCCTGAGCCCTGAAACATTGCACTGAGCTTGCTTGCTCACAGATGCAGTTTTTTGGACAGATGTAGCTGCAGTGGCCATGTTGACTGTAGAGTAAGACACACAGAAAAAGGCACTGAAGCAGCATTTTGAGCGTCTGAGGCTTAAATAGCTGAGGCAGATTCACGCTTGTGAGAATAAGACTCCTTTGCTTTATTTGGAACAATGGCTGAGATCATTATCTTGGTTAGAAAACAAATTCGACTCCAGCAAGGAACTGGCATATCAGCAATAGAGTGTCCTGTCTGTTTGCAGATGTAAACTTGCTGATGAACTATTTACAACCTATTCTGTTAAACAAATGCATGTCTTATGTATAAATTCTTTGGCCTCTCTTTGCACCCAGTAATATTAACTTTACAAAATGAAGTTTTAAAACCTAAAATGTAGAAAAATGTTATATTTTGGACTACTGGATTAAAAAACTGCTGACATTTATTGACTTCATTACTTTTTGTTTGTTTGTTTGTTTTTGTTTTTTGGTATGTTGTTTGTTCACTGTTGTTGTTGCTATAAATCTAATAAAAAACAATATTGAATATTGACTTCATTACTGACTGTTTTTTTTATAAAATAAAGCTTCAATTTCTAAAAAGCAAAAAAAAAAATTAATTAATTAATTAATAAAGGTTGGGTGGTGCAGCAAATAATCACAAATCTCAGGTTTTTGAGCCAAATATGATTTCATAATCTATTAATTTAACATTTAATAAACCCAATAGCTGGGTTTGTCCCTTTTTATATTTAACCCAGCATTTTTTAGAGTGTATATACATATGTGTGTGTGTGTGTGTGTAAAGTTAAACTAAAGTTAAACTAAATTAAAATGAGAAATGTTGCCTTGGCAACTAGCTGTAATTTTATTTTAGTTAAAATTTATTTTATTTTAGGTATCTTTTTTATTTAATTTTTGTTTTAGTTGATTACTATATATACATATATATATATATACATACTGTATATACATACTGTATGTATATATACTGTATATAGAACTGTATAATATAGTTGCAAGTGTTAATACAAGCCCAATTCCAGAGAAGTTGGGACATTTTGTAAAATGCAATAAAATCAAGAATCTGTGATTTGTTCATTCTCTTTAAATTTTATTTAATTGACAAAAGTACAAAGAAAAGATTTCCAAAGATTTCACTGACCAACGTAAATGTATTTTGTAAATATGAACTAATTTTGTTTTTGACGGCTGCAACACATTCCCAAAAAGTTGGGACAGAGGTCAAAATAAAAGTGAAAAGGTTATAGAATATCCACGTTAAACTGTTTTGAAACAGCTCACAGTAAGCAGGTGAATTGGTAATAGGTCAAGGTATCATGTTTGGGTATAAAAGGAGCATCTCAGTCTTTGCAAGCAAAGCTG
>NW_015662163.1:2933780-2934170 GCF_001515625.1 Sinocyclocheilus rhinocerous
TCAAAAATCACATTTCGCAATGCAAAATTGCAAAGAATTTAGGTCTTTCACAAAGTAGTGTACCATACATAATATTGCGAAAAGATTCAGGGAATCCAGAGAAATCACAGTACATGTAGAGCAAGGCAGGAAACCTCAGTTGAATGTGCTTGACCTTTGAGCTCTCAGATGGCATTGCACAAGAAACCGTCATGCTGCGGTGTTAAATATAGCCACATGGGCTCAGGAGTACTTCAGAAAACCACTGTCATTTACCACAGTCTGCTGCTGCTGCATCAAGAAATGCAACTTGAATATCTGTTACTCCAGGAGAAAGCTATACATCAATTCTATGCAGCGATGCTGCCGGGTTCTCTGGGCCAGAGCTCATCTCAGATAGTCAAAAAGACA
>NW_015662163.1:2934986-2964495 GCF_001515625.1 Sinocyclocheilus rhinocerous
ATCCAGAGAAATCACAGTACATGTAGGGCAAGGCAGGAAACCTCAGTTGAATGTGCATGACCTTTGAGCCTTCAGATGGCATTGCATAAGAAACGTCGATTGCGATGTTAAATATAACCATATGGGCTCAGGAGTACTTCGGAAAACCACTGTCACTTAACAAGTCTGCCGCTGCATCAATAAATGTAACTTGAATCTCTTTTACTCTAGGAGAAAGCTATACATTAATTCTATGCAGTGATGCTGCCGGGTTCTCTGGGCCAGAGCTCATCTCAGATAGTCAAAAAGACAAAAATGTGTGCTGTTCTCAGTCCCAAAGACCAAAGGGACCATCCAGACTTTCATTAGCGACAGAAGCAAAAGCAAACGTCTGTCATGGTAAATGAGAGCATCAGTGCAAACGGCATGGGTGACTGGAATATGTGGGAAGGTACTATTGACATGGAGGCATATACTGGGATTGTACAGAGAAATATACTGCCATCAAGATGATGTCTTGCATGGGAAGTCCATTGTTATTAGATCAAGACAATGTCTGCTCTCATTCTGCATGTGCTACAACAGCGTGGTTTCGTAGACAGAGTGAATGTGCTAGACTGGCCAGCAGATCCGTCTCCTATTGAAAATGTATGGCTCATCATGAAAAGGAGAATCAGACAACAACAATCACAGACTGCTGAGCATCTGAAGTCTTGTATCAAGCGAGATTGGACAAAAATTTGCTTGCAGAACTTTAACAATTAGTATCTTCAATTCCTAAACAATTAAACGTTGTAATTAAAAGGACCGTTGATGTGACACAGTGTTAAACATGCCTCTGTCCCAACTTTTTTTGGAGTGCGTTGCAGCCATCAAAATCAAAATTTGTTCATATTTATCGTTATAAACCAAGCATGTATAGGTTTTATTAACGCTTGCAAATATATTACACAGTTCAATAACTAATAAAATGATAATAATCGTATTTATATTATGACACAGAGGGTGTATCTGCTGTAAATTCCCACGAACTGGCACTCAGTAATCGAAGTGCTCGTCTATCGACTGCCTTGCTCATTGACGGGCCCCATCGTGTGGCAGACCAAACTAATCGATCCACGCTTGACTTGTTCGCTCTCGGATTTCCTGGTCAGATGAGAGCACGGAAAACACGCCAACAAAACACCACTCTCACTTTCTATCACATCAGAAGTCTGCTGTTAATATAACGTAATCGGCCAGATATCGCACCGAGTAAAGGACTACATTTCAGGTTATCTGTGTGTTCTTCTTGTATCCGTGTTAAAGATGTCTGCATCCGCTGGCGGTGTTGTATCCCCGGGCTCGGCCCTCTCTCCCGGTCCCGCTGCGGCTCCCGGCTCCGGTATGTCCATGTTCCGATGGCTGGAGGTGCTGGAGAAGGAGTTTGACAAGGCGTTTGTGGATGTGGATCTGTTGCTGGGAGAGATCGACCCGGATCAGGCTGATATCACATATGAGGGCCGTCAGAAGATGACCAGCCTCAGCTCATGTTTTGCTCAGCTGTGTCATAAATCCCAAACCATCTTTCAGCTCAACCACAAACTAGAGGTGAGGAAAATAGATGGATATTCTTCTACAAAGTCTCTAGACAAAGTTGTTGTTCTTTTGTTTACCGACATTGAACTTACTGTGTGCGTTGTCTTGTGAACGTTTCGGTCTGAATGTTTGGGACTGAATAACTAGTATTTATTGTCCGAATAGATAATATGGCTGTTAGTCTTTAAAAGCTGATTTTTATTTTGTTTTACAAAATTAGAATATGGATAGGCTATGAATGTTGTTATGAATATTCAGCTAAATGTTTTATTTAAATCTAACGTTACACTAACAAAAAAATACTATGTAAACGTACTGTATATAGCATTGGCGCATAAATTAAGCATTTACTCCCATATATATATGGTACTTTTTGAAAGGCTCGGGGTTCCCATGGTCTTAGAAAACGTGGAAATCTCAGGAAGTTTTTGAAGTGTGATTTCCAATCCTGTTAAAGTCATGGATTTATTTGTATTTATTTTTTTGTGAATTGCAATACTGCAACACTTCATCGGCTATAAATTGTTATTTTTGAGTGCGAAATCAATGAAAAAGAAACTTTATTCTGTAATCAAGTATTCCTAGAAAAATCTTTTGCAATAAGGAATGGGAACCCTGAAATTAAAACTGCTCTATAATGTTGAAATAGTATAGATGGCAACAGCGCATCATTTGCATTCTAAATTATTAATTTGAATCCTGCTGTTCTGTTTCAATAATGTTATTGGTGCTTAAACATGAGCTTTTCATTCCATATAGCACAACTTAAAAGATTACTCTAAATTAGAGACGTAATTACAGTGCGGTGCTTTTGGAGAATAAGTAAGGCCTACAGTACAGTTAATCTGGTTATAATCGCACAATAAACCAAACATGGTGATTAGAACCCCAACGCAAAGTCATGATGGACATGAGTCTTGCACATATTTAGAGCAAAAGTTTTACATTTGAATAGGCAAAATTTGGAAAATGAGCTTCTTTGTATTGCCAAAATAAACTGTATTGGCTGAAAATTGTTATCAGATTAACTCATGTCACTGAATGGCCTATTTTCACTTCAAACTACTTGTCACTTCATGTAGGCTGTCTGATAAATAATGCATATGTGCATTTGTCGTTTTGTTCTTTCATTTTTCTCGGGACACACAAACAGCTGCATAAACAAACATAAAAAGTTCTCAGTTTGGAAGCAGATTTCTTCATCCACTGGAAATGCTTTGCATATGGTGCAAACCGAGTAGTCACAAAACTATATAAAAACCTGTTAGACCTGCTTAGCCAGCCAATGCCAGACACTGGTCATTCTTCTGTTTAAATGGACTGCAGTGCATCACATACATGATCCCTTAACTTAAACAGTATTTAACAGTATTAAGTATTGTTGCTGTTGAGCTCCGCTGTCTTTTCTGTCACACAGTCTGGATAATTGGCATCTTGTCTGTGTGTTGGCAGATTCAGGTTTCTCAGGAGACCAGCTCGGGTAATCTGCTTTTCCCACCACTTGTCAAATCTGTTAATGGCTCTTTATCAAATCTCACAGTCCAATTTGAAAAGCAGTATTATCTTCCACATGGGAAATGAATCGTCTTTGCTGTGGAGGAATCGCTTGAGTCCAGGAGATAAAATTCTAAATAACAGGTTCTTAAGTGCACTGACTCACTGGTATAGCTGGCATTTGTGTGGGAGGCTGGATTTCTTTCTGAAAAGGTAGTTTAGCAGGTGAGGAGGTCGCGCATACACCCACCTCTTCACTGGCGCTGCTGAGCAGAGCAGATTAACACACAGCTTGATAAAAACTCCCTGCTGTACAAGAGGAGGGTTGGATGTGAGACAGTGAAGATTACAGCTTCCTGTCCTTAAAGAGGTACTGTGGCGGTACTATTGCACAATGAAGGTATACTATTTCGATGGCACTTCAAATAATGCCATGGTATTAACATGATACTTGTCCAAAACCCTTAGCATTGGGGTCCAAAAAAAACATTGTAGTACCATAGTACATCTTTGTTAGTAAATACACCAACATTATGACTTACAGTCAGCATTAAACTGAATTCTCATTTCATTTGCGTAATGTGATGCATTGCAAAGAAACTTGATATTTAATGGGGATGGTTGATTAGTCATCCAATTTATTACATTATTTCTTATATTTTTGTAGTTTCAAATTATGTTTTAAGTGGAGGTGCTTTAATTAGCATGCAACATGGCAACACCATAGTACATCTTCGTTAGTAAATATACCATTACTACTTCTAGTCAGCATGAAGCTGCATTGTCAAACCATTCAATTTGCGTAATGTAATGCATTGCCGAAAGAAACAGGATTTGTCATGAAGAAAGTAAATAGGGTTCATTTTGATTTCATGCTGACTTAAAAATCTACTCCTGTGATGTCATTTTCCGAAGGATCCACCCAAATATTTGTACCAAACACCCTTTTTGAGGGCTGCCACTGTATGAAAAGTCTTGGCCTGAAACAATAAGGCATTTTTCTCTAGTTTTAGGCTGCATCGCGCACACACTGAAATCCTTTGAGGTATTTTGGTGCCATCGCTTTTTGTCAGATTCAGTTACATTGTTAATTTAAGGGAAGATATTTGGTTTTGCTAGTAGAAGTGTTGTTAAAGAGTATATAGCATTTTAAAGTAGACGGTCACTTTTTATTGGGAGGGGCTTCAGTGGGAATCTTAAGTGTTCAGTGCGGCTGATGGTGTTGGGTTCAGATTCACCACTCTCGCTGTACTTGTTTCAGAACGACTCCTGACAGATAAATGAACCTTCTCTGCTGCGTTACTGCTGAATATGAGAGTCCCTCAGCTAACCTTGGCTATCCAGCAGAGATTAGGCACATAAATAAATGAGTAGTTTTTCTACGAGAGGACTTTTATATCTGTCCTTGACGCAGCTTGCCTTCCTAAGAGGCTGAGATGCTGGAGGATTGAGCTGCTTTCTAATTCTGCGGGGCCTTCTGATGGGGGACGGGATGCCATTATTCACCACGGCTGTGGTTGTTAATGAGTGTGTCAGATGAGAGTATGCTCTGCTAAAGGGAAGCGGAAACATTAGGAAGAGGAAGAGGAAATTTAAAGCGATAGTTCACCCAAAAATCAAAATTCTCATTAATTGCTCACCCTCATGTCGTTCCAAACCCGTAAGACCTACGTTCATATTTGGAACACAAATAAAGATATTTTTGATGAAATCTGAGAGCTTTCTGACCCTGCATAGACAGTAATGCAACTGAAACGTTCAAGGTCCAGAAACGTAGTGAGGACATCGTTAAAATAGTCCATGTGACATCAGTTAAACCGTAATTTTATGAAGCTGCGAGAATACTTTTTGTGTGCAATGAAAACAAAAATAACGACTTTATTCAACAATTTCTTCTCTAATGGCGCTTTTCCACTGCGTGGTACGACTCGGCTCGGTACGGCTCAGTACGGTACGGCACGGTTCGGCACGGCACAGTTTGCGTTTCCACTGCAGTTCAGTACCGCTTTACAGTGGGCGGGATTATTCCCATGTCGTTATAGTTGCGCCGCCTCTACTGTTTTGGTAACGGTACGGTTCGCTTGAAACCCCAACCGAAGTGGTACTAAAAAAAGTACCAGGTACCAGGTACTGTACCCAGTGGAAAACCCCCCAAAAGTGAACCGTACCGAGCCGTACCATGCAGTGGAAAAGCGCCATAATGTGCCAGTCGATGAGCATTCACAAGAGTACCACGATGCATGCCTTAAACGTGTCAGTTGTGTTGCCGTCTATGGAGCTCTTGGATTTCATAAAAAATATCTTAATTTGTGTTCCAAAGATGAACAAAGGTCTTACAGGTTTGGAACAACATGAGGGTGAGTAATTAATGACAGAATTTTTATTTCTGGTTGAACAATCGCTTTAAATTTCCTTTATAAAAAAAAAAGCTTGTTTATGTTTAGGATAAACGTAGGATGAATTCAATGTGACATGGTCTTGTACAGTTTTTTTTGTTGGTATATCTGACTCAAATCCATTTAGTTATTTGTGGTTTGAACAGGAAAAAACTTTTCCAATTTTTCTAATGAAATCCAAAAAGATTGGATTTCAAGTGGTTTCTTTTATCTTTCAGGACTGTAACATATGCAAAGCCTTGATGAACATACTATGTAGTGAATGCGCATGCATGAATGCGTGAGATGTGTAATCCCTCAGTATGAGTTAAAGAAATGTCATCAAGGATATGAGCAGAGGCTAAATGTTCAGTTTTCTGTGCTCTCTTCATAAAGGAATAGCTCACCCAGAAATGAAAATGTGACCGTGGACCACAAAACCAGTCATAACGGTCAATTTTCTTAAATTTAGAATAAATAAGCTTTCCGTTGATGTATGGTTTGTTAGGATAAAACAATATTTGGCCGAGATACAACTATTTGAAAATCTGGAATTTGAGTGTGCAAAAACAAAAAAATCTAAATTCTGAGAAAATCGTCTTTAAAGTTGTCCAAATGAAGTTCTTAGCAATGCACATATAACTAATCAAAAATTAAGTTTTGATATATCTACTGTAGGAAATGTACAAAATATCTTCATGGAACATTTACTTAATACCCTAATGATTTTTGGCATAAAAGAAAAATTGATAATTTTGACCCATACAATGTATTTTTGGCTATTGCTACAAATATACCCGTGCTGCTTATGACTGGTTTTGTGGTCCAGGCTCACAAATGTACTTACCCTCAGGCCATCCAAGTTGTAGATGAGTTTGTTTCTTAATCTGAACAGATTTGGAGAAATTTAGCATTACGCTGATAAAAACAAAACAATAATCCACAAGTAATCCACACGACTCCAGTCCATCAATTAACAGCTTGTGAAGTCAAACGCTGCGTGTTTATAAGAAACAAATCCACCGTTTTCAGCATATTTTTATTTTTGGATGAACTATTCCTTTAAAAAGACTGTTGCAAACTGGAATCGAACTAGAGTTTTTCACATAGGCAGCATGGCTCAACGTGCCAGAAGACTTGCACTAATTGCTAGTCCCTCAAAAAGCCACAATTTGCAGTTTTCCTTTTGGTTTGACTCTGTTAGGATAAACATTTGTCTTCATTTTCATACTTAATATTTTCATTATTAATCTGTAAATCTGTTCTATTCTGGATTGGAGAAGGATGGTCGATACTTCATACGCAGACACTACTTGAGTCAGCACAAATCTGAGCATGAGTCATGATTCTTGGATGGCTAGTTATACTCTGTGTGTGTGTGTGTGTGTGTGTGTGTGTGTGTGTGCTTCAGGCTCAGCTGGTGGACCTGCGGTCGGAGCTGACAGATGTCCAGGCAGAGAAGGCTGTGGTGGAGAAGGAGGTTCATGAACAACTTCTTCAACTCCATGCCATGCAGCTCAAACTCCAAGCCAAAGGCGGACAGGCAGTCGACTCTGACTCCATCAAGGACAGGATGGTGGGCACAGCACCAGATTCCTACAAATGTAGCAGAACCAAGGCTAGGTTTAAATCTAGATGAGTTACTGAAAATTGGCTTGTAGGACACCTAGTTTAATATGTTAGCATTAAGGCCACCTGGATCTTCAACTCATTATGTGGTCAAAAGTATGTGGACACCTGATCACAGAAGATCTCATTCCAAATCTATGGTAATTAATGTGAAAGTGGAACTGTTATAATGGCCTTCACTCTTTTGGGAAAGCTTTTCATTTGTTGTGACACTGATAAAGTGTCAGGCCTAGAAGTACTGTTAGACTAACTAGTTGAGTGGGATTTCGAGCAGGCTGATCAAGTTATTCCAGACCCATCTAAAAAGGATTGCTAGACGAACCAGCAGCCTGCTTTGTGTGCAGGACTATTGCCATGGCGTTTAGCAAACAAACCATAGACTATCATTGTGTGCTGTAGGTTTAGTCTTCCATCTCTGGAACTTTGATTCCAAGAGAAAACCATCCCTATGTGTGAATCCATGTTACACAGTATACAAATAGCAGATAAGCTGATAACTATTTTCTTGTTACAACCAACAACCATTCTATAAGATTTTGTCTAAATAAATTACAAATAAAACCATAAAAACTAACCTAACTGAATGAAAAATTATTATTAAAATATTATTGATAATTGAAAAACTATTTAAATTTAGAGTTTTGAGCATATTAATTTAGCTAAAGATTACATTTAACAGTGTTACTAAGTTATTAGTGTTTTTAAATATTAAATTGAGTGTTAGGTAAAGGTAATCGAAATGTAAAAATGGTAAAATGAACATGCACAATTAAATATCCAATATCAAGTATTGGTCATTCATTTGGGGTTGGTAAGATTTCTAAAAACGTTTTTGAAAGAAGTCTCTTATGCTCACCAAGTTTGCATTAATTTGCTTAAAAATACAGTAAAAATATTAATATTGTGTAAATATTATTGCAATTTAAAAAAAACTATCATTGTGTGCTGTAGGTTTAGTCTTCCATCTCTGGAACTTTGATTCCAAGAGAAAACCATCCCTATGTGTGAATCCATGTTACACAGTATACAAATAGCAGATAAGCTGATAACTATTTTCTTGTTACAACCAACAACCATTCTATAAGATTTTGTCTAAATAAATTACAAATAAAACCATAAAAACTAACCTAACTGAATGAAAAATTATTATTAAAATATTATTGATAATTGAAAAACTATTTAAATTTAGAGTTTTGAGCATATTAATTTAGCTAAAGATTACATTTAACAGTGTTACTAAGTTATTAGTGTTTTTAAATATTAAATTGAGTGTTAGGTAAAGGTAATCGAAATGTAAAAATGGTAAAATGAACATGCACAATTAAATATCCAATATCAAGTATTGGTCATTTTGGGGTTGGTAAGATTTCTAAAAACGTTTTTGAAAGAAGTCTCTTATGCTCACCAAGTTTGCATTAATTTGCTTAAAAATACAGTAAAAATATTAATATTGTGTAAATATTATTGCAATTTAAAAAAAACATGATACATTTTTTTTTAGGATTATTTGATGAATAGGAAGTTCAAAAGAATAGATTTTATTTGAAATGGGAATCTTTTGTAACATTGTCTTTAAAGGGTTAGTTCACCCAAAAATGAAAATTAGGCTGCGTTTTACTCACCCCCGAGGCATCCTAGGTGTATATGACTTTCTTCTTTCAGACGAATCCAGTCGGAGTTATATAAAAAATTGTCATTGATCTTTCAAGCTGTTTAATGCCACTCAGCGGGTGTTGCATTGCTTCAGTCCAAAAGAACTTAAATAAAAATCCATAAAAAAAAGTGTCTCACACGGCTCCCGGGGGTGAGCAAAGGCCTCCTGTAGCAACACCCGCTGAGTGGCATTAAACAGCTTGAAAGATCAAAGACTATTTTAAATATAACTCCGACTGGATTTGTCTGAAAGAAGAAAGTCATATACACCTAGGATGCCACGGGGGTGAGTAAAAGCAACCTAATTTTCATTTTTGGGTGAACTAACCCTTTAATGTTACTTTTGATTAATTTATTGTGTCCTTGCTAAATAAAAGTATTACTGAAAAACAACAACAACAACAAAAAACACTATTTAAAAACCTTCCAGCTAAAGCTGATGTTGCTTTCAGAGGCCGTTTATAAGTCAACAGTGAGTGTTGAAGCTGCAGACAATGTTTGTGCACTTAACGCTTCAGAACTCGCTGTCCTGTTCTGTGAGCTTCTGTGGGTGACCTGCCATCGCTCCTAGACTTTTTCACTTCACTGTAGCATCACTTAGAGTAGCCAAGGGCACAAATCTGACAAACCGACTACAGAGATTACATGTCTGCAGAGATTACATGGCTGTATGCTTCAGTTTATCCAGCCATCATTAACGGTGTGGCTGGAATAGCTCAGTCCACTAATTAGTACATGTGTCTACATACTTTTGACTGTGTAGCATAGCTGTTACATTTGATGGTGTCGTAATAGCAGTATCTTTGTATAATCAGCTGTAATGAACACTAACAGGCTCTGGTTGGGTTGGCACTCTGCTCTGTCTTCCTGACTTAACCCTAATGATGTAAGGATGAACGTTGATGCTTCTGTAACCGTCCTTTCTGTTTAACCCTGTCTCTCTAACCTTTGACCCTCTGTTTTTCTTCTCAATCTTAAGCCTGTTCCCTCAGTGGAGGACAAGGTAAGTTTTGCATTGTTTTGTGTCCGTGTGTGTCCTGTCTAACTCCACTTTTTCCCTCTGTTAATGCTGCTGCTGTCTGTTTTAACCATCCCTAGTAAAGAACTATGTTCTTTTTGTGTACTAGTAGATTAACTGCTAGAGGTGAGTGATATATTGGTAGCCGATACATTATTCACTGAAACCTTGGAAAATTGAACCAACTGATGGGGTTATAATGAAAAAGTAAAAGAATCTGTATCGGCCACCACATGCTGTTAAGGTGTGGTCATTTACTGGTGTTGGGTGAAATTTTGTATTTTAAATCCACATTATCATGAATTTTGCTTGAGAACAAAACTGTTCCTTCACAGATTTTGCTCAGAATCATCACATTGACCAAGAGAAAGCTGCTTTGTTTGAAAATGACTCACTAAACTTTTGACAATAGACCTTTTATGTCTGTGAAATTTCACCGAAATATCGCTAACGTGACCGCACCTTTAATCATTGATACAAGCCGATCGATATCAGCCCTGAAGTTCAATATTGGTACATAGCTAATGCTAGATGTGTCTTTTTTTCACTCCAGGGGTTGTAACAAATGAAGAGATGCCATTCAAGTGGCTTCATTTCACACTACTGGTAAACTTGTAGTAGAGGTGGGCGATAGGACCAAAATCTTAATATCACGATACGAGTCATTTTATTTTACGATAATGATATATATCATGATGTAGTTATTTTTTATTTAAATAAGGACAACATTTTTGATACCATAGAAATTTCAGAATTGTTGTCACCAGTGTCAATTAGGGCTGTCAAAATTTTTTTCGAATATTCGTCGAATTTAAAATAAAAATCCACATTCGAATGCAAAAACGTTGCATTCGAATTTTAGGTGTGCGTCAGGCTGCCTTATCAGTGGCCCACGAAATGCGACGACATAAGTGTCATTGCATTTTAATGCTTTTGTTAGCCTGTCCATTTGAACCCACTAGATGCGGTGCTGCTACGTTGTTCATTCAAAATATTGCGGAAAAAGAGAACATCAATGCGGAGAAGATGTTGTTTACGTCAAAACTGAAACCAAGCCGTTCACACAGAACGCATATTTATCACATTTTCTAGAGGGACATCTATCAGCATTCGCGTCTCGCACAAGAGAGCCGCATGTTTAGAAAGCCATGTAAAATTAATGCAAGTTCAACTTTTAAAAAACATGTCTCAAGACTTTATGGCGGTTTTCCCCATCCCACTGCATCTCAAGTTTTTAAATGAAGAAAGTACTCTTTGTGATTGGTTTTCAGGCCTTTGTATTAAACTATATATGCATGATGCTGTTTTGTTTCTAATTGTTTAAACAACTTTATTCATTATATAAGGTTTACAAATATTATTTTAAACATTATGCACTTTTTTCAAAGATAGTCGTGTTATTTTATTATGCTTTATTTTGCTGGATGCGCCCTCTTGTGGCCTCGAGAGAAGCCAAAAGCTTTTTTTCCCCCTAACTGAAATTATGCCTTTTAAATTAGAATATAATTCGAATATTGATAATATTTAAGTAAAAAATTTGAATTTAGTTTTTCATCCATTTTGACAGCCCTAGTGTCAATATGACAAAATAAAATAATACTAGCCTGAAAAAACAAACAAACAACAACCTCAAGCTCACTGACGACAAGTAAACATTCAGCGATTAAATAAGAAACTAATTACAAGCAATAGGACAAAAAACTACAGTAGAACAAATAAAGAAATTCTACATATATTGTATAAAGTAATCGAATGTATAAAAACACTGCATATTCTGCACTGTGTAAATTAAATATATATTTCTTCTTATTAAAGTTACAAAAGTGATTTAGTCAAGAGTAGTGAGAGATTTTCTCTCTTTTGTTGTTTGATTAACATAAGCAGAACTATTAGACTGCTGTCACTTTAAGAGCTGCCCGGATCCAATATACTGTTACACGTGTTTTCTTTCTCAGCTTTTTGCTTTCACTTAAGACCTAAATTACTGTGTACGAGGATAATTGCAAAAACGGTCATTTTGACACATACAAGTGTGTGTATTTAACTGTTCAAGGCGACAAAAGTGGCAAAAAAAAATCCCGCGCTGCATGATCGCAGTCTTCACATGCGCGCGTAATGCATATAGCGAAATGAGTTCTCTTTCGCTGCTGATTGCGTTTCAAAGGCTTAAAATCACTTGTTTCAAAAGTTTCGCAATGCTTAAAAATGTGCGCAAATGATAACGGTTTCTTGACCATGTGGCACAGCAATGTCATGTGAGCGTGTAACCGCGATAGAGACGATAGTTCAAAATCTCTACCTTCTTCTTGACAAATTTAAACCGGTAATCGTGTCTATCGGTATATCGCCCACCCCCAACTTGTAGTAATTATGATGTTAAATCTACATTTGTTCGAAAACATCAAAGTAGGCACACCACAGCTCCAGAGATAGAGAAGTATTTAATTATGTTCTCATCACAGGTGAAGTTTCGAGCTTAAACGCTCTTCATCAAATCTACATTTGTTACAATTCTATAGTATGCGCGCACACATTTAGTGGTATGTTTAAGCTAGAGTGCTTGTTTGTCCTGCGATCTCACCTCACTTGTCATATGCACTGTTGTGAAGTTGTAGTTTTTGTGGTGACGTAGGTCTTCTGTTTCTTGTCCTATTGGGCAGCACATTAGAAAGGCTGTTAATGACAGAGATTTGATGTGACTGTTATTAACAGACTTGCATCAGTATGCATACATGGTCAGAGGTTTGGCGCACAACTGCTCACTTCTTGTCTTTGTTTGATTACATGTCACAGGAGAAGGAACTGGAGGCCAGTAAGAAAGAAAAAGTGAAGGAGGCCAAGTTGGAGGCAGAGGTGAAGATGTTGAAGAAAGAGAACGAGGCCCTCCGCAGGCACATTGCGGTACTACAGGCTGAGGTGTACGGAGCCAGACTGGCAGCCAAGTATCTGGACAAAGAGCTGGCTGGGAGGTAAGAGACAGCATTGTTCTTCTGTTCTGATTGACCATTATGTGGGATTCATGTGGCGATTTCTTCCACACAAAGAGCCAAGATTGGCACAGAGTTCTGGGTGTCAGTATAAACCGTAATGCTTTTTTCGTTGTATTCAGGGTACAGCAAATCCAGTTGCTCGGGCGAGACATGAAAGGACCAGCTCATGACAAGCTGTGGAACCAGCTTGAAGCTGAGATTCACCTGCACCGCCACAAAACAGTGATTCGAGCCTGCAGGGGGCGCAATGATCCCAAAAAACCCTTGCCATCACCTGTGGGGCATGTAAGATAGCACATTCAGTTCATTTACTTGGTAAACGCTTGGTAAAACTGCATGCAGAAGGTGAACTAATATCCTTGAGATATATCAGAGTAAAATTTGACAAAACAAGCGAATGATGTGCCTTGAGGAAATTTCACCCCAAAATCAAAATCAGAAGTTAAAAATGTAATTTCTTATAGCTGCTGTTTATTTATTGTCAACTAAAAGTAAAACCTAATTCATTACTTCAAATAAAAAACTAAATAAAACAAAACTTACAAAAATTAAAACATTTTATTTCAGCTAGATGCCGTCAACATTTTTAATTTTATTATTTATTTTTTATTTTAGTTTACTAAGTACTAAAATAACTTAAAACAAAATTACAAAAACCTTAACTAAAGTTAAAATGAAAATATAAAATAATAAAAAATATAGTAGTACATTAATGAAACTAAAATAATATTTATTTAAATTTTTTAATAAGAAATTAAATTTTGCATTAAACAACTAAAAGTTTAATTAAATTTAATCTTAAAAATAAAATGTTAAGCCCATTGTTTCTGCACTGACATTTAAGAATCTTTACAAATATATTTAAATGTCCATATTTACTTATTTATATATTTAAATTAAATAAATTTTAGTTATATTAAATATAACATTAAGATTTTTTATATTTAAAAATTTATATTGACTTAAATATTAGTCTTTAAAATTATGTTGTTTTAATATACTTTAAATATATTAAATATACTATATAATGCCGGTCACAAGAACAGTACAGCTGGCTACTATAAATATGAAAATAATTTCACAATATAAATAGTATAATATTATAGACAATATAATAGTCTATGAAACAAGCTTAATTATTTATATGCACTATAAATAAATATAGTAGTTTGTTTGATTTTGTGGTGAACTATGACAATTTTCATGTGATTCACCCTTGATTATGTCCTCTCTACGTTTACCTCTGCAGGACACAGATTCTCTGAAAAAGACTCAGGGAGTCGGCCCTATACGTAAAGTGGTTTTGACCAAAGAAGATCATGAAGGACTTGGCATCTCCATTACTGTGAGTTCAACCTTTGATTTTATATGCAGGCTAATTCATCTGGTTTCAATGGATGAATCACTGTGTGTTCCCAGATCAAAGTCCTGATTTGATGTTTGCATTGGAATTAATACAGGGCGGGAAAGAGCACGGCGTTCCCATCCTCATCTCCGAAATCCACCCCACCCAGCCTGCAGAGCGCTGCGGAGGACTGCATGTGGGAGATGCCATCTTAGCCGTCAACAACATCAACCTGAGAGATGCAAAGCACAAAGAGGCCGTCACCATCCTCTCACAGCAGGTGAGAGACACGCGCGGTTCAGATTGCAGCCCGGCGAGGGGGCTGTCAGATCAGGCTTGGCGTGTGACCTATAACTTATTATTAGAACCATGTTTCAGTCCCATTCTAACACCTGCAGAGAACCTCCCAAAGGTTAAGATGCCCTTTAATTGGGCTTGTGAGTAGGGCTGCACGATTAATCGCATGCGATTGTCACGCGTGTCTCGTCAGTAAAGCCGGTTCTATGATTAGTAGTAAATGTCCATCACCTGTTTTCAAATGGAGCGGCATTAACTACACAGAGCCGTAGTTCGCTGACAAGCTACGCAATATCGCGTTCATAATTGAATGCGATTCATCTGCGATTATGAACGCGATATTGCGTAGCTTGTCAGCGAACTACGGCTCTGGTTAATCGTGCAGCCCTACTTGTGAGGTGTAATGACTAACGGTTTGAAGAGAACATACCTGTTAATGGAATTGTTCACCCAAAAATGGTCATTTCCTCACCCTCATGTTGTTCCAAACCCATCTGACTTCTTTTCTGTTGAACACAAAATGTGGGCGCTCTTTTCAATTTCCTAAAAGCAAATGAGGACTTGGTCTGTCAGGCTCTGAAATGACAAAAAATGCATCATAGATGAATCAGAAGTGGTTTATGTGACACATGCGCAAGTCTTCTGATGTCATATGATAGGGCTGTCAAAATGGCTGAAAAACTAAATTTGAATTTTGCACTTAAATATTATCAGTATTCGAAATATATTCGAATTTAAAAGGCATAATTTCAGTTAGGGGGAAAAACGCTTTTGGTTTCAGTTTTGACGTAAACAAGATCTTCTCCGCACTGATGTTCTCTTTTTCCGCAAACCAAAATTTTTTACGCACACCTAAAATTCGAATGCAACGTTTTTGCATTCGAATGTGGATTTTTATTTTAAATTCGATGTATATTTGTAATTCGAATTTTAATTTGACAGCCCTTTCATACGATAGCTCTGTGTGAGCAACCAAAGGTTATATTTACCTCGCATAACAAACAGGACTGACATTTATACACACACCCACACTTCCAGACATTCACACAGTTTTTTTTTGTTGTTGTTCTGCAGAGGGGAGAAATTGAGTTTGAGGTGGTTTACGTGGCTCCAGAGGTGGACTCTGACGATGAGAACGTGGAGTATGAAGATGACAGCGGACACCGCTACCGTCTGTACCTGGACGAGCTGGAGGAGGGATCAGAAGCCAGTCACAATAATGGCACTGCCGACCCAGCTTCCCTACAAGGCAAGTGCACTGAATGAATTCATTTTCTTCCAAAGAACAGTTTTTACAGCATTTATTAATCTGTGTAAACTTATAAATATATTGTTGTTCATTCTTTATTTGTTGATAATATATTACTATTGCATTGTAATTTATTTAATAAATTTAGTTATTTATCTTTGATGCTAAGGCAGTAAATATGAATAAATAACATAATAAAATAAATAAATATGAATAATCTATGCAAAGTTATAAATATGCCATTGTTCTATATCAGCTTATACTCTTGTTCATTGTCTATTCATGGTTGTTCATAACGCATTAATGTTGTATTGTAAGTTTTCATTAATTTTATTTTTTATTTTTGATGCAGGCAATAAGACATAAATATGAATGAATTGATAGATAATGTAATAAATAAAATATTGCTAAATAATGATATTAAAATTGGTTTAAAACACAACTTGAAACATTAAAAATGTATTAGTAAAAAGTAATATTAACCCTATAGCATTAAAAAAAGGCTATAAACGTCTAAAACTTACATCAAATTATAATCTTAAAAAATTCACACTACTGTTTAAAAGTTTGTTTTTGAAAGAAGTATCTTATGCTCAACAAGGCTGCATTTATTACAAAAATATAGTGAAACAGTAATATTGTTTTGAATATTTTAATAAAACCGTAATATTGTGAAATATTCTTATAATTAAATTTTTTTTTTCAAAATGTAATTTATTCCTGTGATGCAAAGCTGAATTTTCAGCATCATTACAGCATCATCGTCACATGATCCTTCAGAAATCATTCTAATATGCTGCTCAAGAAACAATAATGTTGAAAACAGCTGCACTGCTTAATATTTTTGTGGAAAATGTGATACATTTTTAGTATTCCTTGATGAATAGAAAGTTTAAAATAACAGCATTCATAAATATCTTTACTGTTACTTTTGATCAATTTAATAAAAGTATACATTTCTTTTAAAAAAAACAAACAAACTTACTGACCCAAAACTATGCACAGTACTGTCTGTAATGATATCATTATAGCCTATGCAGCCGTTTAATCATAAAAGCCAAAGGCTAATGGTTTAAAGAAAATTGTGAAGTTTATCCAAACTGACTAACCGTTTTCTTTCTCCTTACAGCTGTAGGGAAGCACTTAGTGAACAACAGAACAGAGAATGGAGATGCTGCCTTGTCCAGTGAAAGTCCTTCAGACGACAAGACCTCCAAGACAGCAGAGTCTGCAGAGAGTTCCTCCTAGATCTCCAGACTTCCAGAAGGATCCTGGAGATGAGAGAGAGAGGAGCATCAGGCGAAGAGATGGAGACCAGAAAGAGATTAAGACTGCACATGTATAATATGTAACATACCAGATTCTTCTTGTTTTATGCCGTTTGGAGAACAGACTGCTTCGACGTCCACTGGAGAAACACTGAGGGAAGAGGACATACTGTTACTCAGTGGCCACAAAGGATTGTTTGCATATGTACGTCACCATCACTTGAGGGGACAAAATGAATATTTACGTAGATGAGTAAAGTGATTGGATGGATTGGATAAGAGTTTTGATTCTTGACTTCCTCTTTTGTGTAACCCTCTGTAGGTGAACTGAAAATGAGCTCAAATGTAGGGCTTCTACTTTAATGATTCACACTTCTTCTCTTGTACTGGAGTAGATGGATATAGCAATGAGTTACTGTTTGCTCAAAATGTATGCACATTGTTTTTAACTTCTCTGTTTTAGCTTAGTGTGATCCTGTCCTGCTCCAAAGCAAAGGCAAAGAGGATGATACTACTTCCTGTTTTGCACACAGGATGGTCAGTAGGTGACGGGGACAGAAACGACACAGCGTGATTTACTAACTGCACATCCATGTGCTTTCATTTCTTTGCTTACAAGAACAGAATTGGAGAGAAGCCATTTAGGTGATCTAGAATTAATTTTGGGGTGACTTTCATAGAAGAGATATCCAGCTCATATTTTACCCTAAAGGCATATATATATATATATATATATATACACATACATACATACATATATACACACACACACACACACATATATAATTTTTTTTTTACATTTCTGTGGCATTATTTTTAAAATAATTAACCCCCCCCTCCCAAAATCTAATCATTGTAACGTTAATTTGTTTTGTATTTCAAATTAAGGATAAACATTACTCAAATTTACAATGACACTCAGTTTTCAATATTTATTTAAACTAAAAAATGTATATACACCCACACAATTTTATTTTAATTGGAATATTAAATACTGAAAAGTGAAATTTTTAAGGTTAGTGTGCTTATTTTTATTTCTCATGAAAATAATGGCACAATGCAAAATATTAACAATAATAATTAATGGTACTAAATAATTTTCTGTATTTTAAAAATAATTAACCTATTTTTATTTGTATTTTCAGGACAATTACAAAAAAATCTTTTTAAAAAATTAACAATTTTTTTTTTACACAAAATCCTCATCATTGCAGCATGCTATTTTATATTTAATTAAATTCATTACAAAAATATATGTTACTGGCAATAGAATAATAAATACAAATAAATAATATTTTTCATGACAATGATGTCACAATGTAAAATAAAAAATAGTAATAATTATTGTTCCTAAAATTAAACACAATGATTTTTAAATGTAAATTTTTATTTTTAAATTTTATTTAATTTGATTTATTTTAGGGTGAGATGTGACCCACACATTTCTTGACAGCTTTCATGATATCCACCCTTACATACCTGTCAAGGTATTTTTAAACATCTTTACTGAACAATGTCCATCTAGTGCCATTGAACCTACTGTATTAACAGTGTCTTTGGAAAAGATACTGATATTAGCTTGTTAGGGAAGTGAACTTGCATTTTTACACAGCAATGTAGCATAGCGTATTTGATCCAAGCCATTTTACTCTTTATATTCTGTGAAAAAACACAAAAGTGTACAGAAATTTAGGATGAGGATTTTCAACAACTACCTTGCCCAATTCAGTCTCTGTAGGGTCGGCTGTAGTGCCTCAAAATCTGTGAATTGTAAGATCATTACTGTATTGATCACCAGAAGAGGTTCCTATAATCATCAGTGTTGCTTTACTACCATTGAGTTATTGAACATATCACTTTTCTCTCAAACTGTTCTCTCACTAGCATTTTCAGAAAGGTGTTTATCACATTATTGCTATTTCATGCTCCAGTCTGAATGTCTTTGTTGATTACTCTATATTTAAATGAAACATTTGGGCTGGATAGCAATAAAACATTCCCTAAACAATTGCTTTACCCTGCTGAAAGAAAAACAGCTTGGTGGTTAGCGATTAGACTGGTTTAAGCAGGTTTTTCAGCAAGGAGGCATAGCTTGAGTGGTAAATATGAAATATTCATAAGTTATTTGCTTATATCACACTTAATCTGCTATTTAACACCCCACTGTAATTGTCACAGGTGTTTGTAGATGTTAGGCAGATGAGGGCAGTCGGGACAATCAGCTCCTTTGGCCGTAACGTAAGGTGAACTCTTATCAGTATATGGGCTGGTTCAGTGGACTGTTGTTGCTTATATTTTCTTGTTACTGATTAGTTCATATAGGAGATGATTTGTGAGATGAAATTCCTCCCACACTGCCAGTGCATGGCACCGCACAGATGCAACTTTAATGTGGAGGAACATTTTTCCTTTTTATAGCCAATTCATTTTTTCCTTTTCCTTCTGGTTTGTGATTTATTCTTCTGTTAACTGTTTTTCCAGTGTCATAGGATTTGTCATAGGGAGATTGGGAATAAATGTTCCACCTGTAGTTATTGTATGACATGAAATGTTTCAATAAACTTAAATTGATTTGCCCAGAGCTTCGTGTTTTGTTGTGGTGTTGATAAAAGGACTTTATTATAGTTTAACAGTCTGCAGTTGCAGTAACTCATTTAAACATGAGGTGGAAGTACGGCTTGACAGAACAAATACAAAACATACAGTATAAGCCTACTATGTGATAAGTAAAATTTACACGTGTAAGGCGTTTTAGTGTTTTACTGCGAAATATTTGAAATAAACGTAAGAATAACTTCTATTGTTGGTAATATTTCAAATTGAACACTTCCTAGACTGAGGCAACTTCGGTTTACTTGACAATCCTTACAGTTTTTCTTTTTTTGAGTATTAAACATCATACGTCAGGTTTTTGAGTAACGTTTTTGTTAATCTCTCAATCATAATTGCATTACATTGCATTAGATGTTTTGCCCCCACTTTGATCATAAAAGCCTTTAAATAACATCTTACTAAACATAGCCTATTTCGGCCTCTGAATAAAATTAAGGTATTTTTCCTCCTCGATTTTAAGCTTCATCTTCTGTCATACTAAATGTGCCATCAAAGCGTGATATATCAAATATGATACTTTAATAAACTGTTTCATTCTGACTATTAGCCTATTTAACACCAGGGTTTACACGGTTAAAACAATTCAAATCTCAGGAAGGTTTTTGTCTTCATGGAGACATATTATTTATATATATATATATATATATTAATTCCAAGGATGTACAAATGGAAATCTGCTTTTGTTATCTCTAGAATATGATTAAATAAAATGCTATATCCTGTCATCATTGCTCGAAAGTGTGCTTCCACCTGTCCATCCTGACTAGCACTGAGAAAGTTAACGTTAACGTACCCTGCCATGTAACGCTGGGTCCTCCACATATTGGCTTCAGTGAAGGTCTGGATGACAATACTACAAAAAAGGCAGTGTAAAGTTTAGTACACACTAAATTAAGAATATAAACCCTAAAAAACACCAGAAAGAATAGTTGCGGCAGAAGCGATGCGCTCATGAATATTAATTACGTAATATGACGTACTTCGCCCAGTCGGCTTAGCTCATTTGCTAAAAGGCAGACGATTGTAATGCAAGTTAACTTTTATTTATTAATTTTTATTTTAATATATGACTTGGCTCTTCATGAAGGTATTGAAAGCAACGTGTTAATATTCATAATCTAGCTGGATTCGTTATTTAACGCGCAGGTGTGGACGGGAACGCACCCTGGCATGAACTAACAGCCCACACAAAGTTCGGCTTCCCACAAAGACCTCCCACACACACTAAAACACAAAGCTGTTTCACGAACCTTTTAAGTTTATGACATTACCTTTTTCTTAATGTTTGACAACACATAAGTCATTAAACACCATTCAGCAGCTCGGACAGATGAATTGTCTGTTAGTTATTTAATTGTTACCAAACTTTGTCTGCATGCTTTACGTTTTACCATATTTTATACCCTAAAAATAGCCTATGGTAAATGCTATTCTTCCTTCCTGTATGATTGCATTTTTTGCACATATACCAGAATTGGTTACACACGGACTCATAAACATTTGTGACCCTGGACCACAAAACCAATTATAAGGGTCAATTTTTTGAAACTGGGATTTGTACATCATCCGAAAGCTAAATAAATAAGCTTTCCATTGCTGTATGGTTTGTTTGGACAGGGCAATATTTGTCTGAGATACAACTATTTGAAAATCTGGAATCGGGGTGCACAAAAATCTAAATATTGAGAAAATTGCATTTAAAGTTGTCCAAATGAAGTTCTTAGCAATGCATATTACTAATCAAAAATTAAGTTTTGATATATTTAGGGCAGGGAATTTACAAAATATCTTCATGGAACATGATCTTTACTTAATATCCTAATGATTTTTGACATAAAATAAAAATCGATAATTTTGGCCCATGCAATGTATTGTTGGCTATTGCTACAAATATACCCCAGCGATTTAAGACTGGTTTTGTGCTCCAGGGTCACATTTGTGGCAGTCGGTTGGGCCAGAGATTCACTGCTGTTCTTTAATGTTGCATACTTTGGGTGGGAAATGTGATACAGGGCGCCTGAACGGTAGATTTAAACAGCAGGGTCACCATCAGCTGCTGCCCCATAACTAACACCCCACCGTTACATTCCTGATCACTGTCCCACAGAGACACCTCATGTGTGACATCCTGCTTTCACCAAATACTTACGTAATCATGCCGATTATTCACATTTTTTAAAGCAAAGCGACCATCACAGGACGGGTTGAACAACTGGTGCTTTTAATCAGGGTTTAGACAAGCACAAACACAGCACTGAGATTCTCAGTGGCAAAGCAGTTCAACACACCAGCATGACCAGATCCTCACGGGCATATCAAACATGAACCATCAGCAGCACATCCCCCAAAACATTTCACAGAAATTAAGACCTGTCAGTAATCTTTAACAGGGATTGTCCCTTAAACAGCAGCAACTCACAGATCTTCTGGATGCTTAAAGGGATAATCCACGTAAAAACAAAAATACCTTCATCATTCACTCCAAACCAGTATGAAGTTATCTCTTCCGTGAAACACAAAGAAATGTTGAAATTTAAAAAATGACATTTTGAACTTTTTTTTTTTTTCTCTTCTCCATTTTTGAGCTTGACAGCCTCTCACTTTCATACACAATTTATAATTTCTTCTCATGTTCCACAGAAGAAAATAAGTCATATGTGACCCCGGACCACAAATCCAGTCTTAAGGGTCAATTTTTCAAACTTGAGATTTATACATCATCTGAAAGCTGAATAAATAAGCTTTCCATTGATGTATGGTTTGTTAGGATAGGACAATATTTTGCTGAGATTCAACTATTTGAAAATCTGGAATCTGAGGGTGCACAAAAATCAAAATATTGAGAAAATTGCCTTTAAAGTTGTTCAAATGAAGTCCTCAGCAATGCATATTATTAATCAAAAATTAAGTTTTGATATATTTACGGTAGGAAATTTACAAAATATCTTCATGGAACATGATCTTTACTTAATATCCTAATGATTTTTGTCATAAAAGAAAAATCTATAATTTTGACTCATACAATGTATTTTTGGCTATTGCTACAAATATACCCGTGCTACTTATGACTGGTTTTGTGCTCCAGGGTCACATATGGGTTTGGAATTAAATGAGAATGAATAAACAACAATTGTTGAGTGAACTATCCCTTTAAATAATCATCGACAGCACAAAGTAACATCTCTTTTTGTTTTTTTAACTAAATATACATTTCAAAACTGTACATACATATGTATACTCCTATAGGCAATCCAAATAAAGACAGTATGAAATAAGACTAATTTTTAGTCTGTTATTGCTTTAAACAGCCAGTTTTCACATGGAACAAGGGGAGTCTAAAACAACAAAGTGAACACAAAAATATTCAGCATGAAAGAAAGATCAAAAACCTTTGAGATATCATTTTGCTTGCATTATAGGATCAAGCTAATTTTGTTGCATCGACACACAGCTTGCTTCCCGTTTGGATGGTGTTAGGCTATTTTAATGGTGTTTTTCACGTCATTTCATGTGTTTTGATTGGTGTAGGGACATGAACATGGAATGGTTCTTGGTCCTAAAGGAGACGGACCAAAGTAACTGCTCAGGAACTTGCCTTACTCCAGTTCCAAAACATCTCCTTCTTCCAACAGGAGATCTTTTGATCTGCTTCCTGAAATATGTTTTTTTTTTTTTTTCGAAGCCCTAGGTTAAAAGAGACTTTTCCGATTTTCAACCAGCTTTGTATTGTTAAAATGTCAGTAGTATATCGAAATGAACAATGTATAGTCTTTCTCCATGTTACCTGCACCCAAATACACCAGTTTATGTCAACAAAAGTCTGTTAGATTGTGCAAAACACATCACCTGGCTGTCAAACGTCTTTTGCTGACAAATGAACGGAGAAAGAGTATACATTGTGCATATACATATTACTAATGACACCTTAAAACAAAGCTGGTTGAAAAATCAGTGAAATTGCCCTTTAGGGATGTTCAAAGCAGAGTCTGACAAAATTGAGATGATGGTCACATTGTAGAATACATGAAAATCTGGCTCGAATTCGCAGTTTGTGTCCGTAGGGAATGAACGGGGAACAAACAGGACAATTATAATCTTGATATGTCAAGACAAAATACATCATATATACAAAAAAAAAAAAAATCGTTAAATTACACAAAACTGATGGCATCCGTTACAGCCTCCGCAAAAATGCAAAAACAAGTTGTCCCTCATGCACAAATAAGTTAAAGAGTCTGGAGGTGGTTTTGTTGAGTCAGGTAAATCAGGCACATCACAGTGTGGTTCTTCTCAGCTTCCTTCGGAGCTGCTGCCCTCCGGGTCCGGTCTGAGTCCGGAGAAAGGCAGTCTGACACAGTCTCTGGGAGTGGAATAGCACTCTTGAACTGGGGATTTGATCTGGGTTCTCTGGTACTCTGAGCAACTCCCGTTCTGCACGACGGGTTTCAGGATTTTAGGGCTGTCGTAGATGTCCTCTGGGTAATTCCCCCTGTCCGTTTTGACGTGGGGCGTCTGGTAGCCCCCGGCAAGCCCTCCGATCACTTTCCTACAGTTACTGCCCTCCACCGCTCGAAACGACGGGCTTTTGTTTAGTACCACGCCTGGGACGCTGTAGCTGGGATCCGGAAGGAAGGGATCTTTGCGGAAGGCGTGGCGCTCGATGATGGGCGTGGCGTACTCTGGCTCCTGATTGGTCAGTGGCAGGGCGTACTGGATGCCCGTCTGCAGGTGGTCGTAGTGAGAAGTAGCCTCGATGTCTTTGTCCTCAGTGTCCATGGGTCTGAACGTCGAGCCTTTTCGGGACACCGTGTCTGTGCCAAGCATGAGAGGCTGCTGGTACTCAGCTGAAGAAAAAGAAAAAGGAAATAGTTAGTAACTTCATAATAGTTTTTCTAAAAAATGCCCCTAATCTTTACTGTCAGTAGGGATGTAACGATTCACTCAACTCACGATTCGATTCGATTCACGATTTTGAATCGTCACAAATTTGAATCGATTTTCAACCGGCTCGCAGTTAATCATTACATCCCTAACTGTCAGTGTTATTTTAGCATTATAGTATTTATTAATATTTTGAATTTGATTAGTTTTATATTTTCAGTTTTTAAGTTTTAGCAATTTTGTTGTGTGCTTTTGTAATTTCTTTCAGATTTTTTTTTTATTTCTATATAGCTTTAATTTTTATTATCTTATTTTTATGATTATCAATTTTAGTAGTTTTAGTACTTCAAATTTTATTTCAGTTAGTTAAGTATTTAGTAGGCAAAAAAGATTGAATTATTTATACTGAATTATTAGGATTTAAGATCTAATTAATTATATTATTTCAGCTCTATTTTAATTACAGAAAACTATTTTTAATAATTTTAGTAAGGGCTTATTATCGTTAACTAAAACTAAAGCAAAAATAATCATTACTTAAAAAAAACATTAACTGAAATAAAATATAAAAACCTTAAACTTTATATGAAAATGAGAAATATTGCTGAAATAAAATAAGTTTAGGAAATAAAATAATTGATACTAAAACCAGAGCTTAAACTATGCAGACATATACATTATATACATATACAGCATATACAGTTATACATTAAAAAAAAACAGAAAATATTAAAACGAAATCTAATTCACAATATTAATAAAAAAATATAATGACACATAAATGATCCTAAAAAATAAAAAAAAACACACTCGTTTTAGTAAATAATAACAACACTATTTGTTGGTCCACACAGTGAAACTCAATGGAGTCCAGTGTTGTTTTGGTGTCAAAACGATTTAAACATTCTTCAAAATATCTTCTTTTGTACTCCAAGGAAGAAATTGTTTATGCCAAGCCATACTGAAACCTACCTGGCTAACTAAGCAAGCCATGTTCATAAATCTGTGACCATAAACTCTAAAGCCATCAAAAATGAATGACATACAGTACTATAGTTCATTTTCACGCACGTTCCTGACAGCCTAAAAGAGTAACGACTGACACGGTAATAAAAAACAAAATATAGACAAATTGTTTCAGCAAGAATTAATTCAATGAAAAATTTTCAGTATTTGCTCGAAGGGGCTTCAAGTCAAGCAGCGGGCTTGAAATCGGACTCCCTGTAATCTGTCTGACGTCTTGCACAAACCTTGAATCATCAATAATTACAGCCCTGGAGGAGTGTAGGGGGAAAAGTGGCAATTAAATTTTAGCAGGCGTTTTCATCTGGCAAGCTTTCAGGCTGCTACAACAATTTCAAAAAGTTATTTTCCTTCTTCAGCTCACTGAAGGACCATAAATTGCCTTACAAGTTGAACCCCTTTATCAGACAATAAAAAAACTCCCCTCTCTGACTTTAGTTGCAGTCACAAAAATGAAACGCTCTGGCTTTAAATCCATATTTCCACATGAACACAATGTCCTAACCACTTTGTCCTAAAACAAAGCGATAAATCACATCTCTTCAATGTTAAGTGCATGCTACCAGCTCAAAAGTTTTGTTGCTTTGGATTATTATATTAAAAGTTTGGGGTAAGTAATTTGTTTGAATGTTTTTGAAAGAAGTCTTTTACGCTTATCAAGGCTACATTTATTTATATAAAAATACAATAAAAATAGAAATATTGTGAAATATTATTACAATTTAAAATAAATATTTTTGGTTGCAATATATTGTAAAAATGTAATTTCTGTTTTGTAAAGCTGAATTTTCAGCATCATTACTCCAATCTTTGCCATCTTGCATGGTCAGATTTTAGTGATGGTTTATGCTGGTTTATTTTGCAACTTATTTAACATGTTAAGATTTTTCCAGCCGGTTCTTCAGCACTGTATTATATTAAAAGTTTGGGGTCAGTAATTTGTTTGAATGTTTTTGAAAGAAGTCTTTTACGCTTATCAAGGCTACATTTATTTATATAAAAATAGTAATATTGTGAAATATTAATACAATTTAAAATAACTATTTATATTTAAAAAAACAATTTTAAATTAAAGTTTAAAGTTTTAATATTGAAAACAGTTGTGCTGCTTCATACTTTTGTGGAAAAAGTGATATTTTTTTCTTTGATGAATAGAAATTCAAGGCATTTATTTGAAATAGAAATCTATTACAACATTATACATGCCTTTACTGTCACTTTTGACCAAATTAATGCCTACTTGCTGAGTAAAAGTAATAATTTCTTTAACATGTTAAGATTTTTCCAGCCGGTTCTTCAGCACTGGGTGGCAAAAATCCTTGTAGCCGAATTTTTGGTCAATCTTTACCTGCCATTGCACTGGTTACCAGGTCCAGCTTCTGGATGGGGTCTTTCTCAGAGCTGTATTTGATGGTGAACTCTGTGGACTGGTGCCTGGCAAACGGCTTTTTTATCTGCCACCAACAGCCTGTAGACAAGAATCATTCAACTGTCAGCCAGTCTGTGAAAGATGGTTTTATCTGTGTGTGAGCCTTAAATTATACATGTCTGAAAGGGCAAAACACTACGTATATTTGGAAGAAGGGATATGTCATGAAGACTAAAAATATTTTGTGCAGACTTGGTGAATGATAAAGGTAAAAAAAATTCATTCAGATCATTCAGATATGGTGAAGTCATGTTTTATTCATCCAAATGTGTGCATTCAATTATTTTAAGGATTTGATGTCGTCCTAAAAGCAATGAAAAAGTTTACCCAAAAAAATGAACATTTTGTTGTCATTTACTCACCCTGTCCTAAATCTGTAGGACTCATTTAATCAATAGAACACAAAACAAGATATTTACAAAAATGTTCAAGCGAACAATGAAAAAATGGAGAACAGTAGCACCAAAAACAAAAGCATCATAAAAGCAACTCCAATGCTAAGTTATCTGATAGCTTTACATGAAAACCAACCAAAAATGAAGTCATTATTCATAAATGATAACAACAAACGATATCCGTTTCATATACAAAGCTATCATATGGCTTTAGAAGGACACATTTAAATGTTAAAAAAGCTTAAATGTTCTTCCAAACATTCTTCAAACAAAACTTCTTTTTTCATCAAAGATGCTGTTTTCCACTCAGTTTTGTCCTTCTTAAGCCATGTAATAGCTTTGTATATGAAACTAACTTTATCATTTATGAATAACTTTTTTGGTAACACTTTACTTAAAGCCTTTATGTATAATGCACTATACAAGTAGATTTAATGCATTAATTATGCCTTGCAATGCACTAGGCTTGCCGCGATAGACGGTGCTGACGGTGATACCGGTGTTAAGCTGCAACACCGGTTATGTCACTTACCCACCGCGGCACCGACCCCCACCGTCGTTTAGATTTTTTATAGAAATAAAAATAATTTAGTTCAGTAAAAGAACAGACACTACAATTAAAAATACAAGCTATTTAAAAGCGAAGGAAAGCGAGGAAAAGAGGGAACGCCCCCGCGGTGATACCGGTATTACCGATGTTGTCACACGTCGATTAACCGGTGGGAAAATTTCCTCACCGTCACAACCCTACAATGCACCTTATAATGCATTGTGCTATCTCATCAATAATTGTAACCACAGTTAATACATTATAACACTTATCAATTCATTGTCACACTATGCACTTTAATTATTAATTATTTACAACCAGATATAATGTATTACAATGCACAACATGAATAATCACAATGTATTGTACCCTTTAGTAACCCTTTATAATGTATCATACATAAATGCTTTGTGTTACCACTTTTTTTTCATAAAGTTATCAAATAACTTCAGAAGATCTTGTTTTCGGCACCACTGCTCTCTATCTATTCTCGTTGTATAAAAAAAGTGCAGTTTGAACATTTTTGTAAACATCTTGCTTTGTGTTCCACTGAAGAAACAAGTCATATGTTTTTAACAGCTTTGGTGTTTCTAAAAGGTTTTGAGAATTATTCCTTTAAATGTTTCAACCAGTTCATTAAAAGCGATTGTTTTACCTGTATGTGTCTCCGCAGAGCCATACGTGTTCTCCTTTGTCTTCTTACTATGGGACAATGAAAAACACCATCGTCAGAGACACAGGTGGCAAAGTCTATGGTCTCTCACCACCTTCATCACTCTTAAACAACAGAAGATGCCTAACAATTCCCTTGAAACACCTCCATAAGAGGTTTCCATTCATTCATCCTCATTTCCCCACAACCCCCCTGTCCCTGAGCTCTCTCTCGGGGGACTAATGCAGCTGGCACATCTCCTGACACTGACCTTTGACCCTCAACCCCCCTTCACTCCCCGCAGCCCTCAATCTCTCCATTCTTTATGAATCTAAACACCGCTGCAAAGTGTTGCTGAGGAATCACAACAGGCCACACAGGGTTTGCGCTTTTATTGACACCAGTGGCTGTGGTATCTATTAGGGCAGGCTGGGAATCACTGGTGCATGTACATACGCGATGCTGAGACTGTGTCTGCTGTGTTTGCTAACAGGACTAGTAACAGACTGTAGCTGAACTGAGATAAGCTTGCTGTGCTTCAATGAATGTTAACATATCGGACTCTACCACCCTCTCACGTCAGACACAACATGGAGAATACAGACAAAACAGTCTTAACGTTCATCCTTTCTTCTTTCAAGTCAACATGAAAATAAAAACGGACCTATTTACTATGTTAATACACACTGAAGGTTAGGTAATCATTACAGAGGTCTTTTACATCTCGAAAAGGCTTAAAAGTATGGTAGCAAAAGGACTTCAGGGAAAATATCATAGACTATAAAAAAAAGATGAACGACGCGTCTCTACCTCCTTCCACTATAGAAAAGTGAAGCCAAAGCATCTCAGTATAGCCACTGCCATCTTGAGTAAATGACGTCATTTGGAGCCAGAGTCTGCGCAGTAGAGATTCGTTTGGAGTAGGGCTGCACAATAAATCACATATTTAACGCGCATCTTGTCAGAAAGCCGGTTCTGTAATCAGCTCTGCGCAGTTTTGGAGTAGGGCTGCACAATAAATCACATATTTAACGCGCATCTTGTCAGAAAGCCGGTAAAGCCGGTTGCGGTAAATCTCCATCACCTGCGGG